>NC_044031.1:275190263-275501981 GCF_901765095.1 Microcaecilia unicolor
TCTCTCTTTTGTCTTGTTAAGTGTTTGTAATTGACTAGCCCTGCTACCAGAAATTCCCAAGGAAAAGGGGAAAGAAGGTATTGAAATGCAGTTTCAATACATCTTTTAAAAGCTGCATTTTTATATTGATAATTCTGACAATTGGCTTATACCATAACAATGTAAGCTGGTGCATCTCCATGGATAATTTTATGAACTAATGAGCATACCTTGAAAGCGATACGTTCCTTAAGTGGGAGCCAGTGTAGTTTTTCTCGTAAGGGCTTGGCACTTTCAAATTTTGGTTTGCCGAATATAAGTCTAGCTGCAGTGTTCTGGGCTGTTTGGAGTTTTTTGATTATTTGTTCTTTGCAATTTGTAAATTGTGGAATTCTAGTAATTTGCATGTGCAAATTGTCCTTTATCCCCCTAATTCTATAAAGGTCGCCAAAAATTGTGCACACAAATTTGGGCATGCATCCAATTTGTGTGCACAATTTAATTGAATAACAAGCTAATTAGCACCAATAATTGGCTCTTGGTACTAATTAGATTTAATTGGAATTTACACATGTAAATTTAGGCACAGGATCCACGCCTAAAATGTACATATGATCTGAAAAGGGGGACATGGAAATGGGCAGGTCATGGGCATATTGGAGCACTCCTAAAATTTATGTTAGTTGGTGCAAGTGGCCCCACCTAAACTCTTGTGCGATTCCTAGGCATAAGCGCTATTCAATAAACCACAACAAACTTTAAGCATAGCATATATAGAATTTAGACCTCTTATGAAATAATGACTAATGGAAAGTAGTATGTGTCGTGTTTTGATGGTGCGTACTTTGCCAGCAGGGATATACATATGCAGTGTTTGGGCAGAGAATGCAAATATACGTGAAAATTCTATAATTTACACTCTATAATTTACAGGCATTCTGAATAACATCTAGCCATTGGCTTGGTGTAAGTGATTGAGCCTTAAATGTAGGCATGTTTTCTGCCAGTAGTGTTAGCATTTTTTTACTTTTTAAAAATTCATGTAGGGGCCCTTTTATGGAGCGGCGATAAGCTCAATGCGGGCTTACCGTTTGCTCTTCTGGGACTACATAGCCTCTGAGCAGTGCTATTTCCAGGGGAAAAAGAAATCACCTGGAATTGGCTTATGTAACGATAACCTGGTGGTAATAGGGCATCGCCGCACACTGCCCGGTTCCCGCAGGGTTACCGCAAGAGCCCTTAACGCCATCTCAGTGGATGTTGTAAGGGGTCCCTACCACATGGCCATGTGGTAGGAATTATCTCACTGCAAGGCCATTTTTTGGGGGCTTTTACCGTCTGTGGAAAAAACATCCCTGGCGTGCGGGAAAAACAGCCCCCACTGCTAACGCAGGGCCCTTTTGCCCACAGCTTGGTAAAAGAACCCCCCCCCCCCATAAGACTTGATAAGAAATATTAGGGCATTTATAAAAGAAAGCAAAGGTAATCATTAATACAAAGAACAATCTTAATTGCAACCACCTTAATTTTAAAGTCCACAAAATAAGAGGGACAGAGCTATCAGGAGAGATTACACAGAAGAAATAGATGAACCAAGCTGTGCTAGTATTTTAAAAAGAAAATTATGAGTTTTGTCCTTTTAGAATTGGCTTGAAATAGGTGTTGCACAGCACAAATAGAGCAGACCAGCATAGAGAATTTATAGGTGGCCTGGAGGGTGGAGGAATGGCCTAGTGGTTAGGGTGGTGGACTTTGGTCCTGAGGACTGAGTTCAATTCCCACTTTAGGCACAGGCAGCTCCTTGTGACTCTGGGCAAATCACTTAACCCTCCATTGCCCCATGCAAGCCACATTGAGCCTGCCATGAGTGGGAAAGTGCAGGGTACAAATGTAATTTAAAAAATATGTAAAATTTATTCACCACAAGCAGATTTAAAAGGGGCCTTTCTTAGTTATCTTATGATATAATGCAGTTTGTTTTATACATTTATATATTTTTTTAGTTTCTACTAGACAGATTAAAGCTTGTAATCACACCTGATGGGTATGTGAGTTTTTATTTTCCTCTATATGTGACAAAGTGATAAGAGTTGCTATAAACAAGTGTTTGTGTGGTTCTGAATCACTTTGGGAGATTTTTATGATCCCTTTCTCAATTCTAGGTTTGCTTCAGATTTCTACAAATGCTGTTTGTATGTACATTTTAAAACCCATGACCTAAATCTAAATAAACATACTCATTGTAGCAATTGTATCTAGTGTTGACAGAAAAGCCTGACCTCACAGGGATTGAATACAAGAGATACAGTAGCCTTCTTATTGTTTTTCCTGATATGAATACAGTAGTAGCAGTCTACATAGCAGCCTTTTCAAGGTGGCAGAAATCTGTCAGATGATTTGCAAATTAGTTTCTCATTTTTTTAAATTGACTGGTAATAATTAGTAGCTGGTAGACTGTTTGTATTCATTCATCACAACTGGTACTACACATTCTTATAATTAGTGCTCCATAAAAATCTGTTCTACCCAAAAATATCCTCGCATGATATCTATTTTTCAAAGGCTGTCATAGTAGACTGTATTGTACAAGAAAAATTAAGCAGTTACAGTGCTCCTCCCTAGGGATTTGCAATCTAACTTCAAACATGGGGAGATTAAGTAAGCCGTGAAGGTCCAAGAGGTGGTATCTAGGTAGGGTAAATATATGATTCTATGTTCAGTACAACAAATCGAGTCAATCCTTGTTTTACTTCTCTGCATACATAGAGATGCAACCTTGACTTTCTTAGTGAATGCAAAAAAAAAAAACATATTAGAATATAAGAACATAAGAGTAGCCATACTGGGTCAGACCAGTGGACAATCTAGCCCAATATCTTGTTTCCAACAGTGGCCAATCTAGGTCACAAGTACCTGGCAGAAACCCAAATAGTAGCAACATTCCATGCTACCAACCCTAGGTCAAGCAGTGGTCCCCGTGTCTGTCTCAACAACAGACTATGGACTTTTCTTCCAGGAATTTGTCCAAACCTTTTCTAAACCCAGACACACTAACCACTGTAACTACATCCTCTGGCAAAGAGTTCCAGAGCTTAACTATTTGTTCAGTGATACAGATGAATTATAATATTCTCATTCTTATTTACCATCCCTTTCCTAAAAAATTCCTAGCATCCTGTTTGATTTTTTTTTTTTGCCCGCCACGACACACAGGGCAGAAGATTTCAGTGTATTGATTACAATGACACCTAGATGATTTTCTTGGGTGCTGACCCTCAATGGGAACCCTATCATCAGGTAACCGGATGAAATGGAGCAAATTGGTGAGGCAAGACTACCTTTGATTGAATCCATGTTGATGCTGTCCCATTAAATCATGTTTGTCTATGTGTTCCATAATTTATTCTTTATAGTAGTTTCCATTATTTTACCTGGCACTGACATCCGGCTTACTAGTCTGTAATTTCCAGAATCACCACGGAAACATTTTTAAAAATCGACGTCACATTGGCCACCCTCCAATCTTCAGGTACTAACAAAACGACTTTAACGATAGGTCACAGATTACTAACAGCAGATCAGTAATTTCATTTTTGAGTTCTTTAAGTACCCTTGAATGCATGCCATCCAGTCCAGGTGATTTACTACTCTTTGATTTGTCAATTTGGCTCAGTATATCTTCCAGGTTTACTGAGATTTCTTTCAGTTCCTCTGCATCATCGCCCTTGAAAACCATTTCTGGTACAGGTAGATCTTTTACATCGTACTCCGTAAAGATTGAAGCAAGAATTCATTCAGTTTCTCCACTATGGCCTTGTCCTCCTTTTGCTCCTTCGTGATCTAATGGTTCCATGGATTCCCTCACAGGCTTTCTGCTTCTGATATACCTGAAAAAGTTGTTACTGTGAGTTCTTGCCTTTGCAGCAAGTTTATCTTCATATTCTCTTTTATCATTTTATCAACACTTTGCATCTAACTAGCCAGTGCTTTCATTGATTCTTATTTTCTTCACTTGAGAACTTTTTCCATTATTTGAAGGACATTCTTTTGGCTCTAATAGCCTCTTTCACTTCACCTTTTCACCATGTTGGCTGTTGTTTTTCTCTTCTTTCCACCTTTGTAAATACGTGAAATGCATCTGGTCTGTGCTTCCAAGATGGTATTTTTAAACAATATCCATGCATGATTTAATGTCCTAACCTTTGCAGCAGATTCTTTTAGCTTCTTTTTAACCATTTTCCTCATTTTATCATAGTCACCCTTTCGAAAAATTAAATGCTGCCACAGTAGATCTCCTTTGTGGCTTAGTTCCAGATAGTAACTCAAACTTGATCATGTTATGATCACTGTTTCCCAACGGACCCAACACCGTTATCTCTCATACTATGCCCTGCACTCCACCAAGGACTAGATCTAAAATACCTTCCCCTCTTGTCGGTTCCTGGACCAGTTGCTCCAAAAAGCAGTCATTTATTACATCTAGGAATTTTATCTCCCAGGTACTCCCTGATATAACATTCATGCAGTCTCCAATTTGCCAGTGATGAAACAGTAGGTTTTTAAACCTGTGAACTGTATTATTTCATGAAGTGTATTTCTCCTAATTGGCCAGCAGGTGGCATTTGCTTTATGTTTTAAAGCTGTTGCAGAAAAATACTTTTTCTTTTCCGGATTACGCTTGGTGAAATGCAATTTGCAGTGCCATTGGTCAGATACTTTCAAAGCTGATGCCCTGGGCACTGATGGGCCCTGGAGTTCAAATCTAGCCAGGAGGTACTAGATTTTCCCCAGTCTCAGCTTGGGGGTACAAGGAGAAACATCTCTGTCCTGAGACCCTGTTCAAGACTTGTGAGCAGTTAATTTCCTGAAACTCTCCCAGCTGCTACCCAAGTAGTAACAAGTGTTAAATAATTTTAATGTTGATCCTTGTTTTGGTTATCTGTTATTGCTTGCTGTTTTTTTCACCTGGTTTTCAAGCATTCACTGTTCCACTGTGACAATAAACCTGTTAGTTTATTGGCTGTGTTGTCCTGTGACTGACTAAGAATCCTGGTGATTCATGTGTTGGGTCTGTGGTTGTTTTTTAGGAACTGTGAGACCCCTGGGAGTGTGGCCCCAGTGTCCCGAGAAATCACTATGGAATAATTTGAGAATGGGAGATTCGCCAGAGGCAAGAGAGACCCACTCGGCGGGAGGAGGGGTTTAGTATAGAGCATGTGCCCAGGTGCAGGCGGGCCTGAGCAGTGCTGAGGGCAGACTCTCTAATTGGCCGCAGGGTTAACCCCAAACGGGTGCTAGGCATTTTGTGACAGCCATCTTTCCTAATTTCTGTAAACATTTCTTCATCTGTCTGTTCGTTCTGTCCTGGTGGACGGTAGTACAACCCTAGAAAACCATTCCCTCCCTTCACACATGGAATTTCTGTACATAATGATTCCACACTGCTATCTGTTTTATATAGAATGTTTATTTTGTTTGACTCAGTTCTCTCTTTAACATATAGCACAACCCCTTTCTCCAATTTGATCTGCTCTATCATTACCATATAATTTGTACCCTGTTAACAACCAGTATCCATTGATTGTCCTTACAACAAGTCTCTGGGATGCCTATTACATCTATCTACCTCCCTCTTCAAAGAGATCCCCCAGAGAATAACCATAAATCAATATACAAAAAAACAAAACTATATATTGATAATACAATGCTCTCATAGTTAAAATTGGGACCATCACAGACCAAACCGGTCAATTGTTTGTCTATAAATTATCATATAATCCATTGACATAAGGTTTTCAATGAGATACACCCATGTATCTTATTCCAACATTAATTGTATCTAGTGAATATGTAAAACAAAAAAATAATAATGAAACTTTTTAAAAAATCAATAATCAGCTTATTTGCCAGGTTTCCTTTAATGGGTCCAAACATGAATCATGTTTTGCAGCATCTGTTTCAAGGAACCCACACTGTCAACAAGCATGACCTTTTCTAAAAAGAAATGAAAACATAATAGTAAATGTATCAAACAAAATTAACTATTAAATTCAAAAATGTATAGCTCCTACTAAAGGCAAAAACAACCGAACAGACAAGGGAAACATAAGACACCTCTCATGCAGTCTCTCTCACACACTTTCAAAGACCACAGTGCCACTGGAAGTGGGACCGGCACTACTTAAAACAAAGGAACATGTGACCACACTAAAAAGACAGTGTCTATGGCCCACAGGAATGTCTATGGGTTACAGGACCCATATTGTATAAACGCTATTACAAAATGCCCACCGTTCCACTTCCCTGTTTAGGCTCATCTGTTCCACTGAATTCCAAAGGAAAATCTATTTTTGTTCAAGTCTCCACAACAATTGTGGCATGTTTCCTTCACGTCTCATCACTGGTGTCTCCAAAACCAAAAAACATAAGTCCTCCAGAAAATGACCACAGTAAGTCCAATGCTGCACCAGGGGGGCATCCATAACACTTCTGCAAAGTCTACTTAAATGTTCAATAATCCTAACACTCACTAGCTCACTCTCACATCAAAGGGTTTGTGGACTGTGGATGGAAAAAATGACAAAACTAAAATTTGGGACAATGATATTTATTAAATTCACAACTCCACTTGTTGAACAGTCTGTACACACCTGCAAAATTTGTCATCTCAAGGTAACTGAATGCTGAACATGGCTGGTCTCCCAAACATTCTCGCAAACAGAACAGTGCATACATCTAACCTGCCCCTTCCCATCAAGGGAGCAAGATGAAGACTGGCCAACAAAAATTGATATCATAAGACAATCTTTAGATTCATACCCCATGAAAAAGCAAAATGGAGAAAGTCCCGGTGCTCTTCATGTTGTTGCAAAACATGCTAATAGTCTTTGATAATACGTTTGATTTTGAATGCTAAATCTGAATAAGGAAGAACACAAACCAGAAGAGTAGACATACCTTTAACTGTTGGCTGTAGCAGAAGTTCCTGATGTGCACATAAGGCTCACTTGTAGGCCCTTGTCACTGTTTTAGAGGGGTACTCACACTCTCTAAAACCGATCTGCCATCTCCTTGCTTTTTGTTTGAAGTTCTTTATGTCTGTACACAAATTGCAAACACAAAAACAGTCCCACTGGTAGATTGTCTCTAAAACGTTTGGATGAAAAGTCAATACTGCAATAAATTATTGAGCTCAATATTTTTTTTTATAAATAGTAGTAACAAAATAGGACCCCTCTAAACATACCAAAATGTCCAAGAAAGGAAGCTAATAATAATCCATTGTAGCTGTGAACTGTAAATGTTGATTGCAAGAATTCAACCACTCCAGAAAACTGAAATTCATGTCTCATGCCCATCCAAATTACAAACATATTATCAATGTAGCGTTTCCACTAAAAAGTTAAAAACAAAAAACAAAACAGAAGGTGTACAACACTGTTTGTTCAAATCTAGAAAGATACAAACATGCCACTGTGGGAGCCATTGTAGCTCCCATTGATGTAACTTTGATCTGCATAAAGTAAAGTTGGTGCTATGGCAGACAAAATCAATATGTGCAGGAGATATAGATATTTGTGAAAGATAATGTAGTTTTTATCATTTCCTCCTGCGGTATGTTTGTATATAAAGCTGTAATATCAGGGGTCACCAAACGAGCACCCCTGTGAACAGCTGGACACAATTGCAAAAACGTAATCATAGCTGTAGTATCCTTAACATAAGAATCACATCTGGAGACCTGTGATCTTAATGCAAATCAAGAAAATCCGACAGCAGCTCCAAAACAGAGCCTATGCCAGATACAATAGGATGTCCAGCAGGAGAGTGCAAAGATTTGTGGATTTTAGGAACAAAATAAATAACAGGGACTACAGGGTGTTGTTGGAAGAGGAACTGAAATTCACTATC
This sequence comes from Microcaecilia unicolor, assembly GCF_901765095.1. Taxonomy (NCBI): domain Eukaryota; kingdom Metazoa; phylum Chordata; class Amphibia; order Gymnophiona; family Siphonopidae; genus Microcaecilia; species Microcaecilia unicolor. The sequence goes on from NC_044031.1 coordinate 275,198,154, forward strand.
AGTGATCACAAGGGATTCCAGAGCCTCCAAGGACACCTGCTTAATATAATCCACTAACTCTGGAGTAGGATCTCCAGTAAGTTCTTTTACCACTTCAAACAAGCCTACCCAAAAAAACCCAACTTAATTCTCGAACCTAATCCACACCACTAACACTATCATACTCCAATCCTCTCCCCCACATCTCTTCCTATTGTCCTACTCTATATAATCTGGGTTATCTCTGTGATACTGTACCATACTTTGTGTTATCTTTGTGATACTTTGTACCATACTTTGTAAGCCGCACTGAACCTGCTATCGAGCGAGAAAGAGCGGGGTATAAATGCTATAAATAAATAAATAAATAATATTGAACATTGGATAGTTGGCGATAAGCTTCAGTCAAATTCCATATGACTATACCCTATCAGCCGATCAAATCACTTTGGAAGAATCCAAAGCCAAAGAATCAATGGCCTGGGACTCTTCCAAAGTTAAATTATGATGTATTTTTCATGACACAGATTCCAACCTTGTCACAGCTGTAGTTACTAAATTCTGAAACACCTGTATATGGGGGTTCAACCGGACCCAGAGGAATCCACCTAGAAGGTCTCCTCAAAGATGTAAATTCCTCAATGGTAGAATCCCGATCATGAAAAAACATTCAACCTGCATTTCCAAATGAACTTAATGCTCACTCTCACATCAAAGTGTTTGTGGGCTATAGATGAAACAAATGACAAACCTTTTGACAATAATGCCAGCTCATCAGGTGAGAACTGGCACTGTGATAGGTTAAACACGGACTAATTGCTCCGTAATTTAGCCTTCCATTATTTTAATAAACAGAAAGGTAGAAGCAACCAGACGATAATTACTAACTTCTGAAAGATTGGCTTTCAGATTCTTTGGGACTGGGGTAAACACAATGTCACCTGGCAAAGGGGGTTGACTATCCAGCTTATTTTCGAAAGAGAAAAACGCCTATAGTGCGACCTAAATCGGGAGATAGACGTTTGTCTCGCAAAGGCGCCCAAATCGGTATAATCGAAAGCCGATTTTGGGCGTTTCCAACTGCACTCTGTCGCGGAAACAAATAAAGTTGACGGGGGCGTGGTGGAGGCGGAACTGGGGCGTGGTTATCAGCTGAGGGCATCTTTAGCTGATAATCAAAAAAAAAGGTGTTTTTTACCGCGATTTTGGGTCACCTTTTTTGGACCCTTTTTTTTCACGAACAAGTCCCAAAAAAGTGCTCCAACTGCCCAGATGACCACTGGAGGGAATCAGGGATGACCTCCCCGGACTCCCCCAGTGGTCACTTTCCCCCTCCCACCAAATAAACCCCACTTTAAAAACTTTTTTTCCAGCCTGTATGCCAGCCTCAAATGCCGTACCCACCTCCATGACAGCAGAATGTGTTCGATCCTGTCACAGCCTTTCCCTGGGTCAGATGTGGCTCTCGGGTGCACTACAGGGTCACATCAGCGTTGCATTGTGGTGGGTGTAGGGTATTGGGCTCCGTGATTTCATTAGCTTGTGTTACAGTCTCACGATGTTGGTAGTTGGTAGGCTCTTCTCCCATGGTGCTTTTCCCCCTGCCTACTGGGTCAGAGTGTGCCCTGTTGTGTTTCCTGTTGTAGTCCATGCGGTAGTGGCCATTTTTGTAAGCCAGTTTTAGTTCCCTTTCCTGTGTTAGCCACGTTAGAGAACTTAGTTCTTCCCTTGAATGTGGCTGAAAGAGGGCATTGTACAGCATTCTGCCAGCTCTGACCTACTGCTAATCTCAGTACCAGGGAGACTCATTGCCAGTGGGGCACAACCTCTGATCTGCAGCTAACTGTGAGTAAAGGTGCTTATTCAAATAAAGTATGTTTTCAGCGAGATTAGTCTTCAAGTGTCAACTGCTGTGCCAAGGTTATACACTAGCAACAAGTCCTGTCCCTGGAGCACCTTTAGTGGGTACTGCAGTTACGATGTTAACAAAATTGAAATTTTATATTAAACTGTACCTGCTGTACACCGCCCTTGAGTGAATCTCTTTATAAAGCTGATTAATAAATCCCAGTAAATGAATAAATAAATAAATAAATAAATAAATCACACTATTTTAGTGAAGCCCTTTTCCAATAAAACATTTTTATATGTGGCAAAAAAAACCTGTGATTAATTGTAATGATGCTGGTTTACTCTAAATAGTTTCATAGGCATGCATCTCTTTTAGTATTGACCAGAATGACCAATAATTTTTGATAAAAAGCTTTAAAAAATTATAGTAATAATACGTGATTTATAGGGTGGTAATTTATTATGTGTGCATTGGTAGAAAGTATGAGTACAAGTTTCTTTGTATAGACTTTGAAAATCACCCCAACTGAATTATGGGGCTGATAATGAGATCACTGGAGGCAGCCTGACTAACTCCCGTGGTCGGCAGCAAATCCAGAAGTCAATGCTGGGTCACATACAGTGACCAGTACTGAATTTCTGTTTTTTTGAGGGGTGCTCTGCACATAGCCGGTTAATCCAATATTCATCAGTTGATCAGCTAAGTTATAGGGGCCAAGATAGACTTGATATTTATGCAGGTCAATATGACCTGTTGGCAGTTCTTGTTTGCAGGAGAACAATATAGTCGGATGTTTTGGATGCATTCCAAAATTCCCTTTCAAAGGTGGGGTCATAAGAATTTTCATGTAATCTTTCATGCAGAACAATAGTAAGTAGCTTTTTGCCATCAATTCTTGCTAGCCAAACTGCCTGTGGAGGCATTCAGTTATTTATCCATGAACCCCTCTAATGGGTCGTTGTGGAGGAGTAGCCTGAGAACCAGAGGAACTGGGATTGATTCCACTGCAGCTCTTTGTGACGCCTGAGCTGGTCCCTTAACCATCCATTGCCCCAGGTACAAAAATAAGTACCTGTATATAATAAGTAAAACTTCTCTGATTGTAACCACAGAAAGGCAATATATCAAATCCCATCCCCTTTGCTTTCCATATAACTCCAGCCCTAACCAAACCATGCTGGTAATTTGTTTTTGCATAATGCTCCAAAGAATCTGGGGTCTTCCTTCCAATGTTGGTATCGCTTTATTCACCTGTCAGTGTTTTATGGTCTAGCAATGTTGTGCTAATCTAACCATCTCTATAGGTCTTCCTGCCAATGTTGCTGGCTGCTTTGCCCCTCTTAAGGTGCTTTGAGTCTTCATGTCACTGTTAGTGCCCTATTGCTCCTTTTTCAGTGCTGTGGGTCTTATGGCACATATAGGCATCCTTTTACAAAGCCACGGTAAAAAGTGGCCTGCAGTAGTGTGGGTGCATCTTTTTTGGCACGTGCTGGGCCACTTTTTTACCGCGGCTGGGGAAAAGGCCATTTTTTTTCAATGGGCTGTGAAATAGGCCTGCGCAAAAATAAAACTAGCATGTGCCTATTTACTGCTTCAGCCCTACTGCCAGCCATTGACCTAGCGGAAAGGGCTCTTGTGCTACCCATGTGGTAACCATGCAGTGTGCGTCAAAATAACCATGCTGCCAATTACCGCTGGGATGCCCCTGCGGTAGAAAATAGAAAAATTTTTTTACCGCAGGATTGGCACACACCAAACTAGAATTACTGCCGCTGCATGCACTATGGTAATGCCAATTTGGTGCATATTAACCACGCGTTTGCCCTCGTGCAGGATTGTAAAAGGGCCCCATAATGGCTTGGAGTGCCGTCGCCTCTGTGACTGTCAACAGGTTGTAAGTATGTCTGCTTAGAAATGGTTAGCACACTCACTGTTAGAGTGGAAAAGAAAATGTTTTCCCCATTGAATGAATGGAAACGGAGGAAACAAATGATCCAATAATTTGCACTCCAAAAATGAATCAAACCAATTTTTTTTTCTTGGGCAGATTCCTCAAGCTCATACATGTTGGTAATGAACTCAATATGTAGTTCGCACTCTAGCATGGGGAGTGGGTCTACAACCCCCAGATAAAAGGGTTTATTTAAGGTTTTATTGATGTATTGAGACTCTCAACACCATTTTTCAGACTGAAAATGTGATTACTTTTGTCTGCCAAAGTGAACACATTTTTCAGATTATGAGTGGGAGGAATCAAGCCTTTATACTATAATAGAGTCTGTTCCTACTTTCAGTCTTGGCAACTTGTCTTGAGTACATATTGGCTTTGATGCATCTAGCTAACCTCTCGAGGTGTATTCTCTGTGCTATTTCCAATCATCTGTAAAATTCACTTACAGACCTAATCACAGCAGTAACGATATGTAATGGCTCAATCTCAGATTGAAGCTGTATAATCTTTGCTGTATTCTAAGACAGTTTCATGGTTTAATACAGAATAAAGGCATTTATTTTTCAAGGTCAAACTCAGCTCATTCTCAACGTAAGGCTCTGTGGGGCCTTTTTACTAGGTTTGCCACACACCAATCCGGAATTACCACCGGGCTGCTGCAGCAGCCCAGCGGTACCCTCCGCCCCCAGCGCATGTTATTTCTGGGACTACAGAAATTTATTTCCGTAGTTTTATCACCAGGTTAGTGCAGAAGCCATTACCGCAACTTCAATGGGTGGCGGTAAGCGTTCCCTCCCCCCCGCCCCCGGAATGGCCGAGTGACAAGTACAAAGTTACTGCATAGCCTTTTCTTTTTTCAGCCTTTTTACATTTCTGTGGTAAGAGAGGCCTTGTTGCCCGGCAAAAAATGCACTGCCACTAGAACCAGGGCCCCTTTTACCACAGCTTGGTAAAAGCCCCCCCCCCCCCCCTCTGTTTTTATAATGACACTTTTGGATAAGTTTTATTAATTGATATTCCTTACGTGCAATATATTGTGAATTAAACTACCTATACCACCAGTTTTTGAAAATATTGTAATATATCGTGAAATTTTATTAGAAAATTGAGCATTCAAGTAAATAGATTAAAATATTTAAATAGAGAAACAAAGCATTACAAAAAAAAATAAGATTTGAAAGTGTGATTTTCCTTTGCTATATTTTTCTATTACCTTGCCAACACTATAAACAGGAATCTGATCTTAACATGTCTTATACAGTAATCAGTCTTTGGAAAACCTGCATAATGACAATTTCAGTAAAATAAACTGTGCCAGAAAGTGGAATTTCCCTCAGCAGCAGCTGTGACCACCCGCTTTAAATGAAGTGGAAATCACTAATCCAGATGCTTACTCTTGTTTTTTCTTTTTCTTTTTTTTTTTTTTTTAGCAGCATTGCCATCTGTGAAATAAAAGCTTGAGAATCTTCATGATCTCATGAATTTGGCTTTATAAATGTTATTTACCTTCCACACAGAAGGCGAGATATTACTAAAGTATATGACTATTTTAGCGCACACTAACTCACATTATTTACTGCAGGTCCCATTTAAATAATGTGATATTACTACTAACACATGCTAATGGTGTCAGCATGCACTAACATGGAAGCAGATCTTAGTAAATCTAGCCCAGAGTGTGCTAGTAGCAGATCTAAGGAATGGTGTAAATGTCTGTCTGTCACTTAAGCTACTATATTATAAAGATGAATAGATGCCTATTGTCTTTGTAAAATAGCTTAACGTAGGTGCCTAAAAAGGTACTTTTACCAGATGCCCCTTAGTAAAGTTACCTTCATAATGCTTAATTAAATTTTGCCTTAAAATAGTCCGTTAGGATATAGGCAACTGATTGCCTTAATGGGTGCCATACTTACTATTCCAATGATCTGATGGATAAATGACAGCATATGTTGAAAGAAAGCTTTTCTTTTCATCTTCCATTATACTGAAACAGCCATGTATCAAGAAACATAATACAATGCTACTCACCTATAACAGGTGTTTTCTACAGACAGCAGGACTGATAAGGCACAACGGGCCTCCTTTTACTAACCCATGCAGCAAATGAGAGGAAGCCTATTCAATTCCTATAGGCTTCCTCTGCGCTGGGGACCACTAGTGTGGGTTAGTTAAAAGAGTCCCATAAGTAGCTGACATCTAACGGCACCAGGATGAACTACTCAAATTTAGTGTAAAGCTCTGAGTGTGCCTGGCTGTATCCTCATTCATCATTTCCCTCAGTTGGCTTGAAATCTCGATGCAAACAAGTCACGGGGAGGTGGGATGGATTGTGCACCCTCTCAATCTTGTCATCTATGGAACACACCTGTTAAAGGTGAACAACATTGCTTATCCATCGACAAGGCACACAAAGGGGTGAGTCCAAGCTTAGGGATGCTCAGAAATAAACTGTTCCAGTCTTTGGAACAGTTCATATGGTCAAATGTGAGAGTTGTGAGATGATAAAGACAAATTGATCACCATTGCTGCCCAACAATAAGTACAATACAATAACTAGTAGATAAGCAATGTGTACAGCTACTGTGTTGTAGGGAAAGTCTCATACAGTCGTCAGGGTACTTGTATCACCTTTCTCGGTAACTCCCTGGTTTTGCGACACTTATAATCATCGACAGTCCCTTTTGACTCCAACCTCAATTTTGTTATGGGTGTTTAATGCCTTGTTTTCTTTTCTTTATTTCTTTATTTCTTCTTTCGCTATCTATACACTGTATTGTTTAGGAGGTGTCACCTTAATCATATCAACATCACAGCATATACAAGTTATTGTATTGTATATTCTGTGTACTTTAGTAGAACATTGCTATTAGATTCAAACAATAAGTTAGGCATCTTCGGCCAAAGTATTTTCATTTCTGTTTAGTTTCCCATGTTTATAGGAATTTTCATTTAAAAAAAAAAGGTATTCATTTCAGAGGCAGTGTCATAAACCCTCTCATTCTGAAATCTCATGTGCAAATTTACACACTTTGGACTAGATTCTATAAATGGCCACCTAAAAAATTGGTGCTGAAAAAAAAAGCACTTAACGCTATTCTATAAACCACAAATCCAACTACATTTAGGTGCAACAATTTACACCAATGAAAACCTGGTATAAACCCTAACACGTAAATTAGATGCAGATTCTGCTAATTCTATAACAATGTGCATAAATTTTAGGAATGCCTTGACCTACCCATTCCTCTCCTATGACCACACCCCCTTTTTAGATCCGCACACTAGAATTTACGTGCACCTCTTTATAGAATATGCCTAAAAAGATGTGCATATAAATTCTGATTATTGCCAATTAGTGCTGATAAGTACATAAGTAATGCCTCACTGGGAAAAGACCATGGGTCCATCAAGCCCAGCATCCTGTCCACGACAGCGGCCAATCCAGGCCAAGGGCACCTGGCAAGCTTCCAAACGTTATTGCCCAATATTGGCAATCAATTAAGTTTCATATGCAAATTGGACATGTGTTCAAATTTGCACATGCAACTCAAAGCACCATATATAGAATCTGTGAGCTTGCGAGTGATTTTGCACATGCAAGTTACACAAGCACAGCAAAGGAGACAAAAGTTAGGAGGAAATACTCTGTGTAACTCTCAAGACTTTTATTCCTAAACAATTTGGACTCAATTTTGACTTGAAACAAGCCATGCATTGGCCACTAGGCCTTGGTCGGGAGTCTGCAATAGTACTCATAACTACACATTATATTTTTGTTCTTAAGATTGGACTAATTGGGTTGAACCACTGACTGTTTTAATCAATTCCAATAATTTTTTTTAGTATATATTAGCACACCTTTTAGTTATATGTTTGTCACAACTGTCAGGAATGGTGAGCCCTTAGACCAAAGCTGGAGCTTTAGCAGACAAATCACCAGGGCTGGCACAGGCAGGAATCAGAACAGACTGGACTAGGATAAACTAACAGACTCAACAAGGCAGGAAAGAGGTAACTAACACAATGGGACAACACAAGAACCGGATCCAGACGAGGCAAGGAAAGAAGGCAAAGGGCCAGAACTGGAACCGAGACAGGACAAGGCAAGACTCGGAACTGGATTAAAACTGGGACTGGGACCCAGAAATGCAAGACAAGGCAAAACACGGAAGTAGATTAAAACTGGGTCCAGAAAAGGGCAAGACAAGGACAAGGCAAGGACTGGATCTGGACAGGACTAGACTGAAAGAGACAAGACAAAGCACAACTAGACAGGCAAGACAGGGTAGGAGCTAGGCAACAAGAATAACAGAAGCAAGACAATAAACAAGGTAAGGACAGGATTCAGGATTTTCAAACAGGATTCAGGATTCTCAAACAAGTTTGGCTGGAACAGGATTCTGGAACGGGCTTGGCTGGAACAGGATTCAGGATTCTAAAACAGGATTCAGGATTCTCAAACAGGCTTGGCTGGAAAAGGATTCTGGAATGGGCTTGGCTTGGCTGGAACAAGATTCTGGAACTGGCTTGGCTTGACTGGAACAGGATTCTGGAACAGGCTTGGCTGGAACAGGATACTGAAAGGGATTTGGCTTGGCTTGACAGGAACAGGATTCTGGAACAGACTTGACTTGGCTGGATCAGGGTTCTGGAACTGGCTTGGCTTGACTGGAACAGGATTCTGGAACAGGCTTGGCTTGGCTGAAACAGGATACTGGAACGGGCTTGGCTGGAATAGGATACTGAAAGGGACTTGGCTTAGGAGGGAACTGGGACAGAACTAGCTCAAACATAGTGCAGGAGCAGAACCTGGCTCAAACACACACAGGAACAGAACTTGGCAGAAACAGAGCTCAAGAGCCAGGAAGCAAACATAGCAGGCAAAGGATTAATCAGACTAGGGGAAGACAAACAAACAAAGAAGCAATGTGCTTACCAGCACCCACAGCTGGAAAGGGAAAGGCCAGGCAGACAGAGGCAGCAGACACAGGTGCATAGCAGTGAAGTAATCAGGGACGATGCTGGCTTCTACAGACTCTCAGAATTAACAGACAAGAACTACACAGACACCAAGGGCAAGGTGTGGCTCTAGAGCCAGGCTTTCAGGATCAAGGTACAAAAGCAAACACAAAGAAACAAAGCAAAGCATTGAAACACAAGACTCAAAGAAATACAGAACAGACCTTCAGGAGCAAGATTCTTAGGAACAAAGCCAAGCAGGGAAATGATCTAAACAGGTAACACAAGATTAAGAGACCTCTTGCAAAGGCCACGTAGAAAAGCTCCCTGGGTCTTTATAAAGGAGTAGGCTGATGATGTCACAAGTAGGAAATGAAGCAGAAGCAGGGAGACCAAATTGAAGCTTGGCTTCAGGGACACCAAAGCTAGGCTTGGCTAACAGGAAGAACAACAACAGGAAATGAAGCAGAAGCAGGGAGACCAAAGTGAGTCTTGGCTTACAGGAAGAACGACAATATGAAATGAAGCAGACTAGAGAGGTCATAGTGCTAGATACAGAGCCAGTAGGTCTGAACATAAGGGCACGGCCACAACCATGACAGTGTTGTATATTTGTATGTCTTTGCACACCTTTTAGCTAAAGGTGTCCAAATTGTTTAGGAATAAAGGACTTCAGATTGACACAGACTATTTCCTCCTCATTTGTTCATCTCCTTCGCTGTGCTTGTCTAACTTACATGTACAGAAGATAACCACAAAATGGAGGAATGTGGAAACACTATGGAGGTACTTGCTGCAAGGGTGGAGAAGAATGATCAACAGGACACTTCCAGAAAGGAACACATGGGCAATGAAGATTTTAAAAAACACATTTATTCCAAAAAGTACTCAATGGACTCAACACAGCACTGTGTTTCGGCTATTATGCCTGCATCAGGCTATTATGCCTGTCTCAATTAATGAAAGATGGTAAAAAAGCCTTGGGTTCTGAACATCAATAAGGCAGAAATAGTTTTTAAAAAGACTTGGGGAGAAAAATTCCTTATTGACATTCAGAACCAATGTGTTTTTTAAAATCTTCTCATCCACGTGCTCCTTTCTGGAAGTGTACTGTTGACTACACTACTCTGTCCTTGCATAACCTACATATGCAAAATCACACACAAGCCCACGGATTCTATCTATGGTACTTGATTTTCCTTTCCAATTTCACTTTCAGGGGAGAGGGAGAGAAGGCCAGCAAGCACTGGGGAATAAGGAGGGGGTCATGCCTTAAACCCTCCAGTGGTCAGCTGCTCAATTAGAGCAACCTTTTGTAACTAGGACATGACTGAAAGAAGTCTAGATTTTTTAAAAAAAACCTCTATTTTTTAGACATGAACTTTTCTTCCCATTCGAAAATCACCGTTGGACATCCTATTTTTGGTAGGGAGAACAATTTCATCTTTTCTGGGGCCAATGTCTCCAAATGATAGAAAATATTTTATATATTTCGGCCACAATTTATTGGTCTCTCACTGTGGGACTCTTTTACAAGTGGCAGTAAACCCAATGCAGGCTTTCCATACACTATCCTGGAACTATTGTCGGCTTGACGCAGCCAACAGCAGTAGTTCTGGCTCCAGTGTGCACCACTTGTGGCGTGCCATAAAAATGTTCTTTTTTTTATAGCACAGCGCTAACCCAGCTATAATCTGGCATTGCCACATGCTGCCCGGCTCCTGCTGGGTTCCCGCAGGAGCCCTTCTGCCACCTCAATGGGCACACAGTAAGAGTTATCTTAACGCATGAACATTTTATTTTTGGGGCATTTTACCTGCTGCAGTAAAAGGGTCTTTACGCACAGGGAAATCGACCCCTTCTGCTAACATAGGGCCTATTTTCTGCAGCTTACCAAAGGACCACTGTATTTCTTGCTACTTATTTCTCCCTCTATAAGGGGTCTTTTTACTAAACTGCGGGAAAAAGAGCCCTGCGGTAGCGGCAGGGACCATTTTTCCCACACACCAGGACCCTTTTAACCACAGCAAGTAAAAATGACCAGTGATGAACACCACGCCCCAGTTAAAGCCGCTGAAAACTGAAAGTAAGCGGTCGGGCGTTTTGAGGTCTTTTCCTTGCTTTTTAGAAATATTTGTTAAAATCAAACATTATATTTCCAAATAAATTTTATTGGATTCCTCTTTATATGTTTGCAAAAGACAAAATGGCCACATGGAAAGATAACTCTTACCACGTGGCCATGCCGTGGAGAGCACTTCTCACCATCCACTGAGGTGGCAGAAAGGACTCCTGCAGTAAACCGGTGATAACCAGGTAGCGAGCAGCGATGCCCAATTACCACTGGATTAGCGTAGTGCTGTAAAACATTTGGGGGCATGCCAGAGATGGTGCACGCTGGAGCCGGAACTACTGCCAGCAGCCGCATTGTGCCAGAGGTAGCTCCAGGATAGCGTGCAGTAAGCCTGCATTGGGCTTACCGCCGCTTTGTAAAAGGGACCCTAAATGATATACAGAATAATTACTTGACACTGACACATTGATCATAATTGCCTTTCTTGTGTTCTTCTCTTTTACCACTATGCCTAATTTCATTGCATCTACTTTTTATTTTTCGGTTGGAACAGGAATGATCCAGGTGATTATTATCTCCTCATTCTCCATAATTCTCTCAAAGGTGAAATTGTCAACATACGCTGCCATTAAGATGGTTTTGTTTACCACACATTGTTCTATTTTAGCAAAGTCCTATTTTTTTTGGGGGGGGAGGGGAGTTGTCAATGTAGGCTACTGTTGAGACAGGTTGTTTTGCCACAGGTGGTGCTGTTTTGCCACAGGTCCCATTTTATGCAATGGGACCCTATGCTGGAGTGGCCCGACGTGTGAAGAGTGGCCCATCTTGATGGTGGCCCCCCTCATCATAACCACAGTGATATTCCACTACAGTGATGCTGCAGTGTTTACAGAGTTTCAAAAGGATGAGAAGCATCACTTTACTGTGCCTTTCTGAATAGAAATTTTCTCCTTTCAGAACTCTGCGGGCAACTATGAGATGAGTAACAATTCCCAGCTCTTTCTTATTGAATCTACATGTCAGTTTTATTAGCTCTTTCTGTATTTGCTGTGAACCCTCTCATTTGTAACACACTGTTGTGGGATGCAACTATCAATATTCTATTGTTATGTTTCAGTTCACTTCTCCTTAACCATTTGTGTGTCTGATTTTCATTGACATGGCTCCTGGATAAACACTTTCTACTTCTCACCATATTTGTGCATTTGTTATTTATTTTTCTTTGGGAGTTAGAAATCAAGAAACAAGATCTAGATGTCATTGTAGACAATATGCTGAAATCTTCTGCCCAATGTGCAGCGGTGGCCAAAAAAGCAAAAAAGGATGTTAGGAATTATTAGGAAAGGTATGCAAATAAGACCAAAATATTATAATGCCCCTGTGTTGCTCTACGATGTGACCTTACATTGAGTATTGTGTTCAATTTTGTTTGCTGTATGTCCAAAAAATATATAGTGGAATTAGAAAAGGTTCAAAGAAGAGTGACCAAAATGATAGAAACATGACGGCAGATAAAGACCATATAACCCATCCAGTCTGCCCATCCTCTGTAACCCCTAATTCTTCCTGTTCCTAAGCGATCCCACATACTTATCCCATGCCTTTTTAAATTCTGGAACAGTCCTCGACTCCACCACCTCCACCGGGAGGCCATTCCATGCCTCCACCACCCTTTCTGTGAAATAGTACTTCCTTAGATTACTCCTAAACCTATTCCCTCTTAACGTTGTCATATGCTCCCTCATTCCAGAGCTCTCCTTCATTTGAAAAAGGCTCTCTTCCTGTACATAAATGCCCTTGAGATATTTAAATGTCTCTATCATGTCTCCTCTCTCCCTCCTCTCTTCCAGCGTATACATGTTGAGGTTCATAAGCTTGTCCCTATAATTTTTGCATTCAAGATCGCTTACTAATTTTGTAGCCGCCCTCTGGACTGACTCCATCCTGTTTATATCTTTTCGTAGGTGCGGTCTCCAGAACTTCATGCAGTACTCCAAATGGGGCCTCACCAGAGACTTATACAACGGCACTATCACCTCCTTTTTCCTGCTGGTCATGCCTCTCTTTAAGCACCCAAGCATCCTTCTGGCTTTGACAGTCGCTTTTTCTACCTGTTTGGAAGCTTTAAGGTTATCAGACAAAATCACCCCCAAGTCCCGCTCTTCATTCGTACACTGAAGCACTTCACCCCCTATACACTGTACCGTTCCCTCGGATTTTTGCGACCCAAGTGCATGACCCTGCATTTTTTGGGATTAAACCTTAGTTGCCAAATATCGGTCCATTCCTCCAGCTTCGCTAGGTCCTTCCTCATGCCAATCAAACCCTCTAGGGTGCCCACCCTGTTGCAGAGTTAAGTATCATCCGCAAAGAAAAACTTTACCAGACAGCCCTTACCCACTATCACTCACAAAGACGTTAAAAAGAGCCAGCCCTAGGACTGATCCCTGTGGTACTCCACTGACGACATCCTTTTCTTCAGAACAAGCTCCATTTACCACTACCCTCTGTCTCCTACCATTCAACCAATTTTTAACCCAAACAGGTACTCTAGGTCCCATACCGAGGGCACTCAATTTATTTATCAGTCACCTGTGCAGAAGCATGTCAAAGGCTTTGCTGAAATCCAAGTATACCACATCAAGTGCCCCTCTCACATCCAACTGTTTGGTCACCCAGTTGAAGAAGACAGTCAGATTCGTCTGACACAACCTGCCACTAGTGAAGCCATGCTGCCTTGGGTCCCGCATTCCATTTAGTTCAAGAAATCTCACAATCCTCCTCTTTAGAAGCGTTTCCAATAGCTTACTCAACACCGAGGTCAGACTGACAGGTCTGTAATTCCCAACCTCCTCCTTACTTCCACTTTTGTGCAAAGGAACCACATCCGTCCTTCTCCAGTCCACTGGGACCACTCCAGTTTCTTTTTTTTTTATTATTTCTTTATTACATTTACAATTTTTTTCCAAGTAGAACCTTGATACAGAATAGATTACTATCCAGCTTATTTTCGAAAGAGAAAGAACCCATATTTCGACCCAAATCGGGAGATGGGCGCCCAAATCGGTATAATCGAAACCCGATTTTTGGTGTCCTCAACTGCAGTCCGTCACGGATATGAACAAAGATCACGGGGGCATGTCAGAGGCGTGATGAAGGCGGGACTGGAGCGTGGTTATCGGCCGAAGAGAGATGGGCATCTTTAGCTGATAATCGAAACAAGAAGGGCGTTTTTGACGAGAATTTGGTCCGCTTTATTTGGACCCTTTTTTTTCAGGTCCAAGTCCCAAAAAAGTGCCCCAACTGACCAGATGACCACCGGAGGGAATCGAGGATGACCTCCCTTGACTCCCCCAGTGGTCACTAACCCCCTCCCACTTTACAAACTTTTTTTCCCAGCCTGTATGCCAGCCTCAAATGCTGTACCCACCTCCATGACAGCAGAATGTGTTCTATTCTCTGACAGCCTTTCCCTGGTTCTGATGTGGGTCTCGGGTGAGTGTGACACCTTTTCTGTTAAGGGCACTGCAGAGTCACATCAGCAATGCATTGTGATGGGTGTAGGGTATTGGGCTCCGTGATTCCAGTAGCTTGTGTTAAATGCTCATGATGTTGGTAGTTGGTAGGCTCTACTCCCATGGTGCTTTTCCCTCTGCTTACTGGGTCAGAGTGTGCCCTGTTTTGTTTCCGGTAGTCCATGAGGTAGTGGCCATTTCTGTAAGACACTTTTAGATCCCTTTCGTGTGTTAGCCACGTTACAGCACTTAGTTCTTACCTTGAATGTTGCTGAAAGAGGGCATTGTACAGCATTCTGCCAGCTCGGACCTACTGCTAATCTCAGTACCAGCGAGACTCGTTGCCAGTGGGGCACAACCTCTGATCTGCAGTTAACTGTGAGTAAAGGTGCTTATTCGAATAAAGGATGTTTTCAGCGAGATTAGTCTTCAGGTGTCAACTGCTGTGCCAAGGTTATACACCAGCAACAAGTCCTGTCCCTGGAGTACTTTTAGTGGGTACTGCAGTGCACTTCAGGCAGGCAGACCCAGGCTCACCCCCCCCCCCCTCACCCATAACACTTGTGATGGTAAATGGGAGGTCTCTAAAACCCACTGTACCCACATGTAGTTGCCCCCTTCACCCCTAAGAGCTACATGTTAGTGTTGTACATTTGTCCCTCCCACGACCAAATGGCTTGGATTGGGACGTTTCTGAGCTGGGCGTTTTTAGTTTCCATTATCGCAACAACAAAAAAATGCCCAGAAGGGACCAAATCCATGGCATTTGGTCCATCCAAACCGTATTTTCGAAACGAAAGATGGACACCCATCTTTTTCGATAATACGGTCTGTCCCGCCTCTTCATATACCCGTTTTCGGACATAGACGCCCATGGACATGGGCGTTCGCGTTCGATTATGCCCCTCCAAGTCTCCACTGGCTCATGAAATAAAATTTAAAATTCTCGTTCTGGCCCATTGTGCTTTCTACACCAGATTTCCTCTTTCCCTTTCCCCATACTAGTCCACTTTTGTTTTTCTTTTTTTGGCCCAGCTTTATGACACTCCCTTCCCCTGGATGTATGTATGCAAAGTTCTCTTTTGAATAATTAAAATGGGTGTAAAAACCTGGTTCTTTGACGAGCATTTCCTAATTTCACACAATAACATTGGTTTAGGCAGTAGTCACTCCGCTGTTCCCTTTTGTGTTACCTGCTACTTGGTGCTCTGGGGAACACTGATGTGTTACTACACACCTGCCTTGTGTGCCTGCACTGTCAACTGTGCTGTTGGTCATTCCTTCAGTTGTCTAGTTCTCTGATTTGTACACTGCAATGACACCCAGACTCTTGAGTGAACTGTGGTATAACAAATTTAACAGATGCATAAGTAAATCTATATAAATAAAAATGTAAATGTTCGTTTGTTCAAAATCTTAAATCTCCGAAAGTTCTTCACCGATTGCTTTCAAATTTGGACACAATGTTGCATTCGAATACGCGCATGTTTTTATATACCTACTATTATATAGATGTCACAGCTGTCGTACTCGTGGACAGGAAGCAGTGCGACGAGTAATTGCAAATCAAACTGAGGAAGAACGTCCATCACCGAACGAGCGAAACAAAGAATGGCTCAAATAATTGCAGAGGAAGCAGCAGAACGATGTGCAGCCAGACTTGACGATGCACGGTTGCGAGTACGGCGATCACATTCTGCAGCTTCAGATCTGCTTCGTTCTCAACAGAATCAACGCAACAGGCTGAGAGTGGCTTAAATGTCTGAAAATTCTTCACTGATTGCTTTGAAATTACGCGCATGTTTTTATATACCTACTATTATATAGATGTCACAGCTGTCGTACTCGTGGAGCGGAAGCAGTGCGACGAGTAATTGCAAATCAAACTGAGGAAGAACGGCCATCAGCGAACGAGTGAAACACACAAAGAATGGCTCAAAAACGTGCCGAGGAAGCAGCAGAGCGACGTGCAGCCAGACTTGACGATGCACGGTTGCGAGCACAGTGATCGCGTTCTGCAGCTTCAGATCTGCTTCGTTCTCAACAGAATCAACGTGACAGACTGAGAGTGGCTTAAATCTGCGAAAGTTCTTCACCGATTGCTTTGAAATTTCGACACAATGTTGTATTCGAATACGCGCGTGTTTTTATATATACCTACAATTGCAAATCAAACTGAGGAAGAATGGGCATCAGCGAACGAGCAAAACAGACAAAGAATGGCTCAAATTCGTGCCGAGGAAACAGCACAGTGAAAAACATTGCTCGAGGCTCTTGATCGATCATTGCAAGATTTGCGTGGAAACATCAGACCATTTGGGAACACATTAATATTGCTTGCAGGAGATTTCAGGCAAACATTACCTGTAGTTCCTCGATCGACACCAGCGGACGAAATAAATGCTTGCCTAAAATACTCTACTTTGTGGCAACACGTAAAGACGTTAAACTTAACTACAAATATGCGTGTCCAGCTGCAAAATGATCAATCAGCTCAGATAGTCTCACATCAATTGCTGAAAATTGGGAATGGAAAGGTGCCGGTTGATCTGACCTCAGGACGAATTTCATTGCCTCATAACTTCTGCAATTTAGTGACCTCAAAAGAACAATTGGTCGAAAAAGTATTTCCCAATATTCAAACCAATTATAAGAATCACAATTCGCTGAGTGAACGAGCTATTCTTGCGGCCAAGAACAAAGACGTCGACGAACTGAACAATATTATTCAGTCTAACATTCAAAGTGAGCCACCACTACTACTACTACTATTTAACATTTCTAGAGCGTGCCACTCACATACAAGTCCATCAACACTGTTCTGGAAGCAGATGAAGCGCTTAATTATCCAACAGACATTTTCAATTCACTCGATCTGCCAGGGATGCCACCGCATGTACTGCAATTGAAAATCGGCGTGCCAATTATCATGTTGCGAAATATCAACCAGCCAAAGCTTTGCAACAGCACGCGGCTTGCAGTAAAAAAATTAATGAGCAATGTTGTACAAGCAACAATCTTGACAGGACCTTTCAAAGGTGAACATGTCCTCATTCCTCGCATTCCTATGATTCCAACAGATATGCCATTTCAATTTAACAGATTGCAATTCCCAATTCGATTGGCGTTTGCAATCACCATCAACAAAGCTCAGGGCCAATCTTTAGAATTCACCCGTTTACATCTACACATGGATTGCTTCTCTCATGGACAATTATATGTTGCATGTTCTACAGTCGGCAAACCAGACAATCTCTATCTCTGCACACACAATGGAACAACAAAAAATATTGTATACCCACAAGCATTGTGAAATTAAACATATTAGAAACGTGCACTTCCTCTTTTCTTTCTTTTCCATTTAACCAGACTGAGCCACAGCAACGCGTGGCCGGGTAGAGCTAGTAAGAAATAAACAACTGAGTGTTAAGGAGAATGACTCCCTTAATATGTGTAACACATTGGCAAGCTATGGATCTCTGTGAAACCAGACGGGAATATTTTTTCCTATAGACATGTATTACCTCTGTGAAATGGGGAACATATTTTTGCTCCACACATACCACTTTGAAGTCTCTGCATTGTGCAGATTTCCACATATAAAAGCGGCTTTCTAAAGTCACTATTTTCATGTATATGCAATCTACTGTTTACTAAGTCGCATTATAGGCTAGTTAACATTTTTAATGTGTGCTAACAATGTACGCATGTTAACTGTGTACGTGCCTACAATATCTCTATAGGTGCCCACATGGTTAACGCGTGCGCTAATTGTAGGCACGTTAAAAATATTAACGCACCTTAGTAAATAGGGCCCTACCTGTGCAAATGCTGATATTTCAGTATAGAGATGCTGTTAAAATAGAGGCCTTTATGTATTGGTATTTTATTAATTAATATATTCAGCTACATGGAATATAAATACCTTGTTAAATTCAGGAGTCCTTTTACTAAGCTGAGGCAAAAGGGGTCCTGCGCTGGCATCAGTGCGAGTTTTTGACATGTGCTGAGGCCCCCTTTTACTGCAGCAGGTAAAAGGCTGGGTTTTTTTTAAAGACATGGCATGCAGCAAGTGAAGCACTTGCCGGCGGCCATTTTGGGGGGAACAGTTACCACCACCCATTGAGGTGGCAGTAATGGCTCTCACACTAACCTGGCAGTATCTAGGCAGTGCCGCCGGGTAAACATCGGCACTACACTGGGGGTGCGAACTACAGCTGGGCTGCTATGGTAGCCTGTCAGTACTTCCAGTTTAGCAAGCAGTAAGCCCATGTTGGGCTTACTGCCGCTAAGTAAAGACCCCCTTAATTATTAAGAGTTACAAAATAGTAACGCATGGGCTCCTAAGGACAACTGTGGTACATGATAAAAAGTGGATTTATTACTCCTTCCAATATGTTCTCCCTTTAGAGAGACAGCTTTGAATATTTCTCTTTTGTCCACCCCTGTTGTGCATTCCTGCTGGGCTTTGAGATATTTTGAATCCCTTTATTTGTGTATCCTACATATTTCTCGAGCCAGTGCTGATGGATGCTGAGTCAGTCAGGTTTTCAGGATATCCATAATGAATATCCCTAAGATAAATTTGCACGGAGTGGAAGCAATGCATGCAGATCTATCACATGACCGTTCACTGTGGGAATCCTGAATACCAGACAGGCTCACAATGTTCCAGGAACAGTTTCAGAAACACTGTCTGACACAAACATATGTAACTTCTTTGCACAGATACAAAAGTAACTACAACAACCACCATTTCTTGGCAACTGTTATTCTTTCATATAATCTTCCAATTTTTTTTCCCTTCACATTTTTCTTGATCTCAGTGCAGCTTCTGGCATAGTTCACTCTGCTGCACTGCCACAAATGTTTTATTGGAGTTTATATCTTTTCATCTGCTTTATCTTGGTTCCGCTCATACAAACATGAATACGTTTTCTTTACCTTTGTTATCTTGCCACAGCAGGAATCTTCTTTAAGTGTTGCCGAAAGGATCTATCTTTGATTTATCACATTCCCTTCCATTATCCTCATTGATAACTTATTTTCATTTCCAGTTCTTGCTATAATAGAATTTTTAGGCCACTAATAAACTTTTAATGAACTTAGGGGTCCTTTTTACAAAAGTGTGCTTGCATTTGTAGTGTGCTAAAAATAAGCATGTGCTGAACACTAGAGAAGGCCATATATTCCTATGGGCATCTCTAGCATTTAGTGTATGCTAACGATTAGTGCATGTAAAAAATGCTACCGCGCCTTTGTAAAACAGCCCTTCAGAGATCATAAATAGACCTCTTTAAGCAGCTCAAGGCATCTCTTCTGTACACCTTCCTGCAATTACATATCTCCGGGGTCTTTTTACTAAGGTGTGCCAAAAAATGGCCTGCGCTAATGTAGGCACGTGTTTTCGATGTGTGCAGATCCATTTTTCTGCGCGCCTGTAAAAAAGGTCTTTTTTTGGGCAGAAAATGGACGTGCAGCAAAATGAAAATTGGTGCACGTCCATGTTGGGCCTGAGACCTTACTTCTACCTATTCACTTAGCGGTAAGGTCTCACGCATTAACTGGGCGGTAATCATCAGCGCACATACAGTGCTGATTACTGCCGGGATAGTGCCGCATGCCGGAAAATAAAATATATTTTCTGGTGCATGTAGTGGACATGCATAAAAAATGTTGAGTTATCCCTATAGTTGTAGGGACTTTAGACAGTATTACGCCAACGCTGGACACATTTCTACAAAACCTTGAAATTTCAGATTTGACAACAGTGGACTTAAAGAAAACAGATTTGCTTGATTTAAACTAAATTTTATGAAGGTACCTGGATAATCCCTGGGCTTCTGGATGAAGCTTGAATTCTCCAGTGACACCAGACAAATCTTTGTGTTAGGTTCTATGTATAAAAAAATAGGGTTTTATTGGATAAATGCCAGAAAAACACCACTCCTCTTTGTACATTCTCACCCCTCCTCTTGCTTGTCATCGTGAATGAACACACCAGAGGGAACCAGCAACACAAATCAAACAGTGGCAGAAATGCAATATAGTGGGCCCAGATGGAAACAAGAGGTGGAACATTTCTGCTGTTGCTTATATCATCCACTAAGGGACCCTTTTACTAAGCCGCGTAGGCGCGTATGTGCACCCAACAACATGCATAAATTCGGAGTTACCACCCAGCTACCGTATGGCCCAGGCGGTAAGTTAGTTTTTTAAGTGCATCCACCACGCGCGCCGGAAAATAATTTTTATTTTCCAGCATGCAGTGGAAACCAGGCAGTAATTGTCATTCTACGCATGTAGATGATTACCACACAGTTACCGCGTGAGACCTTACCGCTAAGTCAATGTGTGGTGGCAAGGTCTCAGACCCAAAATGGACGTGCACCAATTTTCATTTTGCCGCACGTCCATTTTTGGCAACATTTTTTTTTTAAATGGCCTTTTTTTTGCAGGCACACTGAAAAATGCACCTGCATGCATCCAATACACATATCTACAATAGCGCAGGCCATTTTTCGGCACACCTTAGTAAAAGGACCCCTTAGATTTTCTGCCCTTTCTGTGCTGATGACTCCAAAGTGGCATTAAGGAGAGAAGTTATCAAGGTTAATCCAGTCAATCATACATTTATTCACGGAACTATGTACACCATATGTCTTTGTGTCTAACACTGCCCTTTTAGCTTCCCATTGTCTCCTTCCAATGTTTCTATGTTGATGTCCCATTGTTATATTCCTAATGATATTCGAATGTCTCGCATAACTCTGTACAATGTAATCCATAACCAAGTTGTAACAAATGTATTTCCATTATTCATATCTTATTGTAAGCCACACTGAGCCCGCAAAAAGGTGGGAAAATGTGGGATACAAATGCAATAAATAAATAAATAAAGGTGTAGTAAAAGATGAGCTTTTACCACACCTTGATTTAACACAGGACTCAGCAACCTGCCTTATAATAGTCCATGCTAAGGGGATCTTTTACAAAGCATCAGTAAGCCCAACACGGGCTTACTGAATTCTAAATCATGACTACCGCAGGCCCAGTGTGGCCTCTGACAGTAGTTCTACTCCAAGCGTGCGCCATTTCTGGGGGGGGGGGGGGGGAAGAAAAACCCCAGAAATAGCTTGTGCGGCGGTAACCCAGCTGTAATTGGGCATCACCATGCACTGCCTGGTTACTGCTGGAGCCCTTATCACCACCTCAATGGGTGGCAGTAAGGGCTCCCCACAGCATGGCCTCGGGATAAAAGTTCTCTTACCGCATAGCCATATTTGGGGACTTTTTACCCACTGCAGTAAAAAAGGCCCTGACGCACGGGAAAAATACCTCCCCACCACCACCACTAGCGCAGGGTTCTTTTTCTCGCAGTTTGGTAAAAGGACCCCTACGTGGGGGTGGAGGGGCTGTGATCAGGGGTGTTGGGGATGGGGTGGAGGAAGTGATCAGGACGGGTTGCGATTAGGGGGAGGGATGGTAGGTTCTGACCTGGGAGCATTGGGTCACTCCTTTGAGGGCTGATGCTCCCAGCATGGTAAAATAATCCCCATTGTTGGTTGGAGTTGTTTTACCATGATTTTCTGCCCATAAAGTGACTTGCAGTTTGGACTCAGGGCAAATAACATGACTTAAGACCCTAACACATCTTGATAACTTCCCCCTTAATGTACATATTTGATTGCACCATAAATAGTACCAAGCAATAGAACCTGTGGCATAAAAATATGATTAACACTGATTTTTCATACCCAAAAAGAACACCTAATTAGCTGGACAATAAAACCTGAATGTATTATTTTTTTAAACACCTAAGAAGATGTCTAGTCATCATTTTAATCTTTCTTGCTGAGCCTGACCTCATATGTACATACTCTTTTCATGATTACTTAATCCTAAATTCCTTGTTGGGCTCAGTTTTTCTCCCTATAAATCTGACTTTAAACAGCTACATGACATTGCTCATAACATGTTTTCTGCCTCAGTAAGATATATATTTGGGTTTTTGCATTGTGTTAGTACTTAATTATTACATGAACCAAAGGCATCTGGAGAAGGAATCTATGTGGTTTCAATAGCTCACGTAAATCATTTTTGGACCATTCTTATGTTACTCCAGGAAAGACTAACACTGCCTGTAAGAAATCAAGGAAACAAATACAGGGCATACTAGTTGCTATGTCCTCTCCCCCTTCCCCCATTAAAGAATGGCTGTCATCTTCACTAACTAAAAATATTTTCAGTGTCAGGATCTTATGGGAATATTTTTTTTTTAATTTACAGAATTTACACTTTATTCTCTACAACAAGAAATACATCAAACTCCATGCACTAATTTCAAAGGAAATCCAAACTCAACCAAGTCTACAATTTGGGGGATCTCATATTTTTAGAAAAAGAGGAAACCAAAACAGGAAAACCACAGGGAGTTTTTTTTTTACTAAGGTGCACTAGCATTTTTATCTTGCACTAAAAATCAGCTGGCACTAAATGCTGAGATGCCCATAGGTTATGATGGGTATCACAGCATTTGTGCCAGCTGATTTTTAGCATGAGCTAAAAATGCTAGCGCACCTTAGTAAAAGACCCCCATAATTATTTATCCCAAGTAAAGTTCACTCTTCATGCAGTTCTCTCTAGGATCACGTCTATTTCAAGAAAAAAATCAAACAGTAGTGTCACCTGGGGAAACCCCATAGAAAAAATAAGGACCACCAGCTGTAATACCCCTGGACACAATAGAAGACATGCGCACCTGTTTAAAAAGCCGCACTGTAGGCATGCTAATGCTTTTAGCGCACACTAAAAATTAGCATGCGCTAACACTAGAGATACCCATAGGAATATGAGTGTCTCTAGCATTAGCGTGCACTAATTTTTAATGCGCACTAAAAATGCTAGTGCACTTTAGTGTTCATTTGGTTTTAACTCATATATATGTTTTGAGATGTTCATTTAGTATATACGTACACTGATATATTTATTTTGTATGCAGTATTTATGTATTATTTCTGTCATTATATTTGTTTTTATAGACTCCTGAGGAAGGCGCTACGGTGCTGAAACACGGCTGTGTTGAGTCACCTATTCACAATAAAAATCATTGTTTTAACTAATTTATACGTCTGCCCCATTGTTTGAATAGAGCCTATTTTCCCCACCCCTTTTTTTGTTTAGTGCACCTTAGTGATCAGGGCCCATGGTTTCCTTTTCCTCTGGGTTTCTCTCTCAAGCTGAAATAAATTTGTCATTGATTCCTAAAGTAAAATTTCAGCAGCCGTTCTCTATCAGCAACTAAAACAAGGCACCGAGAGTCCAGCTAGTTTTGGTTGCATTATTTTGTTTTGTAGCATTATTGTTCATTTATTATGACATATGTCTCTTTTCATTCATCCTCACTTTGGGGCCAATGTTCTAAACAGTACAATTCTTCACGAAACTGAGCTGGTACCACAATTTTTCATGATACCAACTACTTTAGATATTATGCAAAAGAGATTTATGACACTTTTTTATGATGAAGACCATAAAGAATTGTAGACTATGGTAGTGGGGAACAGTTGTGGGGAGTGGGTTTTGGGGGGGGGGTTTGGGGGACTCAGCACCCAAGGTAAGGGAGCTATGCACCTAGGAGCAATTTGTGAAGTCCACTGCAGTGCCCCCTAGGGTGCCCGGTTGGTGTCCTGGCATGTCAGGGGGACCAGTGCACTATGAAAGCTGGCCCCTCCCACAACCAAATGCCTTGGATTTGGCATCGGTTTCCATTATCGGCAAAGACTGATGCTGGCCATCTCAAACCCGGCCATCTCTGACATTTGGCCGGCCCCAACCGTATTATCGAAATGAAAGATGGCCGGCCATCTTGTTTCAATAATACGGTTCGGGACACCTCTTTATGGCGCCGGCCTTAGAGATGGCCATCCATATAAATGGCCGGCGCCGTTCGATTATGCCCCTCCACGGGTGGAACTACCACCGGTGTCCGTGCTGGGCTGGCGGTAGTTCCGGATTGCCGCATTGTAAGCCTGCGGTGGGCTTACCGCTGCTCTGTAAAAGGGTCCCGTAGTGTGCACAGATACCAAAACTAAAAGAGAACAAGTTAGGCTATTTTTGCTACATTAAGCATACATTGGCATTTAATGCAGCTTAGGAAAAGGACCCTTATGGGCCTTGTGAGGGCACTCAAAATCTGTGTATATTAGTGTTTTCACCTCACATAATTAAATTCTAAGCATAGTTTTAGATGAATTCCACTTATTATATTAAATAATTTAAATATATATATTCTTTCAACGAAAGAAACAAGGGGTCGACATTCAAAGCGATTTAATCAGTCAGAATTGGCTCCTGGCCAGTTAAATTGTCTATTCAGGGCTAACCAGTCATTTTCAGCAGCATGTAGATGATTAGTGTTGGCTGAAAATGATTGGATTCAGACAGGGTTTTAGTATGGAGTTCTGATTACTTTAATACCTAAAATTGGGAAAGAGATTAGCTATGGGAGACAAGTTCTTATTATGCAATTTGACATGTCCTGTGTGTTTGACCTGGTGGACCATACTATGGGGCCCTTTTACCTTGTGGTGTAAGTGTCTATGCACGCCCAACACATGCCAAAATGGAGTTACCAGCCGGATACCATGTGGCTCTTTCGGTAATTTCATTTTTGGTGCACATCCGATACGCGCGTCTGAAAAATTTTATTTTCAGACGTGCACACTGGGCGCACAGCAAATGGCATTTGATGTGCATAGGTCATTACCGCCCAGTTACCGTGTGAGACTTTACCGCTAGGTCAATGGCTGGAGGTAAGGTCTCAGACCCAAAATGGATGCGCGGCAATTTTCATTTTGCCACATGTCCATTTTTGGAAAAAATTTTAAAAAGGCATTTTTTTTACAGATGTGCTGAAAAATGATTCTGTGTGTACCCAAAAATGTATTTATTTTTGTAGAGCCGGAGTATACCTGGCAGTAATCGGGCAGTACCATGTGCTGCCCGGTTACTGCTGGGTTAATGCAGGAGCCCCTACCGCCACCTCAATGGGTGGTGGTAAGGGCTCCCCCCCCCCCCCCAAAATGGCCACGTGGCAAGTGCTTTACTTACCGCATGGCCATTTCCTGCAGGAAGGTGAGACTTCCCTTTTACAAGCTGCTGTAAAAGTGGGCCTCGGCACGCTTGTAAAACTTGCGCAAACACACCAGCGCTGGCCCCCTTTTGCTGCACTTTGATAAAAGGGGTCCCTTTGTGTGGAAGGACTAGTTGTTTATACTGAATTTTATAAGTATTGTGTAACCAGGTGTTGAGAAAGATGTGGAGTTATTCGGTCTGATCAACGTGCACGGGAAAGTAGATGCATGGTCATGTTTTGTATGGCCTTAGAGATCCTCGGTGCTTGTCCTATACTTACTTGAAGTCCTCCATCACTCTACTGGGAGGTTTTTCCATACATCCTATTTACTCATGTGGATTGAGAACACGATTGGATTGAGAAGGCGATTGTTCTACGCTAGAGATCTAACATTGCAGGAGGTACAATATTATTGATGTACATTTGCAAAGTTAGCACATTTAGAGAAATCCTTCAGAAGACTCCTGAGGCAGACCCCTGTGGCCGAAACACAGCTCGTGTCAAGTCTTTGGATGCTTTAATAAACTTTTGACATTTTAGACATCATCTAGTTTTTTGTTTTCTTGTCTTTTTTGCTGTGTTGGATGTATTTGTGCTTGTGATTGTTCCTGTTCTTTTGTGTATTTTGTTGAGTTTTCCATACATCCACCATTATGTCTGTAAAGAAGATTTTTATTTTTTTTTAAGGTTACTCCTGAGTCTATTCTCTTTCATTTTCATCCTATGGTCCCACATTCTGGAGGTTTCTTTCAGTTCAGAGAGGCCTACCTCCTATGCATTTATGCCGCAGAAACAATTAAATTTCTCTGTCGTATTTCCTCAGAATACTTCAGAACCCTTTTCTCCTCTAATGTGTGAATAAGAGAACATCTTTATCAATCTTCAATATTTCCAATTCTCCTCTAATGGCAACTTAATGTTGAACACCAGAAGGCCTCGGGACACTAGCACATTTCAGCATTACCAGTAAATGCATTTCAGCCTCTGTTGTCATGTCAGACTTTGCAACAAGTCTATACTTGGGCCCTGACAGCAGTGGAATCCAGCAACACTCACCCCTCTCTCCCAACTTTCTTCCAAAGTATATATTTTGAGATCTGTAAGTCTAACCCCACACGCCGTATAACGAAAACCACTGACCATTGACCTTCTGAACTGACTCCATCCTGTTTATTTGTCTTTGAATGTGTGTCCTCCATTATTGTACATAGAACTCTAAGGGGATAAGTTATCAATGTGGTTACTGTTAAGATGTATTATTTTACTGTTAACCTCAGTTATTGATAACTAGATCTCATTGCATAAAATGGAACATGTACTAAAATAGTGTGAGTTATGGTAAAATAACACATATTAAAAGGTAGCACAGGATGATTAACTATGCCCCTAATCCACAGATTCTGTACAGCACGACTTAAGTTACATCCACAAATCCAGTCATATTCTGAATTTGTTCACACAACTTAATTAGCTAACAAGCCAACCAGTGCTGATAATTTCCACTTAACAAGTAATTATTGACACTAATTGGCATTAATTAGAATTTATGTGCAGAACTAAGAGGTCCTTTTACCAAGCTGTGGGAAAAAGGGCCCTGTGTTAATGGCAGGGGCCGTTTCTCCCGCATGCCAGGGCCCTTTATACCACAGCGGGTAAAGAGCCTCCAGACAACTATGGTCATGAGGTAAGAGAACTCTTACTCATGGCCATGTGGCGGGGAGCCCTTACGGCCATCCAGTGAGGTGGCGATAAGGGCTCCCACAGTAACCCGGTGGTGACCGGGCAGAACATGACAATGCCCGATTACTGCCGGGTTTCTGCCATGCAAGCCATTTCTGGGGCGGGGGGGTCTTTTTCCCCTGGAAATGGCGTGCACTCGGGGTAGAACTACTGCCGGCAGCCAAGTTAGGCTGGTGGTACTCCCAATTTAGCATTTAGGAAGCCCGCATTGGGCTTACCAGCGCTTTGTAAAAGACCTCCTTAGCATACTCTATAATGTGATACGTGTAAATTCTAAGCCGCATAGTTGAAATGAGGGCTTGGCCATGAGCGTGGAATGGACAGGTCATGGGTGTTTCTAAAATCTATACGCCTTGTTATAGAATACATCCGGTCCATGCCTAATTTAGTCATCAGCATTTACACAAAGTTTTAATTGGCATAACTGCCCATGACTAAATTTAGTCACATGGACAGGCGCTCAGCGTATTCTATAAACCACAAGGAAATTCAGGTTTATTCTATAAAGTATGCCTAAATTTATTTGACTGTTTAACTTATTCTATAATTCACTTTATCATTTAGGAACTTCAATGTAATACCACTGTGTATTCTACATTACCATTTATACACCTTATTGCAATATCACTTGTATTTCTCTAGCCGGAAATGGCGATCGCCATCACGGCATAATGTAAGCCACATTGAGCCTGCAAATTGGAGGGAAAATGTGGGATACAAATGCAACAAATAAGAATATGCCTAGGCGTATTTCATTTTGGTGCAGATTTTTTAGGCATGATATATGGAGTTTAGTCTTAAATGACTTCTCACCAGTGACTTCTACTAAGGCACTACCATCTCCTTTTTCTTGCTGGAATTCCTCAAAAACCGTGAAATACAAATTAGCCACAGAATGTGATAATGCTGCCCCCATGGCTACTCCATGTTTCTGTAAATGTACCATCAAACAAAAAATAACTCCTATTGAATACAACTTAAGCCAAGGTGCCAGTAAAGAGTATGGAAATACACTGTGGCTCAAGATAAGTGTTAAAATAATATTACATTATGATAAGTGCTAGTCCCTGAGGTACATTAGGATATAAACCATCTGCACGCAAAGTAACCAATATTGCATCTGATAGTAAGGATGTGATTCCAGCCAACTCACATGGATGTTTCTTGAATATAAGAACATGCTTTGCATACAAAGTTTTTTTTTTAATGGCCACAAAATTGTAAAGAGGCTCTGAGCACACACAAGATGCATTTGGAAGTCCTCATGGATGGTATAGGTATAAAGTACCTCGTGTCTAGGGTGAAACACCTTCAAATAAGACTGCATCCTGCATTTCCACAATCTAGCAATCTCTGTCTATAATTCAATACTGAGATTGTGATCCCATATGACATAATACTTAGAATCTGACAACTGTCACAATACTTCACTGCAATATTGATTGATATGCTGTACCACCACTCCATCACCCTTATCTGCCGGTAGAGCTGTGTGTTCTTGTTGTGACAAATTATAA
Organism: Microcaecilia unicolor; assembly: GCF_901765095.1. Lineage (NCBI taxonomy): Eukaryota > Metazoa > Chordata > Amphibia > Gymnophiona > Siphonopidae > Microcaecilia > Microcaecilia unicolor. The sequence goes on from NC_044031.1 coordinate 275,226,881, forward strand.
TGACAAAAAAAAAAAATCAAATCCAAACAATATAATAATGCTAGTAAAAAAAACCCCGTTTCTGATGCAAATGAAACGGGGGCTAGCAAGGTTTTCTTCTGTGTGCATGTGGGAGTGTGTGTGTCCCTGCCCTCTGCCCTCTCTCCCTTCCCCTCTGCTCTCTGTCCCCTCCCCCCTCGGAGTCGAGTCCTTCAGTGTTGTTTCCTGCTCTGCTGTGTTTGTGTTACAGAGATAGTGAGGGCTTCTGCCCTCTCTCCCCTCCCCCCTCTGAGTCCTTCACTGTTACAGAGAGAGCGATTTGATTTCGTGCTTTGCTGTGTTTTCCTTCACTGTTTGTGTTACAGAGATAGTGAGGACGGGGCAGACACTCATGGGGAAACCAGATATCTCTCCCTCTTCACACTTCCAGCTGGAGGCTTCATTTAGAACGTTGGTGGTGCCTTTTATATATAGAGATATGATTAAGATAAGTGAAATTTGAATATTTGAGAATTAATTTAATCAGCGTTTTTAGGGCCCTGTTTACTAAACCGCGCTAGAGGCACATTAGTGCTTTTAGCACGCGGTAACAATTAGCGTGTGCTGTGTAGGCGCCTACACAGTTAGTGCGTGTTAATTTTGTGCATGCGCTAAAAATGCTAGCTCACCTTAGTCAGGGCCGTGCTAACCCGGTAAGCGAGGTAAGCATGGCAGGGGGGCGCTTCCCTCTGGGGGGCGCCGCCGCACCATGCTCACCTCACTCGCCCTCCCCCAACATCCCTTTTCTTTTTTTTTTCTTTTTAAATTTACCTCCGTGGTGGCGGTTCCGGCAGCGCAGCGTCAGGGAAGGAGGCGGCGCTCCCGACGTCTCTAGCCTTCCCTTCGCTGTGTTCCGCCTTCTTCTGACGTCAAGGATGACGTCAGAAGAAGGCGGAACACAGCGAAGGGAAGGCTAGTTGTCGGGAGCGCCGCCTCCTTCCCTGACGCTGCGCTGAGGGAACCGCCGCCACGGAGGTAAATTTAAAAAGAAAAAAAAAAGAAAAGGGATGTTGGGGGAAGAGAAGAGGGTGGGCAATTGAACAATGGGAGCGGGAGGGCAGGGGAGAAACGACAGCAAGGTTGCGAAGGGGGGGCATGGATGCGAAGGGGGGGGAGAAGAGGGCGGGCCACGCTGGGACATGGGAGAGAGAGGAGCATGGATGCGAGGGGGGTCATGGAAGGGAGAGAGGAGAATTGCTGGAAAAGGATGAATGGAGGGGGCAGGGGACAGAGGAGCATGGATGGGCATGGATTGGGAGGGCAGGGCTCAGGGAGAGAGGGGAATTGCTGGAAAGGGATGAATGGAGGGGGCAGGGGACAGAGGAGCATGGATGGGCATGGATTGGGAGGGCAGGGCTCAGGGAGAGAGGGGAATTGCTGGAAAGGGATGAATGGAGGGGGCAGGGGACAGAGGAGCATGGATGAGCATGGATTGGGAGGGCAGGGAGAGGGGAATTGCTGGATAGGGATGAATGGAGGGGACAGATGGGCATGGATGGATATGGATTGCAGGGCAGGGCTCAGGGAGAGAGGGGAATTGCTGGATAGGGATGAATGGAGGGGCAGGTGACAGAGGAGCATGGATGGGCATGGATTGGGAGGGCAGGGCTCAGGGAGAGAGGGGAATTGCTGGAAAGGGATGAATGGAGGGGGCAGGGGACAGAGGAGCATGGATGGGCATGGATTGGGAGGGCAGGGCTCAGGGAGAGAGGGGAATTGCTGGAAAAGGATGAATGGAGGGGGCAGGGGACAGAGGAGCATGGATGGGCATGGATTGGGAGGGTAGGGCTCAGGGAGAGAGGAGAAATTGCTGGACATAGAGGGGAGGGAAGAGAGATGAAGGAGATGAAATGAGGGAAAAGGAAGAGAGGAGAAAAACTGCACATGGATGAAGAAAATAGGCAGAAGCTGAGGACCAGAAATGAAGAAGAAAGGTGGAAAGGAAAGAAATGAATGGAAAGGAAACCCTGGAAACGGAGTTAAGAGGACAGATAGCAGCAGAATCAGATACTGGGCCAGCATGATCAGAAAAAGAAAGTCACCAGACAACAAAGGTAGAAAAAAATCATTTTATTTTCATTTTAGTGTTTGGAATATGTCCACTTTGAGAATTTACATCTGCTATCTTATTTTGCAATGTATAGCAATTTGTTTCTAAGAATATTGCTGACAATTCCTGTCAGTGTGGCAAGTGGTGAGCGATCATTTTCACGGGGGGGGGGGGGGGGCGCCGCCGCCGCCAACTGATAGTCTGCAGGGGGGGTGCCAACTGATAGGCTGCAGGGGGGCGCCACAGACCCTAGGCACGGCCCTTACCTTAGTAAACAGGGCCCTTAGTTTTTTATAAAAAATGAAAAAGTTCTGGTAGTATTGGGGACCAATAATGAGTTGTGCAAGCCATGAGGCTGAGACTGTGATTCCCTTGTGAAACAAGTCGCTACCGAGGTCCTAGCTACTGGTTTATATTATTTAGCACCTAGTTATATGAGTGGACATTAGTGCTGGGCTTCGAATTTGTGTCATTAAGCACCCCCACTGTATTAAATTAATTGGACTTGTTAAAAAATGTTAAAATAATGTGCATTACAACAATACATGTGTTATCTTAACATGATTCATTTAACATAGCTTAATAACACCACCTATTCTGAGTCATGTTCTCTTCTTTAAGGTTTTTTTTTTAATTCGTTAAGACTTTTTAAAATCTTTGTTGTTCTCAGCTATTTCCATCAATGTGAAAGTAAACAGGCAATTTTCTAACAGACCACCTACCTTCTATGGCAAGTACACACATAAGTTACATTATACTTTTCCTGTGAATATTATCCAGTGGAAAGTGTATTTATACCCGCTGAATCATAACAGGAATAAATAAAGCTTATCTTTGTAGAATTTTCCACCTTTCCTTACATCTTTAGGCAAGTCCCGCTGAATATTGGGCCCTCAGTGGCCAAGAACCTAATTTGCAAAATTCTGTTTCCTTTAAATAAAAGAAGTTGAAAAATATGAGGATATTTTCTGACATGTGTGTGCCTTATACTGTTTTGTCCTGAATCGGTCTATGCTTTATTGACTTTGGAGCTCATTTTCAAAAGAGAAAAACATCTAAAAAGTGGCATAAATCTGCATTTGGATGTTTTTCTCACAAAAACATCCAATTTTTAGACATTTTTCTATGAAGTCCGTTGGAAGTGCATTCAAATCACAAGATAGCATGTCAGGGGCATGCTAATGGCAGGATCTGGGCATTCCTAACACTTAGACATTTTTCAGCAATAATGGAATGAAACAAAACTGTCCAGGACTAAAACTAAGATGTTTTGAGCTAGACCTGTTTTTATAATGAATAAGGCACAAAAAGGTTGACTACTGGAGGGAATCAGGCGTGACCTCCCCTTACTCCTCCAGTGGTTACTAACCCCTTTCCACCCCCCAAAGATGTGATTAAACCTTTACTTGCCAGCCTGTATGCTAGCCTCAGATGTTATACTCGGGTCATTTAGAACAGCATGCAGGTCCCTGGTATAATCTAGTGGTGGGTGCAGTGCACTACAGACAGGTGGACCAGGCCCATACCTCACCCTACCTGTAACACTTGTGGAGGAAACTGTGAGCTCTCCAAAACTCACCAGAAACCCATTGTACCCACATATAGGTGCCCCTTCACCCATATGGGCTATAGTAGTGGTGTACAGTTGGGGATAGTAAGTTTTGGGTTGGTTTTGGGGGGGGGGGGCTCAGAAGGCAAGATAATGGAGCAGTGGTGAGATGTATAACTGGGTGCATTTTATGAAGTCCACTGCAGTATCCCCAAGGGTGCCCTATTGCTTTCTTGGGATGTCTGGGGAACCTGTCTACTAAAAATGCTGGCTCCTCTTATATCCAAATGGCTTGATTTTATGTGTTTTGCACTTGGACATTTTTTGTTTGAAAATGGACCAAAAAAAAACAAAACATCCAAATCACAAAATTTTGTTCAAAACAGTATTTAAAAAAAAAAAAAAAAGATTGATGTTTTTCTTTTTTGAAACTGACCTTCTTTCCCATTCAGATTTTGGATTTTTTTCTTTTTTGCAAAACGGCCAAAGTCAGACTTAGACGTCATATCGAAAATACCCCTCCACATTACTTTGCTGAATTTGTGTTTGTTGGTAATTTGTTGTTTGTATTTTAACTTGTATATGTTGTTTTTCTATCTGCCTTAGATAAAGGTAGGATATAAATAATGCAACAGAAAAACAGAACAGTCCTTTAACTAATATGGTGTTTTGGCAGGTAGATGCAATTATCTGGGACATGCAGATTGCGAGGTTTCAATAGCAATAATTACATGTTCTGAAGAAAGTTGTCCTTAGAAATTCATTTCTCAACAGATGGTTAGGAATCTCTTCAAACTCTTAGATATGTAGGTTAATATTCAAAGTCATATCACTTGTTCAGTCAGCATCATGTACATTGCGGAGATTAAACACGGACCACTGTACCCTGAGGCAGGTCTTCGAAACGGCGGCCATCGTTGGTCGTGGTCTGCGTGTAAGATTGATCCGCATGCCGAGACACCAGATAAAGCTAAGTAATATCTGGTGTTGATTTGGACTAATTAAGTGATGTACTGGAAAACGAAAGATAAAAGTAAAGAGTATAAATAAAGAAAAAATAGAAGAAATCAGTAACATACATACAGAGGTTTTTCTGGCCAATGATGAAGAAGCCCAGCCCCCAAAGCTGGCAAATACGCTGGGGGCTTCTCGAGGCCTTTTCCTCTGTTTTTCAGTCAGACCTTTTGATGCATATTATTTTGAATCTCCTAAATTCTCTAGCTTGATATTAATTTGGTTAAGGAGATCACCTCTTGCATATGTTTATAGTTTTGAACCCATATATTATGACATTGCCAGAGTCTCCGACATGCCTGTTTATTTTCAAATCATTCTGGGTGCATAATTACCTGCAAGTAAGTTTGAATCTCTTTCCTCAGAACCTCAGTATTTGAAGAGCATAGCTAAGAATACCATCTATGAACTTGTTGTAATATTTCTGAATATCCTCAATAACGGAATGTATTCTTTGTCAGTCATTTTTATATCTTTATATATTGTGCCAACAAATGGCCAGAATGATTAGATTCCTCATACTCGGTAGCAGCCTGAGTGTGTTTACTATATAGCTGATTATACTGATACCATTGCTTCTGCAACTGTGATAAAGCTATACAGATTGCACTCTGTACATAGGCTTCCTCTAGGCCTCTATCTCTGGATCTAACTGTTGTAGCTCCTTCTGATGCTGCCTATTTGATTGGATAGAATATGTAATAATAACAGCGCTAAAAGTGAATATATATATATATATATATATATATATATATATATATATATATATATGTGTGTGTGTGTGTGTGTCTGTACTGTTATTATCTTTGAAGTAGTTGTCTATGGACATGTGATATTGTGAGCCGGACAAGGTTGGAAACATGAAATAAGTGCTTTGTTAAACTTCAGTCTGAGGCCTGTTACTTCACAGGCCAAAGCACAAAGGTAAAGTCTCTTTACTTCAGAGAACAAAGTCTTAACCAGGGCTGTGGCTGACAGAGCCCAAAACACAGACTGTAGCTTGTTATTGCCACATCCCAAACACAGTCTGTAAGTTTTTGCGCTCTCTTTCTCTCTCTCTCTCTCTCTGGGTGTTCAGGTCTGGCCATAGCCAGACCTCAGAACAAGGCTTACAAATCTTCAAATCAAAAGTCGGCTTACCTCAGCCAGGTCACAGTAGCTAGAAATATGTCATAAAGACACATGCTGATGCTTCAGTTTTTCCTTGCCTTTACCTCCTTTAACCCCACTCTGGCCCTGCCTTTTATACTTCCTGGTTCCTTTCTTTTCAGCTCCAATCCTCCTGTCTCACTTCCTCCCCAGGAGAGACTAGTGGTTTTAAGGTGGCTCAAACTACCTGAGGGTTTATTGTGAAGGGTGAGAGGCACTGTTCTATAAACCCCCTCAATAGCATTTGCCAAAATGTAAAATTGAACAATAACTCAGTATTTAACTTGTATTGTCTGGGATTTTTTTTTTTTTTTATCACATTTGTACCCCGCACTTTCCCACTCATGGCAGGCTCAATGCGGCTTACATGGGGCAATGGAGGGTTAAGTGACTTGCCCAGAGTCACAAGGAGCTGCCTGTGCCTGAAGTGGGATTCAAACTCAGTTTCTCAGGACCAAAGTCCACCACCCTAACCACTAGGCCACTCCTCCACTAAAACATCAAGCTAAAACATCAAAAAGGAGAAAAAAATCCCCAAGGGAAAAAATATAAATGAAAAAGAAGTAGGGAAGACCAATAAAAAAATAATTAAAAAATAAAAAGGTACCTAGGAGCCAAAGAATGAGAAACATAAAATACTAGTAAAAAAGCCCCGTTTCTGATGCAAATGAAACGGGGGGCTAGCAAGGTTTTCTTCAGAGTGTGCATGTGGGAGTGTCCCTGCCCTCTGCCCTCTCTCCCTCCCCCTCCCCCCTCCGAGTCCAGTCCTTCAGTGTTAAGTTTCCTGCTGTGCTGTGTTTTGTTACAGAGAGAGTGAGGGCGTCTCTGTCCCCTCCCCACTCTGAGTCCTTCACTGTTAGAGAGAGGGATTTCGTGCTGTGTTGTTTTCCTTCACTCATGGGGAAACCGGATATCTCTGGCGCTTCACACTTCCTGCTGGAGGCTTCATAGAACGTTGGGGTTGCCTTTTATATATATAGATATTATATAAAAAAATAGATTATCAGTTCTATATAAGAACAATTCCCCAAAACAAATGTGTTTCAGTGCAAACGCCTGCATCAGGAGACATAACAATCTAAGCAGTTCTAACCACACATATCTGTTGTTGGGGATTAAATAATTCTCCATGAGGAAAATTTGTATGCAAATGCGTTTTCTGCTAAACGCTCCAAGGAGAGTTAGTGTGATAGTACCTCAGACTGACATTCTATGATAATCTGAATAGCTGCATGATTTGATATAGTGACTGTAAATATATCAGTAGCAAGAACGTTAGTGAACAAATGACTCAAGAGGAGAAACAAATCACTTCTGTAATGCATGTTATGCATAAATAATAAAAAATAGCTTCTTGATGAGTAGGATGCTGTAATCTCTAATGGTCTATCAACCCTGCATCAGTCATAACATTTTACATTTCGCATTTCAACGTTATTTGATATAATGCAAATAACATAAAATAAGATGTTTACAATAATAAAAATATATATTTAAGGGAACATGAAGGATAATTCATATAAGCAGACCAAGATTGCAAAACAGTATTTCAAAAAAAAAAAAAAAAAAAAAAAAAAACAGTCATACTATAATGCCTAATAGATTTGAGAAAATGTGCAATGAAAATACCCATATAATTACTTATTCTAAGGTGCAATAGGAAGTGAGGAGATGAAAAGGAATACTAGGCAGTAAAAAGAAAGAAACTTTGTCCAGAAGCTTTACAAATGCAGCACACAGGAGAGTTCTATGTTTGAGTTATGGAGAAGGCCTGTGTAACATAGTAGGATTTAAATTCATTTAACTTCCCAAAAAAGTTTCTCAGTAGATGTAAATAGGAAGCCAATTCCAAAGTGTGGCACTGCAACACTAAAACATAACCATCTGGTGATATCAATACATATGCATAAATGAGACATGATGACTAGTTGGTGGGATGATCTCAAAGAACACAGACTTATACAGGAGACAAATAAACTGAAAAGAGGTAAGGAGACATCTGATGCTCGTGCCTGTGTCAGAGCTGAGGTCTGTGCATGAGGCTGGGAGCAGAGAGGGTTAATAGAAGACTTTCTTCACCTGTGCTGTTAAAGCGAAGAGGAGGAGGAGGAGGTGGCACTCAAAGAACTTGATACTTGGTAGGTGAGAGGCTGGTGCAGTTACAGCTTACACTTCCACAGGAACCCCACAGGAATTGCTTCCATCCACACGGGAACCCCACAGGAACTATTTCCATTCCCATGGGAACGCTGCAGAGCTGCTTCCATCCCCACAGGTGGAGGAGTGGCCTAGTGGTTAGGGTGGTGGACTTTGGTCCTGGGGAACTGAGGAACTGAGTTTGATTCCCACTTCAGGCACAGGCAGCTCCTTGTGACTCTAGGCAAGTCACTTAACCCTCCATTGCCCCATGTAAGCCGCATTGAGCCTGCCATGAGTGGGAAAGCGCGGAGTACAAATGTAACAAAAATAAAATAGATACTATTGGAGATTCTACATGGAATGTTGCTGCTATTGGAGATTCTGCAGGACGTTAGACTCACAGAAGCAGAAGCCTGCGCGGCCACATTGGTGATCTGCAAGGGCCGACTTCTACATGGAATGTTGCTAGTGGAATAGCAACATTCCATGTAGAATCTCAAATAGTGGCAACAGTGGAGGAGTGGCCTAGTGGTTAGGGTGGTGGACTTTGGTCCTGAGGAACTGAGTTCAATTCCCACTTCAGACACAGGCAGCTCCTTGTGACTGTGGGCAAGTCACTTAACCCTCCATTGCCCCATGTAAGCCACATTGAGCCTGCCATGAGTGGGAAAGTGCAGGGTACAAATGTAACAAACAAACAAACAAAAAAACCCACAGCCCTGGATAGGATTCCTGCGAACCCCATTCCCGTTCAGGTCTCCTCTCCAAATATGCACATGGGAAGTATGTGCCGATCCAAAAACTACTGTGGGACACCTGACCATGCCCCATGGTACTGCTTTTTAGCCTACGGTAAGCATCCATTAGTGCCTAAAATTTCTTGATTTTTTTGTCGATGTCTCACTTTAATAAGCATTAGTTATAAAAAAAAAAAAGATTTATGCACTTGAACCTTTAAGATTTTATTTTTTTTTTTTGACACCCTGCTTGTACATATCTGCATTTCTTTCAGGACAGCACCTAGATTCAAAATCAGGTCAGGCATAACAGAAGATACAAATCATTCAGCCATAAAATTCAAAGTAGTCAGGAAAGAACTGCTCGTCCATCATTTGACTCTTAGACAAAACGTCAGAGCAGAAAATGAACCCCAGAACTGGGGGGAAAAAAAATCCAGCCATAGCGAAATCATATAAACGTTATTTCCTCCTCCCGATTTCACTGACATCAAGCTTTGCTTCTGTCTCCACCCTCACTAGGTAGCAGAGGTGAAGATATGTCAAATGAAATAGAAAGTTGTGCACATAAGTAGCAGTCCCACACTTAGGGGGTCTTTTACTAAGGATTAATTTGAGTTATCTGCAGCAGGGCCCATTTTATTCTTATGGGCCCTGCTACAGATAACACGAGCTAATCTTTAGTAAAAGACCCCCCCTTACTCTTCTCATGCTCCCTATTCATCTGCAAACAACATATAATGATGCGTATGTATATTTTCAATTCATTTCTATGTTTTGAAGACCTCAGCCTAGTGGAGTTGTGTAGCACATATTTGTTCAAGCTGCCACTCTCCTTATCACCGGTCTTCATTGATTTTTTATTTTATTTTTCTTATAATGGTTATTGACTTTGCTTCCTTTTGTAAATATATGTAATATTCCCAATCTATGGCTTTTGGGTAATTTTCAAACATATTAGAGATAATAGTAATCTCAAATTCTTTTACTTATCTTGAATGAGTCGGCTCCAGGGGGATTTTTAATCCGACATGAAATCATGTTTCGCCATTCGGCTGTATCAAGGATCCATCCCCTGAAAAAAGCATAAGTGAGTCATCAGCTCCATTCTATAAACATTGAAGTGAAGGTCTTTAAAACACCTGTTTACCAAAACAGTATTTCTGCCACCCATGCCGAAAATACACCTTCCTTGTCAGTCAAACATGGCGGTGGCATTTCTGAACAGCAGATTGATATCAGTTAATTAAAAAGTCCGCCAATCAGGACACCTAGGCTAAATCAACGTCATCCATTCTAGCTCTGCATTTAGGCTCCTACACTACAGTTTAGCCCTATTCATCTGCAGCATTAGAAAATAGGAATTAATGAAAGGAATGGCTTATATTTGGATCATGTCTCCAGTCAAACAGCTTTCCTTAGGGTCCTTTTATGAAGCTGCAGTAAGCACAAGCACACACTTAACACAGCTTAAAAGGATTTACGGCAGGACACGCTCAGGCATCCTGTGGTAAGATCCCAATCTATGCATGCAAACCACGTGCAAGAAAATATTTTTATTTTTTTCATGGAGGGGGCGTGTCAGGGGCATAAAGTGGGCATTTCTGTGCTAATCAGTTATATTACTGTGTGCTGATTAGCGTAGGAGTAACATGTGAGCCCCTAGCATCTACAAAATAGGAGGTGATAATTGCTCACACACTAATATTTGTTAATGGCCGTGTGCTAATGGCAACAGTAATGTATTTATAGCCTACAAAACAAATAACTAGAGGGATGAAGAGACTCATAAATATTTCACAATAACCTCCTCATACAATTGACAAGCTGTTATATTTATGATTAAAAACAAGCTATGTACAGCAACTGAGTATGATTAATATGAAGGGGAAAAAGCCTCAGAACCCAACCTTCACTCTTTGACTTTTGCATATATTGATAGGATTAACATGGTAATTCCAACCATAGGCATTAAAAAAACCCCCTTCTTTCAAAATCATTAACTCACACTGTTGTGTTAGTTTGCTGGTCAACCCCTATCAAAGTGAATACTCAACCCCCCCCCCCCCCCCCCCAAAAAAAAAAAACCCCAAAACTAAGCTTTTGTAAAATGCTTCTTATCTCGCTGTAGACCCCAATGACTGTGGCCAGAGTTTCGCTCAACGTTGTTTCAAGGTGCAGTGGTGAAATCTAAAACCATGCAAAACACTGTGCTTAAAGACATGTTCATTCCAATATACTCATCAAAAATTATACATACTATCACACAAAAGTGTTCATAAAAACCAGCAATGCAAACACAATTTCAAAAGGCTTGAAATATCGAGTACTTGCCAGATAATGTTTGTGCTTTAGCTTTTAGTGTCACCAGGTGCCCAACAACATTGCTGCAGAACGTTGTCCTTACAATGTAAATCAAAATTCATGATGTCATTTCCTGTGTTTACTCAACATACTCTAGCTCAAAAAAAGCTTTTCAACTCAATTTCTTTTATTAAGACCCCTAGGTTCTTCAGGGGCCTTTTTACTAAGCCGCGTAGGTGCCTACGTGCACCCAACACACGCCAATTCAGAGTTACTGCCCAGCTACCACACGGCCCATGCGGTAATTTTATTTTTTACGCGTGCCTGCTACGCACACCAGAAACTATGTTTTATTTTCTGGTGCGTGGTGAAAATCGGGCGGTAACTCCGACTTGACGCACATAGGCAATTACCGCACAGTTAATGTAAGAGAACTTACCGCTAAGTCAATGGCTAGCAGTAAGGTCTCAGACCCAACATGGACACGTGGCAATTTTTATTTTGCTGCATGTCCATTTTCGGCAATAATAAAAAAAGGCATTTTTTGCAGGCGCGCTGAAAAATGGATCCGCGTGCACCCAAAGCCCACACCTACACTACTACAGGCCATTTTCAGTGTACCTTAGACTACTACTACTACTACTACTATTAAACATTTCTATAGCGCTACTAGACTTACGCAGTGCTGTACAAATTAACATGAAAAAAACAGTCCCTGCTCAACAGAGCATACAATCTAAATTGGACAGACGAACAGACAGCTAGGGGTGGGGAAATTGCAGTGGTAGGGGTGATAAGTGAGGATGTTGAGTAAGAGAGTCATGGTTAGGAGTCGAAAGCAGTAGCAAAGAGGTGGGCTTTAAGCCTAGACTTGAAGACAGCCAGAGACTGAGCCTGACGTACTGGCTCAGGGAGTCTATTCCAGGCATAGGGAGCAGCGAGATAGAAGGAATGGAGCCGGTAGTTAGCAGTGGGGAAGAAGGGAGACGACAGGAGACATGTACCCAGCGAACGGAGTTCACGGGGAGGAGTGTAGGGAGAGATGAGAGCGGAAAGGTACTGAGCAGCTGCAGAGTGGATGCACTTGTAAGTCAAAAGGAGAAGTTTGAACCGTAGAAAAAAACGTAGTTTGAACCTTAGAAAAAGAACCCCTCGGTTTTTAAATTAAAAATCCATTGTTGGTCTTTTTGAAAAAGATGAGCGTGCTTAAATTGATCGTCTTTTATATGATCCAATATGCAACATCACAACAAAGTAAACGAATGCCCTTTCAAAACACAATGTTTATCAATCGGGGCTTGTGTCTTCTGATGTTTCAGACAATTCCTATGTTCACTAAGGCAAACTTTGAAAAGCAGAGTACTCTGCCCAACATAAACCTTAGGATATGGACAGATGATGACATATATTACAAATGCAGTGTTGCAGGTAGTAGAATGTCTTAAAAAGTTTTTTGTTTGTTTTTTTTTTTTAAGAGACAGGATCAGTGAACTAGATATCAAGCTCAAGAGTGACCTCATAAATTTTACACTTATGGCATTTTATGTTGTACATTTTTCTCATTTCATATATTTCTTCCTATATCTAAAAGACTTAATATCTCCTTAAGGTGCAATGTTGCATTGTGGATCATATAAAAGAGGATCAATTTAAGCACTCTAAATCAGCAGTTTCCAAACTTGGTTCTGGAGGCACCCCAGCCAGTCAGGTTTTCAGGATATCCACAACGAATATTCATGAGAGAGATTTGCATGTATTGTTTCCACTGCATGTAAATCTATCTCATGAATATTCATTGTGGATATCTTAAAAACCTGACTGGCTGGGATGTCTCCAAGATCAGGTTTGGGAACCACTGCTCTAAATATCTTTTACAAAAACAGCAACAATGGATTTTTAGTTTAAAAACTGAGGAACCTCGGGGTCTTAATAAAAACAATTGAGTAGAAAAGCTTTTATTGAGCTGGAGTAAGTTGAGCGGACACAGGAAATGACATCATGAATTTTGATTTGCATTATAAGGACAGCATTCCGCAGCCATGTTTCTGGGCACCTGGTGATGCTATAAGCTGAAGAGCAAACATTTTCTGGAAAGTACTCGATATTTCAAGCCTTTTGAAATTTTCTTTGCATTGCTGGTTTTTATGATGAATACATTTGTGTGATAATATGTATACTTTTTGATGAGTACATTGGAATGAGCACTGCTTTAAGCAGTGTTTTGAATAGCTTTAGATTTGACCAAAGCACCTTGAAACAGCATTGAGCGAAACTCTGGCCACAGTCATTGGGGTCTAATGGGCCCTGTTTACTAAGCCACGCTGTAGGTGCTAACTTTTTGGCATCCGCTAAAACGTTTGCGTGCCTATAGCATGGATTAGTAAACAATGCCCTTTAATAGAGGTTGACCAGTAAACCAACACAACAGCGAGATTTAATGATTTTGAATGAAGGGGTTTTTTATGCCTATGACTGGAACTACCTTGTTAATTCTATCACTATATTGCATAAATAAGAGTGAAGGTTGGGTTCTGAGGCTTTTCCCCCTTCTTATTAATCATCATACTCCGCTGCTGTATATAGCTTGTATTTAATCATAAGTATAACAGCTTGCCAATTATATGAGGAGCTTATTGTGAAACATTAGCACATGTCCGTTAATTTGAAAAATAGAAACTCTGCCATTTTTCAGCTGCAGGAAAAAATGGCCTAAGTGAGCAGGAAAAACCACGTAAGGGTGTGCTAAGGTCAACTTTTCCCAAAGCTTTGTAAAAGGACCTCTTAATATGTCTGAAAAATTTGTAATATGTAGCAATTAACTAGAAAGGATAACATAACTCTTCCAAGAAAGAATCTTAAGCAATTTTGGATTTGCATCAGTTTGCAAAATACCAATGTGATTCTTAAATACTTAATTGAACTAGGCACATGCATTGTCTTTAGGGATGCAAATGTTAGTTATTTTTTATGTATGATATTTCAAATACAAATCAAGCAATTTTATCTTGCAAAAATGTTAGTTATTTTTATAATGTCTGTTACAAACATTTGATTCACATGACACATTTTCCAAATGAACATTTAGGTCCACCTGAGATTAGGTTTCTACTTTCAGAGACTGAGAGGTCAGGAAAACAGTTTGTACCTGGTAAAAGAATCAAAAATACTTAGAGGTCAAAAGTCAAACACATTTTTGGATAACCTCAGGAGAAAACTGATGAATTGTTTTTCTTTTTTATTAATTTCCTGGGCTACCAGCCAATTAAAATATACCAGACAACTCACTGATTAAAATGTAATAAGTAAATTATAAAGTTATGTGGATAGCACCAATGCTCAGAACTCTTCAATTACAGTAACTTGAACCAGTTAAGTCTAGTAAAAAATAATGCCCTTTTATTAAGGGGTCGTTTTAGCAAACTGCGATAAAAAGTGGCATTAGCGCATCGTTATGCGGATCACTCCCATGTGCTAAGGCCATTTTTACTTCCGGGATAAAATGTCCGATTTTTCTATTTTCCGCATTAATGGCCACATGTCAGTGGTTCCCAAACTTTTTTGGTTCACGGCACCCTTAGTGTCAATCAATTTTTTGCCGCACCCCCCCCCCCCCCCGCCACATAGGTCTCCAACCCCTGTTCTACCACACATTATGTCCAATATTTCTCCCTCTCTCCCCCATGCACCATCTCCACCCCTATAACCCATGCCCCCTTGTAATCCATTAAAATCCATTTTTTTACCTTGTTCCTGGGGAAAGGAGATGAAGAAGGCCCCGGAGATGAGTACAGGAGGGATGCAACATAATGTCTACAGCCCCGGCCTCCCTCCCTGACAGCTGAGTAGTGAGCAGCCAGGGTCCCAGGGCAGGAGCAGGCTTCCAAATTTCCAGGCCGCCAGCATCGGCAGAGATGTATAAGCACAGCCTTCAGCCTGCCCCAGAAATCTTCTTTGTACAGTTACTTCCTGTTCCTACGTAGGTAGGATGCTATACAAAGAAGGCTTTGGGGGCAGGCCAAAGGCAGTGCTTACATCACTGCCTTCAGCGGGTGGGCGGGTGGTGGAGAGAGGAAGGTGAATGATACAGCATTAATCGTTGTCCTGGGGCTCGACGTGTGAACTTCCATCTGCCCCATGGCACCCCTGTAAGTTCACCATGGTGCACTGGGGTGCCACGGTACACAGTTTAGGAAATGCTGCCACGTGATAATTTTCCTATTAGCATGTTGCCATTACCCCATGAGCCTGTACTGCCATGCCACCCATTATGTAGGTGGTAAGGGTTCATGAGGTAACCATGTGCTCATCATTTAATACATGGCAATTTAGCAGTGCTAACTAATTAGCACAGAATGCGCTCACTCTCCACACATGCAAAAGTACCATGGAACACTTGAGCACGTTCCATAGTAAGGCATTTTTAGCTGCAGTAAGCACTCGGTGCTTACAGCAGCATAGAAAAAGGACACCTAAATGTGCTAAGTTTTTATACCTACCTCCAGATTTAGGGTTACCATATGTCCAGATTTACCCGGACATGTCCTCTTTTTGAGGACATGTCCGGGCAACTGGGCGGGTTTTGCCAATCTGCCCGTTTGTCCAGATTTCTGGACAATGGGCAGGTTGGTGGGTGGCCCGCCCACCAGCTTGCCCATTTGTCCAGAAATCCGGACAAACGGGCAGATTGCTAGCCTCCTCTCCCCTTACTTACTACTGCTCTGGTGGTCTAGTGACCTTTTCCTGCCCGGAGCGCTGCCCTGCATGCAGCCTTCCTGTTGCTGAAATCGGCACCGATTCAACATGGCCACCGAGAGTTGAAGTGACCTCGCGAGACTTCAACTCTTGGCGGCCATTTTGAATCACCACCGAGATCAGCAACAGGAAGGATACATGCAGGGCAGCGCTCCAGGCAGGAAAGAGGGGGCTCTTTCCTGCCCCGAAGAGGCCACTAGACCACCAGGGCAGTAGTAAGGTAAGGGGAGGGGGGTGACGAGGAGGGGGGGTGACAGGGTGTGTGACAGGGGGGAGGGGAAAATGTGACAGGGGGTGGAGCGAGGGTGTGAAAGGGGGTGGGGCATGTGGTGTGTGGTGGGGGCGGGGCATGTGTCCTCCTTTTTGGGGGACAAAATATAAGTACATAAGAACATAAGTAATGCCACACTGGGAAAAGACCAAGGGTCCATCGAGCCCAGCATCCTGTCCATGACAGCGGCCAATCCAGGCCAAGGGCACCTGGCAAGCTTCCCAAATGTACAAACATTCTATACATGTTATTCCCGGAATTGTGGATTTTTCCCAAGTCCATTTAGTAGCAGTTTATGGGCTTGTCCTTTAGGAAACCGTCTAACCCCTTTTTAAACTCTGCCAAGCTAACCGCCTTCACCACGTTCTCCGGCAACGAATTCCAGAGTTTAATTACGCGTTGGATGAAGAAACATTTTCTCTGATTTGTTTTAAATTTACTACACTGTAGTTTCATCGCATGCCCCCTAGTCCTAATATTTTTGGAAAGCGTGAACAGACGCTTCACATCCACCTGTTCCACTCCACTCATTATTTTATATACCTCTATCGTGTCTCCCCTCAGCCGTCTCTTCTCCAAGCTAAAAAGCCCTAGCCTCCTTAGTCTTTCTTCAGAGGGAAGTTGTCCCATCCCCGCTATCATTTTAGTCGCCCTTCGCTGCACCTTTTCCAATTGCACTATATCTTTCTTGAGATGCGGCGACCAGAATTGAACACAATACTCAAGGTGCGGTCGCACCATGGAGCGATATAACGGCATTATAACATCCTCACACCTGTTTTCCATACCTTTCCTAATAATACCCAACATTCTATTCGCTTTCTGAGCCACAGCAGCACACTGAGCAGAAGGTTTCAGTGTATTATCGACGACGACACCCAGATCCCTTTCTTGGTCCGTAACTCTTAACGCGGAACCTTGCATGACGTAGCTATAATTCGGGTTCTTTTTTCCCACATGCATCACCTTGCACTTGCTCACATTTAAACGTCATCTGCCATTTAGCCGCCCAGTCTCCCAGTCTTGTAAGGTCCATCTGTAATTTTTCACAATCCTTTCGCGAGTTAACGACTTTGAATAACTTTGTGTCATCAGCAAATTTAATTACCTCGCTAGTTACTCCCATCTCTAAATCATTTATAAATATATTAAAAAGCAGTGGTCCTAGCACAGACCCCTGAGGAACCCCACTAACTACCCTTCTCCATTGTGAATACTGACCATTTAACCCCACTCTCTGTTTTCTATCCTTCAACCAGTTTTTAATCCACAATAGGACTTTTCCTCCTATCCCATGACCCTCCAATTTCCTCTGTAGCCTTTCATGAGGTACCTTGTCAAATGCCTTTTGAAATTCCAGATACACAATATCAACCGACTCCCCTTTGTCCACATATTTGTTTACTCTTTCAAAGAATTGAAGTAAATTGGTCAGGCAAGATTTCCCCACACAAAAGCTGTGCTGACTCGGTCTCAGTAATCCATGTCCTCGGATGTGCTCTGTAATTTTGTTTTTAATAATAGCCTCTACCATTTTCCCCAGCACCGACGTCAGACTCACCAGTCTATAATTTCCCAGATCTCCCGTGGAACCTTTTTAAAAAATGGGCGTTACATTGACCACCCTCCAATCTTCCGGTACCACACTCTTTTTTAAGGATAAATTGTATATCACTAGCAGTAGCTCCACAAGCTCATTTTTCAGTTCTATCAGTACTCTAGGATGAATACCATCTGGTCCAGGAGATTTGCTACTCTTCAGTTTGCTGAAGAGTAGCAAACCCTATCCAGATTCTATACATGGCACCCACACTTGAGTGCTGGAATTTGGCGCACATCAGGCATATTCCATAATTGCACATGCAACTTAATTGACAAATGAGCAGTTCATTGCCAATAATTGAGCACTATCTTTACAAAACTCTTTCTCTTGTATGATAGCTTGCAAAACTTAAAATGTCAATGTATTCACTTAAGCACAAAAAACTTGTTGGGGGAAAAAGCCTCAAAACCCTTCCTCCACTTCCAAACAACGGAAGAAACTACAATAGGATTAACAGGGTCCAATGACGCTGTAAGCAGATAATGCAACTAGAAGCTGAAGCACTGTCTGCACCTCGACACAGCCTACCCGGCGAAACTCTGGCCACTGTTGGTGCAAGAGGAATAAGAGAGGCACATGATTGCTTAAGTTAAGTTTTGCATTTGTGAAGATTTTATTGTGTCACTTACAGGGGGATAATCGAACGGGGACGCCTATCTCTAAGGGCGCCCATCTCTAAGGATGTCCCAGCGAAGGGGTGGGGAAACCCGTATTATCAAAACAAGATGGGCGTCCATCTTTCGTTTTGATAATACAGTCGGGGACGCCCAAATCTCAACATTTAGGTCGACCTTAGAGATGGTCGTCCCCGGTTTTCGGCTATAATGGAAACCGAGGACGCCCATCTCAAAAACGACCAAAGCCAAGTCATTTGGTCGTAGGAGCAGCCAGCATTCGTAGTGCACTGGTCCCCTGACATGCCAGGACACCAACCGGGCACCCTAGGGGGCACTGCAGTGGACTAACTGAACAGAAAAAGCCCTTCCCTTACCGAACCCTTAGCGATTCGGAAAGGAATGGGCATGCATGAAGGAAATCGCATGCAAATGAGCTGCTCACTGTTAGCTCATTTGCACACGATTTCCTTCCTAAGGAGGGGAAGCTAGTGCAGAGCAGCCATGCATTATGCGTGGCTGCTCTGTGCATGCCAAAGACAGCTTCATACATGCAGACAAGCTGCGTGTATAATAGCTGTCTACAACCTTAAATAAATTGCCATCTACAACCTTAAAAAAGTACAAGTCCAGGTGAAAACATCCAAGTGCTTGTCTCCAACATCCCCTTTATTTATTTGGATTTTTGATCACAAGTAGCAGCAGTGGGATTTCAACCGGCCACCTCTGAATTGCAAGACTAGTGCTCTAACCACTAGGCCACTCCTCCACTCCACTCCACTCCTTTGAAATTTGGCCATTCCTGTGGGGGGGAGGCAGTTCAGGATGTCCAAAATGTTTGGAAGAAGGACGTCCATGCCTTCGCAATACTTCCGCTGACACACACATACCTCCCCTCCCAGGGACCTGCATACTGCTGCGATGGACCTGTGTATGACATTTCAGGCTGGCAAATTAAGTTTTTAAAATTTTTTCAGAGTGGGAGGGGGTTAGTCACCACTGGGGGAGTCAGGGGAGGTCATCCTCGATTCCCTCCGGTGGTCATCTGGTCAGTTCGGGCAACTTTTCATGGCTTGGTCGCAAGAAAAAATGGAATAGCTCTGAGGGCTATTTTCTTTACAACATCCGTAACATCCGCCCCTTTCCTTCCGAGCACTCTACCAAAACCTTCATCCACATCCTTGTCATCTCTCGTTTAGACTACTGCAATCTGCTTCTTGCTGGCCGCCCACTTAGTCACCTCTCCCCTCTCCAATCGGTTCAAAACTCTGCTGCCCGTCTCGTCTTCTGCCAGGGTCGCTTTACTCATACTACCCCTCTCCTCAAGTCGCTTCACTGGCTCCCTATCCGTTTTCGCATCCTGTTCAAACTTCTTCTACTAACCTATAAATGTACTCACTCTGTTGCTCTCCAGTATCTCTCCACACTCGTCCTTCCCCACACCCCTTCCCGTGCACTCCGCTCCATGGATAAATCCTTCTTATCTGTTCCCTTCTCCACTACTGCCAACTCCAGACTTTGCGCCTTCTGTCTCGCTGCACCCTAAGCCTGGAATAAACTTCCTGAGCCCCTAAGTCTTGCCCCATCCTTGGCCACCTTTAAATCTAGACTGAAAGCCCACCTCTTTAACATTGCTTTTGACTCGTAACCACTTGTAACCACTCGCCTCCACCTACCCTCCTCTCCTCCTTCCTGTACACATTAATTGATTTGATTACTTTATTTTTTGTCTATTAGATTGTAAGCTCTTTGAGCAGGGACTGTCTTTCTTCTATGATTGTGCAGCGCTGCGTACGCCTTGTAGCACTATAGAAATGCTAAATAGTAGTAGTAGTTGTAAGGCGGGACACAGGGAGGGAAGGACCAAAGGGAAGCGATCTGCAGACTGCTGCTACTGTGCTTCTTTCACACAGAGTGAGGTTGAGGTGAG
Organism: Microcaecilia unicolor; assembly: GCF_901765095.1. Classification (NCBI taxonomy): domain Eukaryota; kingdom Metazoa; phylum Chordata; class Amphibia; order Gymnophiona; family Siphonopidae; genus Microcaecilia; species Microcaecilia unicolor. The sequence goes on from NC_044031.1 coordinate 275,247,011, forward strand.
GCGCTATGATTTTAATTCAGGGGGGCCCGGCCCGGTGATGGATGGAGGGGGGCAGGTGGAGGGGACTGCGACGCTGGGCCCCCCTTGCAGGCCCGGGCCCGAGGAATTTTGTCCCCCCTGCCCCCCTCTCTCGGCAGCCCTGGTTACTGCACTGTTAAGTTCTTTATCTCACTTTAAAATGATCTGTGGTACCCTGTGTTAAGTGCATTGTACAATCCAAACCCTTACTCCATTCATAATCTGCTGAATTCTCACACTTTAACTTAGCATGCAGATAATGTGCAAATTAGAACAAGCCGTCGTGTTAGCATGGTAATGGTTACCATCCTCAGCCACTTACATTTCATGCTTATTTGTGTGTTAACTGATTAATGCATTTAGGGTCTTTTTACTAAAGTGCACTCATGGATTTAACATGCACCAATGATTAGCACGCACTAAACGCTAAGAACCCATAAGAATAAATTGGCCGTAACGCAAAAAAAGCATGACCAAGTTACTCCTGTTTTCATTAGGTTGCACTGTTTGCCAATCAATTATCATCTCTGGTTCAAAGTACTCTGCATTACTCATAAACCTCTACATTCAGGCTCCCCTTATCTTTCAGCCTTGACTATTCCATACACCTGTGTCCTACAGTCCTTAGACATTCACCGGCTAGTTCTTCCCTCTCCCAAAGTGGCTCATTATGGAGTCAACATGAAATTCTGCTTTTTTCTTTCTTTCCCTACCTGTGGAACAATTTGCTACCTCCTATTCATGCTGACCTTTCTTTCACACAATTCAACACTTTATTAAAAACTCATTTCTTGCAGATTGCCTTTGGAGCATTGAACCGATACGGTATGTATGTTCCCGTGGATCCTCACAATTTTAAGCCCTGTCTATATTCTAGTGCTTTGTTTTAGTATCTTTCTCTACCTGTGCTGTCTTTTACTAGACTGATGTATGATTGCATCTTTATTGTCTTTTAATGGGTTTTTTTCTCCACTTTTTAATTATTATTGTAAACTTCTGTGACCTGTTCTCAGAGATCACATTAATATCTAGGAAAAAGAAAGGGGATGAGACTTGATATACTACCTTTCTGTGATTATAATCAAAACAGTTTACATATTCATAATTATATACAGTTTTGTACCTGAGGCAAAATCACTGATTAGGTCCTTTTGCATATGTTAAAGCTGAATGCTGCGAAAATCAATGGAAAGCCTGATGGACAACAACCTAAAACCATTCCTTTATGCTCAAGTGAAATCTTGCCAATTAGGCAATCTGCTGAAATCTTGAGAACAATGCTAGATCAGTCCCTATCATTTGATATCCAAGTTAATCCTATATTCTGGATATCCAACAAAAATTGGAGAAAGCTTCAGTTGTTATAGAACACAGCAGCGAGATCCTACATTCAAAGGTTTAACCAGAAACATCTTTAATTTTTCAATCTGCACAGATTTGAATAGTCTCCCTGTATCTTTAAACTTCCAAGTGACTTATCCATTGTTTAGAAGACACCTGAAGACCTGTGTATTTTAAAAATATTTGTCTTAATTTTGAAAGTTTGATATGCTTTTTTCTTGGTTTATTACGTCATCATTTTCTTATGTAAACTGCTTTGAATCTTTTCCGGGGTCTAGGGGTTCAAAGAGTTTCAATTAGATTAAATTAGATTATTTCATGTACCTTTTCACTGGTAGTAAGACCAAAAATTGAAAATGAAGTTGATAATTGAATAATTACCAAATGGAACACGTGGAGAGGCATAATCGAAAGGGGCGTCCAAGTTATGTTGAGGACGTCCTCGCAAAATGTCCCAATGGAGGGGCGGGGAAACCCGTATTATCGAAACAAGATGGACGTCCATCTTTCGTTTCGATAATACAGTCAGGGACGTCCAAATCTTAAAATTTAGGTCATCCCTAGAGATGGTCGTCCCTAGACTTGGGCGTTTCTGATTTTCGGCGATAATGGAAACTAAGGACATCCATCTCAGAAACGACCAAATACAAGCCCTTTGGTCGTGGGATGAGCCAGCATTTCTAGTGCACTGGTCCCCCTGACATGCCAGGACACCAACCGGGCACCCTAGGGGGCACTGCAGTGGACTTCATAAAATGCTCCCAGGTACATAGCTCCTTTACCTTGTGTGCTGAGCCCCCCAAACCCACCTAAAACCCACTACCCACAACTGTACACCACCACCATAGCCCTTACAGGTGAAGGGGGCACCTAGATGTGGGTACAGTGGGTTTAGGTGGGTTTTGGAGGGCTCACTGTTTCCTCCACAAACGTAACAGGTAGGGGGGATGGGCCTGGGTCTGCCTGCCTGAAGTGCACTGCACCCACTAAAACTGTTCCAGGGTCCTACATACTGCTGTGATGGACCTGAGTATGACATCTGAGGCTGGCAAAAAATATTTTGAAAGCTATTTTTTGAGGGTGGGAGAGGGTTAATGTCCACCGGGGGAGTAAGAGGAGGTCATCCCCAATTCTCTCCGGTGTTCATCTGGTCATTTTGGGCACCTTTTTGTGCCGTGGTTGTAAGAAAAACAGGACCAGGTAAAATAGTCCAAGTGCTCGTCAGGGACGCCCTTTTTTTTCCATTATGGGTTGAGGACGTCCTAGTGTTAGGCACGCCCAAGTCCTGCCTTCACTATGCCTCCGATACGCCCCCTTGAACTTTGGCCATCCCTGCGACGGAAAGCAGTTGGGGATGTCCAAAATCAACTTTCGATTATACCGATTTGGACAACCCTGTGAGAAGGACGCCCATCTTCCGATTTATGTCGAAAGATGGGCATCCTTCTCTTTCGAAAATGAGCCCAAAAATGTCCCTCTAGAAAATGTTTGAGTCTGTGTAATCAAATAATTTTAGGATTGGGAGATAGTCATGTTTTGCCAAACATTTATTTTAGATGCACTGCTATCTCCATGATTTTGGATATCTCTGAAATTCAGCATTTTGAAATTATTGATTGTTGATGTAGGGGCTCTTTTACTAAGGTTTAGCGTGCTGAAATGGAATTGGCATACACAGGAACATGTGGGAGGGAGGTTCTGGAAGCCTAATTTAGACTCTTAGGTAGAAAGTTGAAATCCCGAACCTCCAGGGTAGCATTTTCATAAGTGCTCCCTGTTCCACACACAGGACCAAAGAATCAACTTTTTGTCCGGCTGTGTTGTTATACTGGCCCACTTCCCAACCCTTGCTTGGGGTCTCACACTACCTCCAGTTTGTGGAATACATTACCAGTGGAATTCTGATTGATAACTAATTTATGGTTATTTCATCAGTAACTGAAAGACTTCTTTCAGCAAACATTTTGGGCTATAAAGTAGGATGCACATCATTTAACATGCACTAATGTCTGTTAGCACATGCTTAGCTTTAGTAAAAGGCCTCTTGGAAAGGTATGGCATGCTAATTTCCCCTGTATAAAAGCATTAAGCTGCAAATGATTTATGGGGGCTGTCACAAGAATGATGGTTTCTGTGGCAGACCTTAAGAAGAACATTCAGCAAACAGTTATTACACCTTAAAAGAGAACAGATAGGTGATGGGTGCAGGTCATTATTGTGCTAGCTCTTATTATTTTTAACTTAGTTCCTAGCTTTTGTTTTACTTATTTTATTTCTATCCTGTTTTATTGTATGCTTTCTGATTTCTTTGCATTTTTCTGATTAATTTACCTTTAATAGATTTAAACTTGTAAACTATTTTATTCTGTATGTTGGTTGTTCTCTACCTTGATTTTTTGAAAAAATTATGGTCTATATATTTTAAAAAATAAGTAAATAACTCCCCTGTTTACAAAGCCGCACTGGAGACAGTGTGGTAATACCGCCACAGCCCATTCACTTTGACTGGGCTGTTAGCATCCCTGCGCGGTAGCCGCTAGTGTGGCTTTGTAATTGGGGGGAAGGGGGATAAAAAAGGAATTAGATGGGTTGATGTTGGGAAAGGAAAGAAGGCAGTATGGAGGAGTGGCAGGGGCAATGGATGCTGGGAAATAAGGAATAAGGGAACAGTACAGATACTGGGGACAGACGCAGGAAAACAGGGAGGAAGAGACTCTAGTACTGAACAAAACATTGGTTTTCCTGTTTATTTATTAGGATTTATTTACCACCATTTTGAAGGGATTCACCTAAAGCAGTGTATAGCAAGAATAATCTGGACATAGGCAATAGACAACTACAGCAGTAAAAATATTCAGATATCAATACAAAGTATGGCATACAGGTCAATTTTCGAAAGAGAAGGGCGCCCATCTGCTGATACAAATTGGGAGATAGGCATCCTTCTCGCAAGGTCGCCCAAATCGGCATAATCGAAAGCCGATTTTGGGCACCCTCAACTGCTTTCTGTCGCGGGGACAACCAAAGTTCACAGGGGCGTGTCAGCAGTGTAGCGAAGGCAGGACTGGGGCGTGCTTAGGAGATGGGCATCTTTGGCTGATAATGGAAAAAAGAAGGGCGTCCCTGACGAACACTTGGCCGACTTTACTTGGTCCATTTTTTTTGACAGCCAAGCATCAAAAAGGTGCCCGAACTGACCAGATGACCACCAGAGGGAATCAGGGATCACCTCCCCTTACTCCCCCAGTGGTCACTAACCCCCTCCCACTATAAAAAAAAGTTAAAAAAAACTTTTTTTTGCCAGCCTCTATGCCAGCCTCAAATGCCATACTCAGGTCCATCGCAGCAGTATGCAGGTACCTGGACCTGAGTATTAGTGGGTGCAGTGTACTTCAGGCAGGTGGACCCAGGCCCATCCCCCCCACCTATTACACTTGTAGTGGTAAATGTGAGCCCTCCAAACCCCACCAGAAACCCACTGTACCCACATGTAGGTGCCGCCCTTCATCCTTAAGCACTATGGTAGTGATGTACAGTTGTGGGTTTGGGGTTTTGGGGGGGGTTGGGGGGCTCAGCACCCAAGGTAAGGGAGCTATGCACCTGGGACCTTTTTCTGAAGTCCACTGCAGTGCCCCCTAGGGTGCCCGGTTGGTGTCCTGGCATGTCAGGGGGACCAGTGCACTACGAATGCTGGCTCCTCCCATGACCAAATGGCCTGGATTTGGTCGCTTTTGAGATGGGCGTCCTCTGTTTCCATTATCTCCAAAAACCGGGTACGACCATCTCAAAAACGACCTAAGGACGATCATCTCTAAGGTCAACCTGAATTTCATGATTTGGGGGTCCCCGACCGTATTATCGAAATGAAAGATGGTCGCCCATCTTATATCGATAATATGGGTTGCCCCGCCCCTTTACGGGGCCGTCCTGCGAGGACGCCCTCATAAAAACGTGGGCGCCCCATTTGATTATGCCCCTCATAGTATACTGCTTACAATGTCAACATAATACGTAATAAAACATGTTAATGGTGATAAAGCAAAAATGGGACATATAGGGGTCCTTTTACAAAGACGTGCTAGTGGTTTTAGGGCGCACTAATCATTAGTACGTGCTAAATGCTAGCGACACCCATAGAAATATATGGGTGACTCTAATGTTTAGCAAGTGCTTATTTTTAGCCCATGCTAAAAACGTTAGTGCATCTTTATAAAAGGACCCCATATATAGGTAAGATAGAGTAACAGGAGTAGCCTGAGATTGTGTGCAGTAGGCAATCAAGTTGAGGCATTAGTCATGGGGTGCTGCTGCTGCTTCTCAGCTGCTTTGAGAAAACTCATTGGCAGACTGGCTCTGTCTTTTCAGTATAGTGTACTGACAGAAAATGTCTTACAGGTACTGCACACCTGACTGTACCAACTTACTTATCACATTCTTCTTCCATTTCCATTCATACAGTTCCTTTCAGGATTGAGTTCCACAGTCATCTGGCCAAGAATGCCACATGAAGGAGTGGCTTAGTGGTTAGTGTGGTGGACTTTGGTCCTGGGGAACTGAGGAACTGAGTTCAATTCCCACTTCAGGCACAGGCAGCTCCTTGTGACTCTGGGCAAGTCACTTAACCCTCCATTGCCCCATGTAAGCCACATTGAGCCTGCCATGAGTGTGAAAGTGCAGGGTACAAATGTAACAAAAAAAAAAAAATATATATATATATAAACAAGCCTCAAATAACAAAGTCAGTCGTACAAATTAAGGGGCCCTTTTAGCAAGCTGTGGTAAGCACTAATGCATGCTTACCGCAGCTTTAAATGCATGCTGAGGTGTCTTGCGGTACTTTTGACATATACACACATCACCAGAATGCTAAAAATTGAAAATGATTTTTTCCCCAGAGGGAATGTGTCTGGGGGTGAAGAGTAAGCATATCGCACGCTAACTGATTGGTGCAGGATTAGCATGTGAGCTCATACCACCTGCAAAATTGGTGGCAGTAAGGGCTCACATGCTGGGGTCCTTTTACTAAGGTGTGTTGGAAAATGGCTTGCGGTAGTGTAGGCGTGGGTTTTGGGTGTGCGCTGATCCATTTTTTAGTGCGCCTGTAAAAAAGGACATCCATGTGTTAGGCACACCCAAGTCCCACCTTCGCTACGCCTCCGATACGCACCCTTGAACTTTGGCCGTCCCTGAGATGGAAAGCAGTGATGTCCAAAATTGGCTTTCCATTATACCGATTTGGACGACCCTGGGAGAAGGACTCCCGTCTTCCGATTTGTGTCAAAAGATAGGTGTCCTTCTCTTTCGAAAATGAGCCTGATGGCCATGAATTTGGAAAATGGAAAATTGGTCATTTTCCGGCTGTAGAAAAAAAGGGCTTTAGTGTGAGGGACCTGTGGAAGGACCCATTAAGGCCACTTTTTTTGCCACAACTTATAAAAGGGCCCTAAGAGTAGACAGTGAGACTGAAAATGAAGAAGAGCGTATTTTGGACAAACAACATACATGTAATGCAAATAAATACATTTGTAAGTTCAGAAAATGGGAACTTCCTTTTTCAATAAGTGAGTTTATAACCTGCTGTTATTATTTAGGAAGGAAGAGATGAGCAGAAGGTTTCGGTGCAGACAATTTCAATGATGGGGTAATTAGAGGGTAAAATTTTGGTATCTGGAAGAGCCCTGCCAAATATATAATCAGCTCTTCAGTACAGACACCTTTAATTTTTGTTTGTAGAGCAACTAATATTCTCATCTTTAGCTGCTTTTATTGCTCATTCTCGAAAAATTCTCACAAAGCATACGGTAAATCCATTATACAGCCAATAGAACCCAGCCAGAACATGCAGACCATCTTTAATCATGCTGGGAATGGTGAAAAAGGAGGGTTAGGTACATTTAGTTTCAGTGTCAAGAGATATAATGCAAGTTGGAAACCAAATCCAAGTTGAAGTTTGCTCTTCCCTAGAACTCAGCGTTTATATCTGAGATTTTATTACACCCTTGGCTTTCATCCTGGGCAAACACATAAAATCCTGTAAGACACACAGTGCATATCTTTTCATATTTTAACTTAAAAGGTAGCAATGCTCAGCAGTGGAACCCTGCTCAGACTCTTCCTGACTGATGCCTGATTCTCGTCTACTCTATTCTGTGCTTTCCAGCTTTGTGGAAAATAAAAAGCCTCAATCTTCTAAAATCTGATCTTTAAGTGTAAGCAAATATTCAAAAAAGAAAACTGTGAAAATGATTTCCCTGTTTTCCTCAGTTTTCTAAGATGCCCCATATAAACTATGAGTTACAACTTCACATATTACTTTTCCAGGCTGGATTCCTGATGCTCACCTTTTAACTATGCTTTTGTCATCCCTAACATGTATATTATAGTCTCTATTATAGGCAGCATCTCAAGTTTCTTATTCTCTGTGGTCTATGAACTAACACGAGATAAAAGGGGTTTTGCATTTATGTCAATAAAAGTGTAAGGTACACTGTTAAAGACTACTTAGAATGGGATATGTTAAGGCCCTTAATACTAATTGGCATGAGCTGTTTAACATAAGAATTACTGTGTACTAACAGCACTGTACTGCATTAAAAGTTTAGATCAAGTGTTAACTGTTAATCTTCACTAAATGAAATGTTAAAGAGCTAACATGGAAATGCTATTCTGAAGCGTGTAATAGCCAGGGAGTATGTGGAGACTAGAGAACTGCACAGAAACAGGGTTAGCGGAAATCCCCTCTAGGTCCTTGGGATTCCCATACGGATGGAATCAGGTCTTGCAGGGTTTCCACAGAAGTGTAGTTGCCAGGCCAGCCATGGCAATTATAATAGCACACAAGAAATTAATGTATATGGTTGATAGCATTGAGATTCTCATAAGCATGGAGAGGGGAAGTTATCAACATGGGCTAATGTTAAGTTTAGTTATTTTACCACAAGTTGTTTTTTTTAACACAGGGGACGGGTGGGGATTGAGGAAGTTTCTGTGGGGACAGGCGGAGATGGGTTAGATTCCAGCTGGGATGGACGGGAACAAGTGAAATTTCTGTCCCCATGCAACTGTCTGGTGGTTACTGTGTCTGGCAGTGAGTAGTTAATATGCAGTAGCAGAATTTGCTCTTCCTCTTTGTGGACTGCATGGCACCTCCCCCCTCCCCCCCCCCCCCCCAAATGGCTGGGCATATCACCAAGAGTAACTTTATTAGGTGCAAAACTTTAGCCAGGGCCTGCTCGAGCCTATTAAATGCTGTAGGCTACTGGTTCCCAAACCTGGTCCTGGAGGCACCCCAGCCAGTCAGGTTTTCAGGATATCCAGAATGAATATTCATGAGAGAGATTTCTATGCACTGCCTCCTTGGCATGCAAATTTCTCTTATAAATATTCATTGTGAAAACTTGACTGGCTGGGGTGCTCCAGGACCAGGTTTGGGAACCACTGCTCTAGGTGAACCTCTAACTCTGCACCCCCTCAGTTAACTTTAATACCATTACCACTAAAGCAATCCTGTGAAAAAGCATATGTGTGTACATTGATGGTTCTTTGAGATTGGGGGCTGTCAGGATTTAGTGAAGGGAAATCTTGCCTCACCAATCTATTACAATTCTTTGAAGGGGTGAACAAACATGTGGATAAAGGCGAGCTGCTTGATATTGTGTATCTGGCTTTTCAAAAGGTGTTTGACAAAGTACATCATGAAGGACTCCAGAAGAAATTGGAGAGTCATGGGATAGGAGGTGGTAACTGGTTAAAGGATAGAAAACAGACAGTACAGTATTCTCAATGGAGAAGAGTAGATAGTGGGGTTCCCCAGGGGTCTGTGCTGGGGCCACTGCTTTTTAACATACTTATAAATGATCTAGAGATGGGAATAACCAGTGAGGTAATTAAATTTGCTGACGACACAAAGTTATTCAAAGTTGTTAAATCACAAGAGGATTGTGAAAAATTACAAGAGGACCTTACAAGACTGGGAGACGGCTTTTAAATGGAAGATGACGTTTAATGTGAGGAAGTGAAAAGTGATGCATGTGGGAAAGAGGAACCCAAACTGTAGCTATGTAATGCAAGATTCCACATCAGGAGTCACCGACCAAGAAAGGGATCTTGGCGTCGTTGATGATACGTTGAAACCCTCTGCTCAGTGTGCTGCGGTGGCTAAGAAAGCAAATAGAATTTTAGGTATTATTAGGAAAAGAATGGAAAACAAAAGTGAGGATATTATAATGTCTTTGTTATGGCCCATGGTGCGACTGCACCTCAAATATTGTGTTTAATTCTGGTCATCGCATCTGAAAAAAAGATTAGTGGAATTAGAAAAGGTACAGAGAAGGGCGACGAAAATGATAAAGGGGATGGAACGACTTCCCTATGAGGAAAGGCTGAAGCTTCTAGGGCTCTTCAACTTGGAGAAAGGACAGCTGAGGGGAGATATGATAGAGGTCTATAAAATAATGAGTGGAGTGGAGTGGCATGGGTTGACGTGACTCGTTTGTTTACTCTTTCCAAAAATACTAGGACTAGGGGGCATGCAATGAAGCTACAAAGTAGTAAATTTAATATGAATCAGAGAAAATGTTTCTTCACTCAATGTGTAATTAAACTCTGGAATTTGTTGCTAGAGAATATGGTAAAGGCGGTTAGCTTAGTGGTGTTTAAAAAGGTCTGGACAGCTTGGTTTCCTAAAGGAAAAGTCCATAGACCATTATTAAATTGACTTCGGGATAAGCAGCATAAAATGTTTTGTACTTTTTTGGGATCTTGCCAGGTATTTGTGACCTAGATCGGCCACTGTTGGAAACAGGATGCTGGGCTTGATGGACCTTTGGTCTGTCCCAGTGTGGCAATACTTATGTACTTATCTTTTTGCTTCAGCTGCGGCAGCTCTTTGCTACTTTCAGAAGTTGCTGCCGTACACAACCACCTATTGTAGACTAATGATTAAACTGGCCCTGCACTTTGTTCACTTTGGTAAATATTAGCATGCAGGTGCAAAAGATTTACCTAAATAGTATGTACGTGTAGTATGCTGGATAAAAACTGTACTGAAAGGGCTGAAAATATGAGAATGTGAAATACCGTAGCATACTGTACGTGGTTAGAGATATGCTTTTGATTGTAGTAAAATGGAAATCCTTTTCTCCAACTAAAAACATTAAAATTGTAAAAAAGAAAAAAAAAACGCCTTGGGCTTGAAAAAATACCCCTTATTCCCTGGAATCTCCCTGTCACTCCTGTACCACTAGTGTAGTATTTAATAATACTATTAATAATGCTAATAATTCAATAATGGCAACCAAAGGCTAGAGAGGACCATTCCAGTTCTGGTTGCAAGAGGCTGTCTTCTCATTATCCCTCTAGTTCCTTCTGGTCTGCCTTCCATCAGGAGCTTAAGCACACGATGGCTGAAGCCTTTTCACTGGATAAAATATAACCTCCATACCAAAACATTGCACCACCAGGACTGTTGGTTCCATGGAAGCAGGCCCTGTAGGACAGTGACCCCTTGCTGGATATAGTCTGGGAGCAGAAGCGGAGCCAGGTTGATGGTGCGGGGGGAGCGAAAGCAGCGCAAGAGTGGACTTCCGCCGGCGCACATTTTCAATGCAACACAATGAGAAAAAAATAGGCGCTGGCACCGGCAGAACTCTGTTTTTGGGAGCGGCCGCTCCCTGGCACCCCACCTAGGTACGCCACTGTCTGGGAGTAGTTTTCTTTAAAAAAAATTTATTTATGAAATTTTAAACATACAAACACGAGAATGCACTTGCTTTAGAAAATGAGGTACAAGGATGAAAAATGGCAAAGGATAAATTAAACCACATACATATATTGATTTCCAAGACCCCATCCACAAAGTCCACCAACTGGGGAAGCAAAGCAACCATAAATTTAGGAGCAAAATAATTAGGAAATAATTCACAGAAGAAAGCCTGAACCAGAGCATAGCCTCTATGAGCGATTCTTACTAACTTAGGAACCCTTTTACTAAGGTGTGCTGAAAAATGGCCTGAGGTAGCGTATACGCGTGTTTTGGACGTGCACAGAGTTATTTTTCAGTACACCTGTAAAAAATGCCTTTTTAAATTTTTGCAGAAAATAGACAAAATGAAAATTGCCGTGCGTTCATTTTGGGTCTGAGACCTTACAGCCCGCCATTGACCTAGCGGTAACATCTCACAAGGTAACCGGGCGGTAATGGTCTACACACATAAAATGCTGATTACTGCACGCGCACCGGAAAATAAAAATATTTTCCGGCGTGCGTAGCGGAAACATATGAATAATAAAATTACTGCAAGGGCCATGCAGTAGCCGGGCGGTAACTCAAAATTGACGTGTGTAGGCACCTACGCGGCTTAGTAAAAGGGCCCCTTTACTTTTATCCTAAAGTGTAAGGGGGAGGAACAACTCGCTTTGGAATAGAAGTAATAACGGGTACTTTAACAGCCAAAAACATAGAGAGCTGAGAGGGATCTAAAAATAAATAACTATTACCAGAGTACTTAACAAGGCATTTACAGGGGTACTTCAACAAAAAAGAAAAGTGCCCCCCTATTTGCTGTACTCTAGGACGCAAAAGAAGAAACTGTTGTCTCCTTTTTTTCAATGGCTCATGCCACATCAGGAAATACATGAGCTTTCAGACCACAAAACAAAATGTCCTTATGCTGAAAAAAAAAAGTCTCAAAATTCTCTCTCTGTCCACCTCAAGACTTTAAAGTAATAATTAAAATAGAAGGAATTACTTGCTGTTCTATAGAAGTCTCCAAAAAAGTAGTTAGTCCCATAGCTTCAGTTTCCAAACCTGGATTAGAAGAATCCAGAAATGTACGTTCTGAGGGCTTTGGCTTTTCTGGAATATAAAACACTTTTAAAACAGCCAGATGGTCAACTTCTGGATGCTTCAAGGCCTCGTAAGTACATAAGCATCACCATGCTGGGACAGACCAAGGGTCCATCGAGCCCAGCACCCTGTCACCGACAGCGGCCAAAAGAACTAGCAATTTGTCCCGCCCCTCCTAGAAATAGTGTATTATTCCCTCGTCCATTCAATAACATTCTATGGCATTTTCCTCCAGGGAGCCGTCCAACTTTTTTTTTTTTTTTTTTTTAAGTCCGCTAAGTTAACCGCCTTAACAACTTTTTTCAGCAGCAAATTCCAGAGTTTAACTACGCGTTGAGTGAAGAAAACTTTCCTCCGATTCGTTTCAAATTTACCGCACTGCAGCTTCATCACATGCCCCCTTGTCCTAGTATTTTTGGAAAGCGTAAACAGACGCTAATGATACCCAACATTCTATTTGCTTTCCTAGCTGCAGCAGCAGCACATTGAGCAGAAGTTTTCAACGTATCATCAATGATGACACCTAGATCCCTTTCTTGGTCCGTGACTCCCAACGCTGAACCTTGTATGACATAGTTATAATTTGGGTTCTTCTTTCCTACATGCATCACTTTGCACTTGTTCATATTAAACGTTATCTGCCATTTAGACTCCCAGTCTCCCAGTCTCTTAAGGTCCTCTTGTAGTTTTTCACAATCTTCCTGCGATTTGACGACTTTGAATAACTTTGTGTCATCAGCAAATTTGATTACCTCACTAGTTACCCCCATCTCTAGATCATTTATGAATATGTTAAAAAGCAGAGGTCCCAGCACAGATCCCTGAGGACCCCATTAACTACCCTTCTCCATTGCGAATATTGACCTTTTAATCCTACTCTCGTGTTTCCTATCTTTCAACCAGTTTTTAAACCACAGTAAGACACTACCTCCGATCCCATGACCCTCTAATTTCCTCTGTAGTCTTTCATGAGGGACTTTATCAAACGCCTTCTGAAAATCTAGATACACAATATCAACCGGTTCAACTTTGTCCATATGTTTCTTTACTCCTTCAAAGAAATGCAGCAGATTGGTGAGGCAAGACTTCCCTTCACTAAATCCATGTTGACTTTGTCCCATTAGTCCATGCTTTTGAATGTTCTCTGTAATTTTGTTCTTGATAATAGTCTCTACCATTTTGCCTGGCACCGACGTCAGATTCACCGGTCTATAATTTCCCGGGTATCCTCTGGAACCTTTTTAAAATATCGGCGTTACATTGGCCACCCTCCAATCTTCCGGTACCACGCTCGATTTTAAGGATAAATTACAAATCAATAACAGTAGCTCTGCCAGCTCATTTTTTTAGTTCTATCAGTACCCTGGGGTGAATACCATCTGGTCCAGGAGATTTGCTTCTCTTCCGTTTGCAGAACTGCTCTATTACATCTTCCAGGTTTACAGATATTTCATTAAGTTTTTCTGATTCTTCAGCTTTGAATACCCTGTCCGGCACCGGTATCCCACCCAAATCTTCCTCGGTGAAGACCGAAGCAAGAACTCATTTAGTTTTTCTGCTGTTTCTTTGTCTTCCTTGACATTTCCTTAACATTTCTTTAGATTAAATTCTAGGGACTTTAGGAAAATTAATTAATCACAAGTTCTTCCTTCTCAGTACATTTTCTATATTTTCAATGTTATCGTGCAAAAGCAAATTGTCTTTAATCAAAGCAGAATTCTGTTGAAAAACACAGTCCACTTGGGAACTTGGTTTTGGGATATCTGCTTTCACCACATCCAATTGTTGTTGATAAATCACAAATTTGTCAGAAAAACTTTGATTCTGTGTAGCCTGAAATGAAAATTGTGAAACTAAAAGTTTACCTAGCTCTTCAATAGCAGACCACATCAACAAAAAATATATTTTCCCAGGTTGCAGTAAAGTGAAAGAAAACTCTGGTATGGTTAATCCTCCTTCCACAACATTCTCTGGAACGTGCTGGCCAGAAATTCCCCAGTCTTCTGCCTGAAGGTGAAAACTCTGTCCACCCCTGGAGGTCCAGGTCCTTGCTGATCAACTTGCGCCAGGTCCACTCCCAGCTTGCTCAGTGCTGAGGCCCCATCCAGTGCAGGCCCCAGCAATATTTCTCCTGCCGGATTCAGTGGGGGGTGTCGCTCACCTGGGCTTAAAGATGTATACAACACCAAAGCAGCAGACGTCAAAGGCTCCCATGCTGCCGCAAGTGGCTCTAATGCGGACGTTCCTCGCTGGAAATGATGGTGCATCGGGCCAGAAGAATGGGGGGAAAGAGAAACAAGTATATTCCCTCAACTGACCCCTTTCCTCATTTGTCCACCCATTTACAAGTACAGCAGAGCTCGAGGAAAAAAGGACAGCACACTCACAAACCTCCGGATGCCATCTTGCTCTATCCCCCCTAGGAGTAGTTTTCTAAGTCATTCATATATGTAAAGCAGTGTTTTACACGAACAAAAAGCTGCCTAAAACGTTTCCCAGAGGTATAAACACATGGAGGCGTATTTTCAAAGCACTAAAGTGCCCTTTTAGGGTTGCAATGTGGCCACCCGGAATTACTGACATCCCAATACAGGTACCAGTGGTGGTTCTGCCCCCACCGCGCACCATTCCTGGTGCTACGGAAGTATTTTTTACCACAGCAGTTACCCGGCAGTAATCAGGCAGTGCCTCGCGCTGCCCCGTTACCATCGGGTTAGCATGGGAAATCTTATTGCCAGCTATGGGTGGCAGTAAGTGCTCCCCCTGAAATGGCCATGTGACAAGTGTAAACTTACCAAACTGCCATTTCTTCTTTCCACTTTTTTTACCTACTGTGGTGAAAGGGGACTCTGTGTGTGGCAAAGACACACGCTGCTGCTAGCACAGGGTCCCATAGACTTACAATGTTTCATAGTAACCTATGGAACTTTGTAAGTAAGTGCTTTGAAATTGAGCCCCCTAAAAATGCTATCTAGGCATTCCTGAGAGTGGAGAAGCATTTATACTTGTGTGTTATAAAATACGACCAACACCAAATAATCCTGAAATTATTAAAACTATTAAAGCCTAAAACAAAACCTAATGAATCAAACAAAAATTATGTAACTAATGGGCATTTTCGAAAGAGAAGGGCGCCCATCATCCGACACAAATCGGGAGATGGGTGTCCTTCTCTCAGGGTCGCCCAAATCGGCATAATCGAAAGCCGATTTTGGGCGTCCTCAACTGCAGTCTGTCGCGGGGACGACCAAAGTTCACGGGGGCATGTTGGAGGCGTAGCGAAGGCGGGACTAGGGCGTGCTTAAGAGATGGGTGTCTTTGGCCGATAATGGAAAAAAGAAGAGCGTCCCTGACAAGCATTTGGTCGACTTTACTTGGTCCATTTTTTTTCACGACCAAGCCTTAAAAAGGTGCCCAAACTGACCAGATGACCAAAGGAGGGAATCAGGGATGACCTCCCCTTACTCCCCCAGTGGTCACCAACCCCCTCCCACCCTAAAAAAAAACTTAAAAACTTTTTTTGCCAGCCTCTATGCCAGCCTCAAATGTCATACCCAGCTCCTTCACAGCAGTATGCAGGTCCGTGGAGCAGGTTTAGTGGCTGCAATGCACTTCAGCCAGGCAGACCCAGGCCCATCCCCCTCCCCACCTGTTACACTTGTAGATTGTAAGCTCTTTGAGCAGGGACTGTCTTTCTTATATGTTTGTGCAGCGCTGCATACGCCTTATAGCACTATAAAAATGCTAAATAGTAGTAGTAGTAGGAGTGGTGGTAAATGAGAGCCCTTCAAAACCCACCCGAAATCCACTGTACCCACATGTAGGTGCCCCCCTTCACCCCTTAAGGCTATGGTAGTGTTCTACAGTTGTGGGGAGTGGGTTTTGGGGGGGATTTGGGGGGCTCAGCACCAAGGTAAGGGAGCTATGCACCTGGGAGCAATTTGTGAAGTCCACTGCAGTGCCCCCTAGGGTGCCCGGTTGGTGTCCTGGCATGTCAGGGGGACCAGTGCACTACGAATGCTGGCTCCTCCCACTACCAAATGCCTTAGATTTGGTTGTTTTTGAGATGGGCGTCCTTGGTTTCCATTATGGCCAAAAACCAGGGACGACCATCTCTAAGGTCAACCATCTCAACATTTAGGTCGACCATCTCTAAGGTCGACCTAAATGTTGAGATTTGGGCATCCCCAATTGTATTATCGAAACGAAAGATGGACGCCCATCTTGTTTCGATAATACGGGTTTCCCTGCTCCTTCGCCGGGACGTCCTTAGAGATGGACACCCTTAGAGATGGTCGTCCCTGTTCGATTATGCCCCTCCACAAGGCTCATTTTCAAAGCACTTAGGGGACCTTTTACTAAGGCGCACCCAGAAGTGACCTGCACTGGTGTAGGTGAATGTTTTGGATGCACGCATGGTCCATTTCCTGAGCGTGCCTGGAATAAAGGGGATTTTTTTTAATGTGCTGGAAAATGGAAGTGTGGCAAAATGAAAACCAGCGCATGTCCATTTTCGGCCTGAGACCTTAACGCCACCCATTGACATAGCGGTAAGGTCTCACGCTCTAAGTAGGCGGTAAGCACGCAAGTGCTCCCCAACTGCCGATTACTGCCGGGTAAGGGTCCAATGGTAGAAAATAGAAAATATTTTCTACAGTGTGTTTTGGGCACACGGTAGATGGGCGGTAGTGCCAATTTGACGTATGTTGGACGTGCGTAGGCACCTACTCATCTTTGTAAAAGGGCCCCTTAGACTTACAAAGTTCAATAGGCTGCTGTGGAACTTTGTAATTCCTAGTGCTTTAGAAATACTCCTCAATAGCAGCAGAAAGCACTTGAGTGGTAATATTTATTTATTTAATTGTACAGCCTGTCCTCCCGACTAGGCCCAGAATGGGTTACATTCATAATAAAAGAACCTGATACACACATAATAAAATTAAAATAAAAATTAATTTGCCAGCTTAACAAAATAAATCAGTCCATCAGTTTCCATTAAACTAAATAAGATTTTACAGCCTTACGAAAACTGAAAAGATCATTAATAGATCTCACGGCAGGAAGGAGGCAGCCTTTTGTATGGTCAAATCAATGAATAACAGAAAGCTGGAGAAAGAACACACTCCAACTAAAAAGATTTTGCAGAAGGCAGGAGAGATGATCTCTCACACTGAGAATGCAACTACTGATTCTGAGTATAAATTTCTTAGATATATGCTTTAGGATCATATTGTGAAATACCTTAAAAGCTAACACTAACATCTTAGTGATCAAGGAAGACAAAGACGTAGCAGAGAGACTGAATGAATTCTTTGCTTCGGTCTTAACCGAGGAAGATCTGGGTGGGATACCGGTGTCGGAAATGGTATTTCAAGCGGACGAGTCGGAGAAACTTACTGACTTCACGGTAAACCTGGAGGACGTAATGGGGCAGTTCAGCAAACTGAAAAGTAGCAAATCTCCTGGACAGGATGGTATTCATCCTAGAGTACTGATAGAACTGAAAAATGAGCTTGCGGAGCTACTGCTAGTGATATGCAACTTATCCTTAAAATCGAGCATGGTACCGGAGGATTGGAGGGTGGCCAATGTAACACCGATTTTTTAAAAAGGCTCCAGGGGAGATCCGGGAAATTATAGACCAGTGAGTCTGACGTCAGTGCCGGGGAAAATGGTAGAGGCTATTATTAAAAACAAAATTACAGAGCACATCCGAGGACATGGATTACTGAGACCGAGTCAGCACGGCTTTTGTGTGGGGAAATCTTGCCTGACCAATTTACTTCAATTCTTTGAAGAAGTAAACAAACATGTGGATATTGTGTATCTGGATTTCCAAAAGGCGTTTGACAAGGTACCTCATGAAAGGCTATAGAGGAAATTGGAGGGTCATGGGATAGGAGGAAATGTCCTATTGTGGATTAAAAACTGGTTGAAGGATAGGAAACAGAGAGTGGGGTTAAATGGGCAGTACTCACAATGGAGAAGGGTAGTTAGTGGGGTTCCTCAGGGGTCTGTGCTAGGACCGCTGCTTTTTAATATATTTATAAATGATTTAGAGATGGGAGTAACTAGCGAGGTAATTAAATTTGCTGATGACACAAAGTTATTCAAAGTTGTTAAATCGCGACAGGATTGTGAAAAATTACAAGAGGACCTTGCGAGACTGGGAGACTGGGCGGCTAAATAGCAGATGACGCTTAATGTGAGGAAGTGCAAGGTGATGCATGTGGGAAAAAAGAACCCGAATTATAGCTACATCATGCAAGGTTCCACATTAGGAGTTATGGACCTAGAAAGGGTTCTGAGTGTCGTCGTCGATAATACACTGAAACCTTCTGCTCAGTGTGCTGCTGCGGCTAGGAAAGCGAATAGAATGTTGGGTATTATTAGGAAAGGTATGGAAAACAGGTGTGAGGATGTTATAATGCCGTTGTATCGCTCCATGGTGCGACCGCACCTTGAGTATTGTGTTCAATTCTGGTCGCCGCATCTCAAGAAAGATATAGTAGAATTGGAAAAGGTGCAGAGAAGGGCGACTAAAATGATAGCGGGGATGGGGCGACTTCCCTATGAAGAAAGATTAAGGAGGCTAGGGCTATTCAGCTTGGAGAAGAGACGGCTGAGGGGGAGACATGATAGAGGTATATAAAATAATGAGTGGAGTGGAACAGGTGGATGTGAAGCGTCTGTTCACGCTTTCCAAAAATACTAGGACTAGGGGGCATGCGATTAAACTACAGTGTAGTAAATTTAAAACAAATCGGAGAAAATTTTTCTTCACCCAACGTGTAATTAAACTCTGGAATTCGTTGCCGGAGAAAGTGGTGAAAGTGGTTAGCTTGGCAGAGTTTAAAAAGGGGTTGGACGGATTCCTAAAGGACAAGTCCATAAACCGCTACTAAATGGACTTGGGAAAAATCCACAATTCCAGGAATAACATGTAGAGAATGTGTGTACGTTTGGGAAGCTTGCCAGGTGCCCTTGGCCTGGGTTGGCCGCTGTCATGGACAGGATGCTGGGCTCGATGGACCCTTGGTCTTTTCCCAGTATGGCATTACTTATGTACTTATGTACTTAAAAATACACCATAAGCCTGCATCTTAGGCAATTGGCATAAATAGTAGAAAGAGGAAGAAACCAGTTGAGAAATATGGCTATCAAAAGTTAGCCCAGCATTCAAAAGTAGACCCAGACTGTGAACTTGATCTTTTGCTACTATAGTAGCCCCTTCCCACAACAAAGATGAGCGGGGGAATTTTCAATTATCTCTCCGAATCCATAAAAATGTAGATTTTTATGTTCAGTTAATTTCATTTTTACAGCTTGCTTAGTATGTCCTTCATAGAACTTTTGACATGTACAATGTAAAACATAAATCTCAAAAGAGGAAGTGTAATTGGTAGCAAAACATTGAGTATAATTGGGTTAGTCCAAGTAGTATATTCCTGGGTGAACTGACAAAACTTACATGCTCCACAAGCTTGATGACCCATGGCAGGAGAAGTATCAAAATCTCTTTCAGAGAGGACAGATCTTCCTAGTTTAGTTTTCAAATTAATACCTTGTGCAAAAGTAATACAAAGACCCAATGCAAGAATAAAGGAATAGCCAACACCAATCAGTGTTGACATAAAACAAAAACTATCAGCAGATCTAAATTGGAATAACCTAAAATGCAAACAAATTTATCCATATCATCTCTTGATGTATTTTGTAATAGCAGTGACTCGTGAGCGTAACAAGCTCTTCAATATGCTTAATGAGTCATTTTTTTCTTGGATAACCCCTATCCATCAGACATTATGTGAGTAAGGATGCATGATGGAAAAATTGTTCATCGGTAGAGCATATTCAATGAAGTCTCAAAAACCGACCAATAGATAAGTCCTTATAGTATGTAAAGATCTCAGATGGTGACAGAGGGGCTCATTTTCGAAAGAGAAAAATGTCCAAAATGTGTCATAAAGAACCATTTGGATGGATTTCTTCTCAAAATGTGCAAATTGGTATTTTCAAAACCTATTTTGCAGACATTTATCTACGCATTTCATCTGCAATGCATGTTGAAGGAGTTTCAAGGGTGGGATTAGGGCTAGCTTATGGCATGCCAAACACTTGGATGTTTTACAGCCATAATAAATAAATAAATAAATAAATAATGGAACAAAATAAAAACATCTAGGGTAAAAACTTCAACATTTTGATCTAGACCTGTGTTTATAACAAGTAAGACACAAAAAGGTGCCTTAAAGGACCAGATGACCAATGGAGGGAATCAAGGATGACCCCCCATTACTCCTCCAGTGGTCATGACCCCCTTCCACCCCCTAAAATGTGAATAAATATAGTACTCGCCAGCCTCTATGACAGCCTCAGATGTTATAGCCAGGTCCATTAGAACAGCATGCAGGTCCCTGGAATAGTGTAGTGGTGGGTTCAGTTCACTGTATACAGGTGGACCCAGTGTTACGATTTAGCCTATGTTTCATGCTCTCATTCATCTCGCCACCTGGTGGCTAGACCTGGTGGCTGCTATGGACTGACTACTTGCTGTTTTCCATGTTCCAGAAGATATTCCGGTCCAGTCTGGATCTTCCAGCCATCCAGTTTGTCTTGGGGATTTTTTGGAACTTAGCAGCACTCTTACCTGGTGAACTCCATTGTATGTTGCCTTTATTAACCACCTGGAAACTTTCTGCTTTGCCTTGCAACAGAAGTCCTCAGAGGAGTTTCCTTCGGTGAGAGTTTGTTGCAATGCTTTTGTGCTATTTCCGGTTTCAGCTTAGACCTGGCTTGACTCCTGGTTTATTCTACTGTCTGCTGCCTGCCTAAGACCCGGCTTGTCTCCTGGTTTATTCTACTGTCTGCTGCCTGCCAAAGACCCTGCTTGTTCGGCTGTCTGCGGTAGACCCTGGTTCCTGCTTGCCTGCTTTGCTGCCCATGTACATTCCTTTCCCCTCGGACCCTCAGTCCCTGGTCAGCCTAGGTGGTATCCAGTTCCTGCCCTGTCTGGTAAGTCCTGCCAGCCGCCTGCACCCAGGGGCTCAACTCCTGGGGAAGGGTGGTCAAGTACAGGTGGTCTAGTTGTTTCTGTCAGAGTTCTGCCTTGTCTCTGGCATTTGGGTGGTTCTCCTGCCGCTGCCGGTTATTGGTAGTGGCCCAAGGGCTCACCATTCTTGACAGTTGTGACACCCAGGCCCATACTTCCCCTTACCTGTTACACCTGTGGTTGAAACTGTGAGCTCTCCAAAACTCATCAAAAACCAACTGTACTCACATATATGTGCCCCTTTCACCCATAAGGGCTATTGTAGTGGTGTACAGTTGGGGATAGAGGGTTTGGAGTGAATTATGGAGGGATCAGCAGACAAGATGGGGAGAAATGGTAAGATGTGTGCCCGGGAGCATTTATATAAAGACCATAGCAGTGCCCCCTAGTGTGCTCATTGTCCTTCTGAGATGTCTATGGAACCAGTCTGCAAAAAATGCTGGCCCCCTCCTTCATATTGAAGTATAGGTAGGAGGGAGGTTGTCAATGATTAAACTTGTCGCCATTAAAAAAAAACATACACCGAATGGTGTAAAAGATTATTATGGTGACCGTATGAGACTCTCCCTTGATTAGCTAACAGCATTTAGTGGCACATTAAGATAGTAATATATACTTCGTAGATCCTCTCTACTGGTTGTAGTATTGAATATTTCTAGGATAAGCAGCATAAAATCTGTTTTACTGTTCTGGGATCTGTCCTGAATTAGTCACTGTTGGAAACAGCTTCATGGACTTTTGGTCTGTCCCAGTATGGCAACGCTTATGTTCTTATGTTCTATGTCAATGTGGTTAGCTTTTTTGATCTCGGCATAGTCTTCCCTTTTCCATATATGAAGCAGGACACTGGTGTACTATATACATACTTTGGGGACACATCTATAAATGGGTACCTTCTTTATGCGCCCTGATGCTGCTCAGTAAAATACTATTCTATAAACGCATCTGAGCATCCAGATTCTGCTATAGAATACTAGTGTAATTGTAACAATACTAGGCTGAGAACTTTATTATGAGAATATTGAATATGTTGAAGAAAGTTTTCTTCTATACTTTCTGTATTTTGGGTTTTTAAGGAGTAAAATGCTTCTGCTGTACGGTATGTTATATGACTTTAGCGTGTTGCTTTGTCATCTGCAGAACCGATTTCTTCATCAGCCAAAAATCTCCTGGGGCCGAAAATATTTTTTCTTTTTTAATATTAATTTGATCTTTTTTTACGCTAAAGTCATATAATATACCGAACAGCAGAAGCCTGTTCCTCCTTAAAGACCCAAAATACAGAAATATAGAAGAGAACTTTCTTCAACATATAGAATACTAGTGCAATCTGGACACTTGCAGTTATACTAGCCATAGAGCTAGTATACTTGTGGGCACCTCAATGTGGCAAAGGCATGCACACCTTATTGTATTCTGTAAGTTACACACTTAAGTGGCAGCTCCCCACATGCCTCTCCCAGGCTCTGCCCTTGTGAATGCTGCCCCTTTGCATTAATGTGCTATGCCACTTATGCATACCTTTACAAAATGGTGCTCAATATACTGCTACTTTCTATATTTTTACATATGTAAGTGGCTTGTAACAGTAAGTGGTTCTAGAACTGACTTTCATATTTATAAAATTATTTGGATGCTTTAAATCAGTAACTTTCACATGTAACATACAGTCCCCAAATACCATGTAATCTAAGATGCAATATCAGTTTATCTGATCTTTCACTGTACAGATTTCAGACTATGGGTTTTAATATTCCATATTTTCTATATTTCTCTGTCAACTTCTCAGTTGATGACTGTAACAGGCCTCTGGTCACTAATTGTCTCATCCAACATACAGTCTTCTAGTACAACTTTAATCATAAGAACATAAAAATAGCCATACTGGGGCAGACTGATGGTCCATCTAGCCCAGTATCCTACTTCCAACAGTGACCGATCCAGGTCAGAAGTTCCTGGTAGAATCCCAAAGAGTAGCAATATTCCATTATACTGATCCCAGGGTTACATAATGGCTTTCCTCATGTCTGTCTTAATAGCTGTTTATGGACTTTTTTTTTATTTTGTTACATTTGTACCCCACGCTTTCCCACTCATGGCAGGCTCAATGTGGCATACATGGGACAATGGAGGGTTAAGTGACTTGCCCAGAGTCACAGGGAGCTGGCTCTGCCTGAAGTGGGAATCAAACTTAGTTCCTCAGTTCCCCAGGACCAAAGTCCACCACCCTAACCACTAGGCCACTCCTCCACTCCTTGTCCAAACTTTTTTTTTACACCCATACATGCTGTCTGCTGTTACCACATCCTCTGGCAGCAAGATCCAGAGCTTATCTATTCATGGAGTGAAAAAAATATTTTCTCCTAGTCATTTTTTTGGTGTAAATATTTTTATTAATCAATCACTAATAATTGCACAAAAATAATGAAGTACAAATTATAGGATACATCAAGAAACAGCATGACCCAAGGGTTTTCAACAAGTGCCTCCCCCTACCCAGAGTTCCTCAACCCCATATCCCCTTACCACCACCTAATAGCCCTTATATGTAGGTATACCCCTCCCCCCCCACCCCAACAAACTGTCTAGACCTGGTTGTTTCTTATCCAGATCTGGAGTTAAATTGGAAGTGTTAGTTCGAGTGTAGAATGTTCATAACTTTAGCAATTCAAAATCCAACTGTGAGCCTGATGAATAGGCTGAGTGAATTTGGGATGGCTGGACCTGTGTTAAATTGGTTTAGAGAATTTCTGACTAATAGAACTTATAGTGTTCAGGAAAATGACACTTTTTCTCAAAACTGACCTTCTAAGTGTGGGGTGCCCCAGGGCTCCCCTCTGTCTCTGATGTTCCATCTTTTTATGAGCTTGCTTGGCTCGATTAATAATGCCAGGGGGAGCAATTATTTTTCTTTGCAGATATTTTATGCATATTCCTGTCTTTAGTATCAAAATAAACTGGAAACACATGTGCAAACAAATGCTACAATCAAAAAAACAAAAACGAAGTGTAGAACACTGTTCTCTGTGGCTACCAATTTTCATATGTAAATTATGCAAAAAAGTTGAGGGGAAAGACCTCAGACACCTGTGTCACTTTCTTGCGCTGTTGTGTCCTCCATTGAGAAAAATGGCCACTTAACCCTACCCTCTGTTTCCTGTCCAATAACCAATTCTTAATCCACAAAATGACATTGCCTCCTATCCCATAACTCTTTAATTTTCTCAGGAATCTCTCATATGAGGTACTTTGTCAAAAAGTTTCCAAAACTTTGGCTCACCATTATCGACATGCTTATTCACGCCTTCAAAGAAATGAAGCAAAATGATGAGGCAAGACATCCCTTGACTGAATCCATGCTGTCTCTATACCATTAAACCATGTTTGACTTCATGTTCTGTCAATTTTATTCTTTATAATAGTTTCCACTATTTTTTCCCAGCACTGAAGTCAGGCTTAATGGTCTGTAATTTCCCGTATCACACCTGGAACCCATTTTAAAAATCTGTGTCACATTGGCCACCCTCCAGCCTTCAGATACTACAGATGATTTTAATGACAGTTTATAGATCACGTGCAGTAGATCAGAAATTTCATGTTTGAGTTCTTTCAATACCTTGGAGTGTATACCATCCAGCCCAGGTGATTTATCACTCTTTAACTTGTCAATTTGGCTTAGTACATCTTCCAACTTCACCGAGATTTCTTTCAGTTCCTCTGCCTCATCACTCCTGAAAACCATTTCTAGTACAGGTAGAACTCGTACACTTTCAGTAAAGACTGAAGCAAAAAAAATTCATTCAATCTCTCTGCTATGGCCTTGTCCTCCATGAGTACTCCTTTTGCTCCTTCCCTCACAGGCTTCCTGCTCCTGATATACCTGAAAACGTTTTACTATGAGTTTTTTGGGGGGGCATGGTGAGAGCAGTTCAGTCTCTCTCCTGGCTGGACCTTCTCTGTCACTTACTGTGACAGGAAAAGAGAAGAAGCTGTGCATTTCTTCAGTCTTTCAGCCTCTACTGATTTGCCACAGTCCTCTTGACTTTTCAGACAGGCACAGATAGGAAAGATCACCAGAGAGCACAAGCTCCTGATGCTCCTTGCTGATCATTCACAGCATTTCTTGGTGTGTGCACATCCTCTCAATGAATTAAGTACAGCTACACACACACACACACACACACACACACACCTGACAATGAACAGTGTGTGCATCATGTGTATGAACAGAGAGACAGATAGATGATTGTGCCCTGTAAAATTAAGAATTTCACTGTAGAGAAACGTGCATAAAAATGTTGCTGCCCATTTCTTTGAAGGATGCATTCATCATTCTATTTAATCAGATCACCGAGTTCCCTTTTAAGCTGAATTACATGGTTGAATAAATCCTGGATTTCTATCTCTTTTCTAGATCAGAAATACTTTGGTTCAATCAGCTGAACTGTGAATTTAAACTTTATGCTTAGCTGCAGTGAAATCAATAACCATTAATGCACTCCAGCATGCAAAGGAAAGCATACTTTCTTTGAAGCTCTACCACAAAGTTTTGATTGTCTTTGATAGGAAAATAGGTCAGTCTGTGTCACGAAATGGGACAGTTTCATAAGCCATTTCATGAGCATAGAAAGGCAGTGGGTCAGCAGTATGTTTCTACTGTGTAAATAAATGACGCCAAATGTAAGGTTTGGGCAAAATTCCCATAACAATTCTTGGATAGCTTTTAGCTTTCTTAATTTTTGATATGCAGGAGTTTTGTTGGTGCCAAATTTATGCTTAGAGCCCTTTTTAAGTTTAGTAATCGACATTTGCACTTCTCTACTACTGACACATGACCCGATCTATTAATGTATAGGAGTACATTATTATTGATCCAACACATATGCATGTTAGACTTATTGGAGCCGATATTCAGCTGGCAAGAGGAAGCCTGCATAAGTGACACAGTTGGCACTGATCCCACTGGCTAAGTAAATATTCAGCATTGGTCAGTTAAGTTAATAGTGGCCAAAGATAGGACTGTTATTTATGAGGTCCAGTTTGCCCGATTAACGTAGCCGGTCAATGCTGAATATTGCCGGTTATCGTGCGATATAGCCAGTTAAACTTTTGGCACTGACCATGAATATTCAGCAGAGATAATTGGTCCTCTTGTGCTGAGTATTCTCCGTTAGGCACCAAAATGCTATTTAACCTGTCAGCAGCTATTTCTGGCTGGTTAAATAGCTTTGAATATGGAGGGATTGTATATTAATAATATCACCATGAATATGAGTTATGGAGAAAGAGGCTTCCTCTAATCCGGCTTGTCCAGGCTCAGTTCTTGAGGGCTGCAAACAGGCCAGAGTTTCAGCATATCTCTAAAGAATATGCATGAGAAAGATTTTCATACCCACCACATCTACTGTTTGCAGATCTCTCTTATACATATTCATTAGGGATATCATAAAAACCTGGTCTGCTTGCAGCCCTCAAGGACCGAGCTTGGATAAGCCTGCTCTGAGTAAAGGTTTTATTATACATCACGTTGTCCAAAGAATATGCAGCTATTTACAACAGCCACCTTGGAGAGCAATGCAATACATATTTGCCTGTAGTATCCAATAGTTTTACTAAGAAAAAAAAACTGCGTTAGCCACATTTTGTATTTAGTTATTAATGAAAACAATGAATTGCTAACCAGCAAACCCTGAATCAGAATAAAATGTTCCATTTGAAACTTCAGTTTGGTTGAGGACATTGAAGTCAAATTCTCAAAAACGTAGTGGCCCTTTTACTCAACTGCAGTAAGT
This sequence comes from Microcaecilia unicolor, assembly GCF_901765095.1. Classification (NCBI taxonomy): domain Eukaryota; kingdom Metazoa; phylum Chordata; class Amphibia; order Gymnophiona; family Siphonopidae; genus Microcaecilia; species Microcaecilia unicolor. Next base: position 275,274,060 of record NC_044031.1, read on the forward strand.
TTTACACTTGCCACAGGTTTAACACAAAAAGTAACATGTGATAAGTGCAAAGCCTCTGTGGTAAATGCAGGAGGTGTGTCCAGCATCTGCCCTACATTTACAGCACAGGACAGTTACCACACCGCATAGCACCATGTTGCATACAGTGGCAGATAGCACAGGAGCACATGCACTTTCAACCACAGCTCATAATGTGGTGCCGGCCCAGAGAAAAAAATGTCCAAAAGTGTCATTGCCAAAGTAGTGGAGCTCCCCCTCTCCCTCTGCAGCTCCTTGTCCCCTCAACTCATCTGACGGCCTCCTACTTTGCAGTGCCTTGCCCAAAATAGGTAATAACCCCCCCCCCCCCCTCGACAGTGCCAAAAATTTTCCAACATCTCTTACAGTGCCCACAGCTTACAAACACCTGAGAGGAAATGACATCACCGTGGGGAATGGTGGTGTAGGAGAAAGAGAATACACAAAAACAAGAAAAACAGGAAGCCTATATGGTTCTCCAAACAAGTGGCTGAAAAAATAAGGGCAAAAGAGGCTGTGTTGAAGAAATACAGACGAACACACAAGGGGATCACAGAAAAGAATACTGAATTAATCTAAAAAAAGCAGAGGGACATACGGCTAGTGAAAGCTCAGGTGGAAAAAAAGGCTAAAGATGTAAAGAGAGGTGACAAGACCGTTTTTAGATATATTCGGGAAAGGCGAAAAAGCTGAAGTGTAAGACTGAAAGTTACTGAGAATGGCTATGTGGAGATATGGAAGACAAAGCAAATATACTGAACAAATACTTCTCTTTGGTATTCACAGAGAAAAATCCTGGAGAAGGACTGTGGTTGGCTGTGGAGGGTATATCTGGGAATGGAGTGCATATTGCACTTTTAATGGAAGAAAGCATTTTTAAACTGCTTAGAAATCTGAAAGTGGACAAAGCTATAGGGCCAGATGGGGTACATCCCAGTATACTGAGGGAGCTCAGAGAATTACTGACAGGACCTCTTATGGATTTATTTAATAGATCTTTAGAGACTGGAGGGGTTCCATGGGATTGGAGATGAGTTGATGTGGTCCTTCTTCACAAAAGCGGGGACAGGGAGAAACTGCAGGCTGGTAAGCCTCGTGTCAATAGTAGGAAATATAATGGAGTAGCTGTTGAAGGAAAAGATAGTTAACTTTCTAGAAGCCAACAGGATGCAGGATCTGAGGCAACTTGGCTTTACTAAAGGAAAATCCTGCCAAATGAATCTGATTGATTTTTATGACTGGGTGACCAATGAACTGGATAAAGGACATGCACTAGATGTAATCTACTTGGATTTCAACAAAGTCTTTGATATAGTTCCTTACAGAAGACTCATAAACAAGCTGAGAGGGCTGAACTTAGGACCCAAAGTTGTAAACTGGATTGGAAACTGGTTGACTGACAGGCAGCAGAGGGTGGTGCTAAATGGAATCTGCTTGGAGAAAAGGAAGGTGAGAAGTGGAGTGCCTCAGGGGTCGGTACTGGGACTGATTCTGTTTAACATATTTGTGAGAGACATTGCTGAAGATTTAGAAGGAAACGTCTTTTTGCAAATGACACGAAGATAACCAATGGAGTAGATACCCTGGAGGGAGTAGAAACCACGACAAGGGATTAAAAAAAACTAGAACTATGGCCAAAGGTCTTGCAGTTAAAATTTAATGCTAAGAAGTTCAGAATGATGCATTGGGGTGCAGAAATACAAATGAAATGTACCAGATAGGAGGAGAGAGATTGGTAACCTCGGCTCAGGACAGAGACCTTGGGGTGATGGTGTCTGAGGATCTCAAGGTGATGAAACAATTTGACAAGGTTGTGACCAAGGCCAGAAGGATGCTAGGCTGCATAGAGAGGGGTATAACCAGCAGAAGAAAGGAGGTGTTGATGCCCCTGTATAAGTCTTTAATGAGGTCACACTTGGAGTATTGTGTTCAGTTTTGGAAGTCGTATTTTGCTAAGCATGTAAAAAGACGTAAAGTGGTTCAGAGAAATGTGACAAACATTATATGGGGTTTGTGTCACAAGATGTATGAGAAAGAACTTAAGGACCTGAAGATATATAGCCTGGAGGAATAGAAGCATGGGGTGATATTATATAGACATTCAAATATTTGAAAGGTATTATTCTACAAACAAATCTTTTCTACAGATGGGAAGGTGGTAGAACTAGAGGGCATGAATTGAGGTTGCAGGGGGGCTGACTCAGGAATAAGGTCAGGAAGTACTTTTTCACATAGATAATGACATGTGACATTGACCTGGAATGCCCTCCCATGGGCACAATGGAATCCTGTATAGAAGGCATGGAACCAAATAAGCTTAGCAATGATTAGATGACAACACCAGTAATTGGGACGCAAAGCCAGTGCTGGGAAGACTTCTATGGTCTGTGCCCTGATCATGGCTGGACAGATTCAGCTTCAGTAGCTCAAGAATAAGGTCAGTGCCAGACAGACTTCTATAGTCTTTGCCCTGAAAATAACAAAGACAAATCAAGATCAAGTATACATACGTAGTATCACATCATACCTTAGTTTCCATTATCGGCGAAAACCAATGGCGGTGATCTCTAACGCCGGTGATCTCTAAGGGCGGCCCAAGTGTTGAGATTTGGCCGGCCCCGACCGTATTATCAAAACGAAAGATGGCCGGCCATCTTGTTTCGATAATACGTTCAGGTACGCTGCTTTATGAGGCCGTCATTAGAGATGGCCGCCCTTATACATGGGCGGCCCCGTTCGATTATGCCCCTCTATGTTGCTATGTAAGTGCTCCACTGGGATTTCCCTGCAAAAGTGCTTTGGAGCCCCAAAATCCACATGACAGAGGATATTAAACTCCTGAAGTGCATGGGAGAGTAGCAACTTTATAACAAACCAATGTTGCCAAGCTGATTTACAAACCTTTGGCTTTAAGGGGTTGGGGAAAGGATGCCATGAGTTACCTAATATGGTGCAAACAGCGGTAGCCTCGATGTAGAGTGCTGGTATCCCAGAATCTGATAAGTTTCTTGCCAATCCTGATTTAGCACACCCACTACAAAAAAAACTGACTTGCAGGTTTGGCTTAGTGAGTTAAAAGCTGAAATTATATTTAAGCTGGAAAGGATAAAGAAGGAGTTAAACACATGGTTGGCTGAACTGCAAGCTGAGTTGAAAGATCTGGAGACTCGAGTTTTAGAAGTAGAGGGCAGGGTGGAGGACTTTGCTATATAGGTGGATGCCTTGGATAGCTGGGTTAGAGATTTGGAGGATCTTCACTTGAAATTAGAAGACCTAGAGAACTGGGAATGAGGGGATAACCTAAGGGTGAGAGAGCTTCTAGATTCAGTATAGCACCCCTTGTAGTATGAGGACCTGATGGAACAGATTTTTCTGAATCAAGGTGTGGTGAACCCCTGCCCAAGATAAAAATAGATCATGCTTACAGGGCTCTGGCCCTCGTGATAATGTCCACACCCAATAGATTATAGTTGCTATGCATGATTATCCAATTAATGAATGAATTCTGAAGGCAGCTTAAGATTCTTTAGAATGACACTAATCTAGAGATTGTTGGAGGCCTGTCAATAAGAACTATTCACCGCAGAAGGGAATATAAGGAGGCTACCAGATGTTTGTAGAGTGCTGACCTGTGATATAGGTGGTTGATCCCAAATAGAATTGCTTTTACACATAATAGGATAAGGCAACTATTGTGAAGGACATGCAGAAGAAATTTGAGGATCTGGGACAGACGTAACATAGTAACACAGTAGATGACGGCAGAAAAAGACCTGCACGGTCCATCCAGTCTGCCCAACAAGATAAATTCATATGTGCTACTTTTTATTTGTACCTGTCCTCTTCAGGGCACAGACCGTATAAGTCTGGCCAGCACTATCCCCGCCTCCCAACCACCAGCCCCGCCTCCCACCACCAGCTCTGGCACAGACCGTATAAGTCTGCCCAGCACTATCCCACCCTCCAACTACCAGTTGTTATCTGAGTTGGATCCTGGGGACCCAGATCTAAAAAGAGCTGCGGGAGGCTCCCAGATGAAACCAAGATGGAAGTGCATTTCCAGTAATAATTTGGATGTGAGGATGCCATTGACAACATGAAGCTAATCTTAAGATACAGTGTATATGAGTATTTTCATCTGCATGGACACTTAGGCCTTGGTGGTTTAGATGTGTAACCTTTACATCAAGCATTGGAAATATAAAGTTTTCTGTCAGTGTCACATGTCATTAAGTTACTGGGAGAGGCTACCCCAGTGAATGTGGCTCATGACTCCCATTGTCCACCCCCAAAATGAGATGGAGGAGGAATACAATAATAGCTATTAGAACATTCGTATCATCATCGAATGGCCCTTTGGCTAGCTCAAAAATAGATTTAGACGTCTCGAACATTCTGGAGGGGAGCTCCTCTACAGCCCAGAAAAGGTCACCAAGATCGTCATGGCCTGCTGCATGCTGCACAACTTGGCACAGCAAAGAAGAGGACACACAGCAACAGCAACCAGACCAAGAGGACAATGAGCCTCCCCCCTACCTACAATGCTCACCAGAGACCAAATCAACTGGGTGTCCATGCCAGACAAAGACTCACTCAAAGACATTTTCAGCAAATTTAAATGCAGTATTTATTTGAGCTCACCATATTTTTTTATAACCCCACCACCACCACCCCTCCCCCCCAGCCAGACCAAGAGGACAATGACCTCCCTTTCTACAGAGCTGACCAGGGACCATACCAATTGGGGGTCCATGCCAAAGATTCATACAAAGAAATTTTCAGTAAAGTTAAGTTTAGTATTTATTTGTGCTCATCATATTTTTTTATATCCCCACATCTACAACTCCTCCCCCTCCCCTCCCCAGCACACACACATAATCCACACCCCCTCCACCAGCACGCACACACATATCCACATCATTCTCCTCAGCACACACCACCACAGCATGGTAAATAGATGCCTCCCTACCTCATTCTCCCCCTCCCCTTATCCCCTCTGGATGCCACCTCCCCCATATCTCCCTCTAGCATCTGGGGATGGTCCAGGTCTTTCAGAAGCAAATACAGTGTCAGAGTCCTGCCCTGTGGGGCTGCCACTGCCCTCAGAGCCATCAGTAGATGTAGCTGCCTTTGCTGCTCCTTGGAAATCTGGCCACCTAGTAGACTCTGTGGCTGAGCTGCTGCTGGGCCTAGCACCCAGCAAGGCAGTCTGTATTGCACCTGAGGGACCAGGACTCAAGATTGACCCACTGGTCTGAGGTTCTGTGTATCCCATTTGTATCTGCTTCGATGGCAGGTGCTTCTCCACAGCTGAGGTGGTTGTTGTGAAGCTGGGTTGGATGATGTGGGCACTGGAGTCACTTGTGTGGCTGGTGTGTAATTTGGTGCCACAGGAATGGTCAGCTCCCCAGTTCCACTGGAAGGGTCAGGTGCCTATTGGGTGGGCAGTGTACTGGACAAAGCCTGAGCTTAATCATGGAGATCTCACCTAAATAGCTTGCTAAACGGGGAGGACTGGAAGGGAAAATCTCCACCTACTCCTTGACCTCCCCAACCACCCTTCCTTCACCATTCAACTCCCTTCCCACCTGAATCTCAACGATAACAAGTCAAGCTCCGTTAACCCTGCCTCCAACAGCAACTACCAATCACCTCCTCCCTTTCAGCCTAATGCCATTCTCTCTATTTACCACCCTAATCCTGTTCAAACTATATTGCCTCCCACCCAAATCTTTATTACCCTAATTGACCCTTCAACAGGTTCATTATGGTTACCACACTGTTATATACCCCCTCCACCATTTCAGGATGGGGGGGGGGGTGTATAACTTGAAATAAAGACAAAGTTAAATTGTCCTCTCAATTCTATAATAGTTGCTGAAAATTACACATGCTAATTTGGCCATGTGCCCAATTTGCACACGCAATTTAATTGAATAATGAGCTAATTATCACCAATAGTTAACTTTTTAAAAAGCAATTATTGGCACTAATTGGATTTAATTGGTATTCACATGCCAAAATTTAGGCACAGGATCTGTTTTTAAAATTCACATGGGCATAACAGGGAAGTCCTAAAATTGTGCACATTTTAATAGAATAGAGAGGATACGTGCCTAATTTAGGGGATATTTTATCAAGCCGTGATAAAATGTGGCCTGTGGTAGTAAGAGTGTATCTTTTGGGCGTGCGCTGGGCTATTTTTTAAGGCATCTAGGAAACAAGACCTTTTTTTAAAGGGGCTGGAAAATGGACATGCACTAAAATTGATACCACACGTCCAGTTTCAACCTGAGACCTCACCGCCACTCATTGACCTAGCGGTAAGGTATCACGTGCTACCCACGCAGTAAGCATGCAGTGCACACCAACTGCTGTTTACCATGAGTTGTGATGCACACCAAATTTGGAATTACCATTTCACTCATGTGCTAGCCTGGCGGTAGTACCACCAGTGTATGCTGTACACACGTAGGTCTCCCGCGCCTTTGTAAAAGGGCTCCTTAGGCACATACATTTGTACCATCTTTCGGTTGGTGCAAATGGCTGTGTCTAAAGTTAGGCATGATTCCCGGGCATAAGCACTATTCTATAAACTATGCTGAATTTTAAGTGTGATTACAGAATGGCATATTTTTTCAGCACCAATTTTTTTTTGTACCATGTATAGAATCTAGCCCTATATGGTACATAGTTTTTCAACCACACACACAAGGAATTCCTCTGCCTGAACTTCTTCTTTTAATGTGGCAAAATACATATGTGAACATTCTGTGCACTTTTAGGTAACTGAAAATCTGCTTATGTGGATTTAGGCTAGCTACCCGCATAATTCCCATTTTCACCTGTGGAGAGACAACTAAGGAGCTAATTCACCAAAGGTTACCACAGTTATTGTGTATACTAAAGTGGTTTAGCATGCACAAAAAATAATATGTTATTAACTAAAGTGTTTTGACTGAAAATATTGCAGAAATGTTAGAGAAAGGAAGAAAGAAAGAAAGAAAGAAAGAAAGAAAGAAAGAAAGAAAGAAAGAAAGAAAGAAAGAAAGAAAGAAAGAAAGAAAGAAAGAAAGAAACCACATTCCCAAATGTTCAGGCCCAGCATTGGCCTTCAAAGTCTTTCCATACAGAAGAGATTAAAGAAGATCAAGATAAAATAATTAGAATTTTAAAGGAAGTAGATCATTTAACATGTTTTCTGAGGTTTAAGTTGTCATTAAAAAACTATTTTTTCCCAATTAGCTTTTAATATATCAATGCGCTGATTTGTCATGATGAAGATATGCAGAGATTTGGTTTCAAGGTCTCTCCAATCATTGATTGGGCTCTTTCTTGGGTTGATGTCTGAGAATGTATGATTTTTCTTGGAGTGAATGAATTCTATCCTATTTGGAATGGAGTTATTTTCTATTTGATATTAATGTTTAAACCATTGTAATCTATTATTCTAGTTACGTGGTATAGTAAATTCTATAATAAATGTTTAACATTAAACTCTGGAATTTGTTGTCAGAGAATGTGGTAAAGGCGGTTAGCTTAGCAGAGTTTAAAAAGGTTTGGATGGCTTCCAAAAGGAAAAGTCCATAAACCATTATTAAATTGGACTTGGGGGAAATCCATTATTTCTTGGATAAGCAGTATAAAATGCTTTGTACGTTTTTGGGATCTTGCCAGGTATTTTGTGACCTGGTTTGGCCACTGTTGGAAACAGGATGTTGGGCTTGATGGACCTTTGGTCTGTCCCAGTGTGGCAATACTTATGTACTATGTAAAGCGACAAAAAGATGATTGCTGTTGACTTTGAAGAACAGAGATTTAAGTAGATGTGATAAAACCATACAGTCTTATGAAACAGACTTTTCCATGATGAATAGAATTGATAGAACCAAATGAATATTGCTTACAGGATGGATAGGGCACACAGAATAATGATTGAAATCTCACAAGTTTGAAACTCATAAGTAGCAACAGTAATCGCCCTGGTTTTAGCGGATTATCACTGTTATATTCATTCACCTTTTCTAGACATTCATGCACTCCTCAACTTGTATTTCTGTATCTTACTTTTATAACAAAGGTTCAAACTGAGAAGCAGATCTGAAAAAAAAAAATAAAGACAATAAAGCTTATATTAATGCATTATGGGAAATGAAAGAATGTTTGGAGGACCGAGAAAGCAATTGTACACTTGGCAGGGAGTAAATGGCTGTATAAACAAGAAAAAGTTTGGGAGGGGACAAAAGCACAATGAATAAGACAAATCCCGAATTACCACAATCCCTTTCTTTTTCATGCACAGTACGAGCAGTTCTATAATTGGTGCCCACAGTTGCATGCCACGTAAATGTACAGAATACTGGCACTTTTGTGGGTAAGTGAACACTTCTATGTATAAGTGGAAACAAAGGAATTAAGCACCATTTTATAAAGGTGCACTTATGTAGCATGGCACATACATGCAAAGGGTCATTCATATGGATTGGAGCATGGGAAGAACATGACCAGGGCTGCCACTTACATGTGCAATTTACAGACTACTGTACATTTTTTTATTAATCTTGTGCTATATCTAATCTTGTTGCTACCTGTGTATTTTCAGCTCACTCCAGTTAGTTTGCTGCTCCAATTCCATCAAGAGCCACTGTGACTGTGGTAGCTCTTCCATCCAAATCCTGCCCACCCAGATGTCATTGGTTAGCGCCCAGTCCTTCTCCTTTGTATGCACCTTGGGTGTGCACCTTCTTTCTGTCTCTCTCAAGATATTATGGCACCTTTATTTTTAGTTTGTCACGCTCTCTTTTTCATTATACTTCTTACTATGTGCCTCGCACAACCTATTCCAGTACTCTGGGTTCGCAGTTCTCCACTGCCTTGCCGCTTCATTTCAATGCTGCAGGTAAGGAATCATATTCCAATCCCATTGCTGACTTCCTGCTAAGAGCTTAACCCTCCTTCAATTGATACTATCATGATAGGACTACTCAACATTTGCTATATGTGCAGTAGATCTCATCTTATAAATAACCATTTTAACACACAGCTTGCACCTCCTTTGCCTCACCAAAACTTGTCTCACTGATGCAGACATTGCCTTTATTAGCCAGGTAACTCCTCCTGGTTTCCTGAATTATGTTAGTAATCATGATTCCCAATGTGGTGGTGCAGTTGCAATCATCTACTCGCGACCACAACTATCATGCTTTTCACCTCAGCCGCACTCTCTTCTGCAATCCCTTATCTTCATGCTTGGTGTGTCCCTTCCCCCCAACTTTCTTCTTATTTATTGCCCTCCCCCTCCCCCTCCCGTTCCATTTTCCCTTCAACTGCTATGTGCTACAATAACTGGTCACTACTTGAACTCCTCCTACCCAATTATAGTAGGTGACTTTGGGCTCCATCTAAATGACCTCACTTCCTCTTCAGCTCAATATTATTTCACATTCATCTCGGGCTTAAATCTTCTACAATATATCTAGGGTCCCCATACACCTTGGGAGTCACACATTGGACCTCATACTTTCACCTGTAAATGTGACACATTCTTTGACCAAATTTTCTATCTTCCCCATACCATGGACGGATCACTTTTTATTTACACTACAAACATCCTTTCAATTATCCAACCATCACTAAGCTCTTCTTATAGAGACCTTAGCAGCATCACCTCTGAATCCATATTTACAGAATCGAGATTAGACCTCACCAGGTTTGCTACATTGCTCCTAGATGACAGACTTACTACATGGATAATCTCCCTTTGTACTGCTCTTAATTCTCTGGTGCCAGTGATGCCAATTCCCCCCACTCATTCCTCCAGCTGCAGAGAATCTTGGTTCACACCCGATTTCCAATGCCTCAATGACAGCTCAGACAGGCAGAAAAAAGATGGAAATGTCTCCATACACCGATTGCCCTTGTTGCATGGAATACTATAGTTAGTTCAACTTCTATACTAACAAAATCTCAAGCATGCCCAACATTGCTACCCTCTACAGTGTTCTTAAAGGTATTACCGCTCCTTGTGTCCCTAAGGACTCCACAGGTCTCATACCAATCTCCCAAGCACTGGCTACTCATTTTCAACCAAAACTTTAGGTTTATATCATACTCTGCCTCAGGGCTGCTGAGAAATTGAGCTTGATCCGGGGCAGGGCTGCCACCACCAGGCCAGGGACAGTGCCGCCGCCCCCAGGATTGACACTGCTGCCTCCCCCCACCAGAACTCCAAATACCTTGGCTGGTGGGGATTCCGAGGCCCCACCAGCAGAAGTCTTCCTCTAGTGCTGCTCTTCACTCCGACGCATTGCCTGCCCTGCCCATGCAGCTGCTTTTTCTCTCACGTCACACCTACGGCCTGAGGGGAAAAGCAGCCGCTTGGTAGGCAATGTGGCTGCTTTAGACAATGCAAAATCTCTTCTTTCTGTTGATCTCTCTGAGCCTTTGACCTGTTCAATCATTCCTTTCTACTTCTTAGACTGCATCAATAAGGTCTAAAGGACATTGTTGCTTGATTTTCCTCCTATCTACCTGACCATTTCTCCACAGTTCAAGTCAGTAGCTCTACCTTTATACCTTTCACATTAGCTTCTGGAGTCCCACAGGGATCCATTTTAGAGCTACATTATTTAACATTTTCTTGGTGCCCCTTTGACTCTACTCCAATCACTAGACTTTATAGCATATGTCTATACAGATGATATACAGATTCTGTACATAAGAATAGCCATACTGGGTCAGACTAATGGTTCATCTAGCCCAGTATCCTGTTTCCAACAATGACCAATCTAGGTCACAAGTACCTGGCAGAAACCCAAATAGTAGCAATATTCCATGCTACCAATCCCAGGGTAAGCAGTTCATGTCTCTCTCAATAGCAGACTATGGACATTTCTTCTAGGAACCTGTTCAAACATTTCTCAAACCCAGACATGCTAACCGCTGTTACTACACCCTCTAGCAATGAGTTCCAGAGCTTAACTATTCATTGAGTGAAAAAAATATTTCCTCCTATTTGCTTTAAAAGTATTTCATTGACTGTCCCCTGGTCTCTGTACTTTTTGAAACAGTAAAAAATCTATTCACTTCTACTCATTCTACACTATTCAGAATTTTCTAGACCTCAATCTTATCCCCCTTCATCCTTCTCTTTTCCAAGCTGAAAAGACCTAACCTAGATGTTCCTCATATTAGAGAAGTTCCTTCCCCTTTATCATTTTTGAACCTTTTCTAATTCCACTACATCTTTTTTGAGATACAGTGACCTGAAATGAATGCAGTACTCAAAGTGAGGTCACACCATGGAGCAATTCCTAGCATCCTGTTTGCATTTTTGGCTGCTGCTGCTGCAGCCACCGCCCATACTGATCTGAAGATTTCAGGATATTGTCTACAATGACACCTATTTTTCTTGGGTGCTGACCCCCAAGTTGGACCCTATCATCAGTTAACTATGATTTGGATTATTCTTCTCAATGTACATCACTTTGCATTTGTCCACATTAAATTTCATCTGCCATTTGGATGCCCAGTTTTCCAATTTCCTAAGGTCTTTCTGCTATTTTTCACAGTCTGTATGTATTAATAACAAATTTGAATAGTTTAGTGTTATCTGCAAATTTAATCACTCACTTGACATTCCCATTTCCAGATCATTTGTAAATATGTTAAATAGCACTGGCTCCAATACTGATCCCAGCGGCACTCCACTATTCACCCTTCTCCATTGAGAGAAATGGCCATTTAACCCTTCCCTCTGTTTTCTGTCCAATAACCAATACTAATTCTCAGCAACCTCCTATCCCATGACTCTTTGATTTTCTCAGGAGTCTCTCATGAGGAACTTTGTCAAAAGTGTTCTGAAAATCTAGATACAGTACATCAACTGGCTCACTTTTATCGACATCTTGTGAAGCCCCTGGCCACTGGGTTATTCTGAAATGCAGCCCTCTGCTGGTCGGGGTCTCACTTGCCAGTCTCTTCGGAGTTCCCTTGGCTCCCAAGCCAAGCTATGTATTGCAATTGGCCAGGCAAACTGCTCAGCCACTGACAGTTCCAACCAATCCTCAGGGTAACTCCAGCACAGAAGCAAAAAACTCAAAAAAATATTGAAAGAGAAGGCAGCATAACTAATGTATCAGGTAGAGGGATTTGGAAGGGTCTACTTATTTCTAGTCCTTTGTGCATTGGTCGCTGTTTGCAACTCCTTGCCATCAAATGCATTTGACAGCTCCTGATACAAACCTGACCTACTACTACTATAAATCATTTCTATAGCGCTACCAGTCATATGCAGCGCTTTACAATTGAACATGAAGAAAAGACAGTCCCTGCTCTAAAGAGCTTACAATCTAAATCAGGACAGACAGACAGGACCAATAAGGATAAGGGTAGGACAGACAGAAGGACACATAGGGAAAGGGACTATTGAAGAGAGGAAGACAAGATAAAGGTTACAAGCAAGTGACAAGTTAGGAGTCAAAAGCAGCATCAAACAGGTAGTTCTTTAGCCCGGATTTGAAGGCAGCCAGGGATGGAGCTAGACGTAATGGCTCAGGAAGCCCATTCCAGGCATAAGGTGCGCGAAGAAAAAGGAATGAAGTCTGGAGTTAGCGATGGAGGAGAAGGGTGCCCAACACCCCCACCAACCCCCTGCACTTGATCCCTGCACTCCCCCATGCCTCCTGACCCTTCTCTTGCAAAAAATCTCTGGTGGTCCCAGTGGACCCCGATCCCCCCCACACTCTCTCCTAGCTCCTCCCTATGCCTCCTGACCCCCGCAAAAAGTCCCTGGTGGTCCCTGTGGACCCTGCCTCCTGCCAATCCCCAGTCCCCCCTCCCAATTTCCTCATATGCCACTTAGCCATACCCAGTGCATCCCAGGATGTACCAGGCAGGGCTGGGCCCTGACATTTTGTAGAGGACAGGACCAAGATAGGAGGGTGGGTGCTGTTGTTTCCACCCTCCTGCCTTCATCCTTTTCCAGGTACGGGGGGGGGGGGGGGGTTTACTAGACTGCCAGGGCCATTGTTGCTTTGGGGGAGGTGTTGGGAAGGGGGCACGGGGGTGGATCTGTGTCACTAGACCATCAGGGCCATTTTTGCCGTGGGGGGCCAGAAGGGGATTCAGGGTTTGCCATTCTTGCTAGAGGGATTGCAGGTTCATTCTTGGATGAGCTCTAGCTCCCTTAAGTTCTCCCACTACAGCCCTGTGCCCTCATGGGCTCCCTTAGTATTCATCCCAGCTCACCAGATCTTCTTTTCTTAAACCTGTGCTACAGCATAGTACAGTTCCCTCCATCTAATTGGAAAGGAATACATAAATATTTCATAACTCATTTAAAGAAAAGATTTGTTAAAACCAATTGCATATAAACAAATGTAAGTGGATATTCTATTGGCACAGTTAAACCATTGCTGTGCCAGAGACATTGCTATTTCTAACCTTTAACTAATGAAGTTGTTTTCTAAGACAAAACTTTTTCTATTTGCCTTGAGTGTGAACATTAAAAAAACCCCTTTATTCAATATCTTTGAATGTTTCCTATTATTTTCTTTGCTGTAATGGTTCAGTGAGCTCTAAGCTCAGAGTTTCTATTAAGAACAACAGAGCACTTTCTGGATAACTTTCCTAAGGGGTCCTTTTACTGAAGCGTGGCACGCCCACTGTGGGCTTGCCGTGCAGTGTTCTCGCACTACTGGCAGTAGTGCCTGCCCCCACCTCGTGTCATTTCTGGTGCCACCCAGGAACTCCCGCAAGTCAGCTCGCTCGTATCTCAATCTCCACTATCCAGCTTTCAGTGGCCTAAAATATAAGACTGTCTATGCTTCCTCTTTTTCTTATCTTAGCATTCAATTCTGGAATGGGCTGCCCCAAGTGGTCAAATTCACCACTGATCACCGGACCTTTAAGAAGCGCTCAAGACCTTCCTTTTCGGTAGAGCATATGCAGTGAGCCCTCCTGGTGTTACATCCTTCTGAACCACGGCTGCCATAGCGACAAATTGTCACCTTCCCCTCTCTCCTTCTCCCTCCTGCTGACCCTCTTTCCCTCTTATGGCACTAATTACTGTATTCTGTAATATTGTTATTTAATAGACTATTGTATGCCACATTGAGCCTGCCCGTGGGTGGGAATAATGTGGGATATAAATGCCGTAAATAAATAAATATTTAAATATTTAGCACCGGGGGCTTGCCTGGCTGTAATTGGGAAGCGCTGTGAACTGCCTGGTTACCGCCAGGTTAGCACAGGAGCCCTTACGTCCTCCTAAATAGGTGCTGGTAAGGCCTGCACTGGGAAATGGCTGTGTGGCAAGTGGTTAACTTACCACACAGCCATTTCCTTGTTTTTAAAGGCCTTTTACCCATTGTGTTAAAAGGGGGCCTCAGCACGTGGCAAACCCACATGTCGACACCACCGCAGGGATCCTTTTGCTGCAGCTTGGTAAAAGGATCCCTAAGTTTTCCAATTTATTATATTTAGTTTGTTCCTATGAGACATTCTTAGGGTTGTTGTTTTTTTTTTTTTTACTAAGGCATGCTAACAGATTTAGTATTGCTAATGATTAGTCCATGCTAAATGATAAAACACCCATTATCTTCCTGTGGGCTTCTTATCATTTAGCATGCACTAAATCCGTTAGCGCACCTTAGCAAAAGACCCCTTAATAAATAATTTGGGGTGATATTCAACAGCACCTATCTAGGTAGGAGCATATAACTGTATACTGCTGCTGAATGTTTGCTCTGACCTGTTAGAGGGAAATTCTACAACTGGGTGCCTCCTTTAAGGCACCCCAATGCTGCACAGTGAGAGCCTATTGTATGATGAAATCTAATACAAACATAACTTTGCATCAGTGCACATACCCCTGGATTCTATATAGCGTGACTAGATTTCCGTGCGGAAATCCAGGCAGATTCTATAACAAGGCGCATGACTTAATTGGCTTAACAAGCTAATCAGCATTGTTAACAGCACTTAACAAGCAAAAAAAGCACTAATTGGCAATAATTACCATTTAGGCATACAAATTCCTAAGCATATTCTGTAACGCACTGCACCTAAGTTTTAATGCATGAAGGCAAAAAGGGGCATGCCTGTGGGCAGGGAAATTCGGGTTTTTATGGGTGTTCCAAAATTTGCGTGCACTGTTATAGAATATGGCCCAGTGCAAGTAAATCTATGCACAGGGGTCTACGCCACATTTTCGTTGGTGTAAATGGGTGAGCATAATTTTAGTCACAGTGAGGTCTGCATAGCTATATTCTATATACCGCACATAAATGTAAGCATCGCTTATAGAATATGCCTAGGCGGAAATGTTTACTGCACAGATTTGTTAGGCATCATATATAGAAAGTACTATTTGCAGAGATTTTTGAAAAGTAGAATATCATATATATATTATAAATTTATTTTATATATTGGGATTTATTAACCACACTTATGAATAGATTCACCCAAGGTGGTGTATAGCAGGTACAGTTTAACATAAAACTTATAATTTTCTTAACATCATAACAATAATACAATAACCAAGAATAAATTAAATACAGTAAATGAGGTAAACTTGAAAACAGTAAATTGAAACCTAATAATAGAACTACAGTGAAACAGTATAAAAAATATACATCTAACAGCACTGGAATTCAAATACCAAAGATATAACACAATGTTAGCTTAATACTAATGAGACACCTAATAAGCATGCATTAAAACATTCAACTAATATAGATATGATGTTAAAGATTTTCTACAATACAGCTTACCATATAGCTGAGGGACAAAGAGCAGATATATGATGGGAACAAAATGTATGGTACAGAGTCAGTTGGGATAATTTGATGGTTAGCTAAACTCAAGGTAAGTTCTTTGTATAGTTAAGCAAGATATTAGGAACTGATCTAAGTTGCAGTGTGTGTAGCAAGCTAGTCCAGGTGTAGAATGAGTGTATAGCCACTCACCCTATGTAGTAAAGATTTGGGAGAAGAGCCAGATTTTCACCTGCTGCATGAAGTAGACGTAGTCTTGAGTTATACCTAGCCCCTCTGGGAGTAAATTCCAGAGTGTGGGGGTTACTCCTGAGAAGTCTCGCTGGCAGGTATCTCATCGTACAATTTCTTTTGACGAGAGTACAGATAGTGATGATCCGAGGTCTCAAAGGTGTGTAAAGGGCTAGCTTATTCTTTAAGTACTCTGGACCATTTTGTCTGAGGACCTTGAAAATCAGAGTTTTAAATTTAGCCCTGAAAGATACTGGCAGCCAGTGTAACTTTTGTAGGAAGGGTGTGATGTGGTCACATCATTTGCGGCCTTCTATCAGTCATGCTGCAGCATTCTGAATTAGTTGGAGCAGGTACAAACTCTTTTTGGTTTGGGCACTGTACAGGGCATTACAGTAAGTCTAGTTGTGATGTTTTCATGTCATGGACCACTGTGGTCAGAGTCGTCTTTTCAATATGTGGAGAGAGATTTTGTGGCTGCCACAGGTCATAGAGACAATTTTTGAAGCTGATTGTGTCCATTTATAATCTATGTGTTATCCATGATTTGTTTAATGTGATTTTTTATGCATGTAAAATTGTAATCCGCCTAGAACTGTGGATAGAGTGGAATATAATTTCCTATATAATAAAACTCACCTCCAACATTCAAAACCTGGCTGCCTTTGTCCGTAACTTGGGTCTCCGAAGCCCTCTGACGTCACGACGCATTACGTGGAAAACCAATCAAGTGGAACTCTGTTTGTGTGCGTACGTCTGACGCCAGACGCATGAGCACAAACTGAGTGAGTCCAACTTCACTGTGTTTTCCTCCATCGCGCGCCACCGAGAAGGGGAGACTTCGGCCGGCTGGCGTGGGTTGGGGACGGGTCCCTCGCCACCACAGGTATGCCACAGCGGCTGGGGCAGTTTGGCAGAGGGAACGGGGGCTCCAGACGCTCGCAACAGGGGGGTCCACGGGTCAGGAACTGCGAGGGAGGGAGGTCTAAAAATCGGTGAGACGAAGCCATGGAGGTGGGGTCTCGAACTCGGACAGCGGGAGGGAGGGTCTGGAACATGGAGGGGGGGTCTGGAATTTGGATTGAACAAGGGAGGGGGTCTGCAACTGGGGGGGGGGGAGTGATGGCGGGTCTGATGGGGGGCTGCAACTGGAGGGGCCAGTGATGGGGGGTCTGCAACTGGGGGGGTCTAGAACTGGGGGGGGAGTGATGGGGGGTCTGGAAACTGTGGGGGAAGTGATGGGGGGTCTGGAACTGAGGGGGGAATGCTGGGGGGTCTGGACCTGGCGGGGGGAGTGATGGGGGGTCTGGAAATGGGTAGGGGGTCTGGAACTGGAGGGGGGCTGATGGAGAGGTCTGGAACTGGGGGGTGATGGAGGGGTCTGGAACTGGGGGGGGGGGAGGAAAACCTTGCTAGCGCCCGTTTCCTTTGCCTGAAACGGGCCTTTTTTACTAGTTTTTAAATAAATAAATAAATTCCCTACATAATGTTTAAGCCATAGACCTGGCGTATCTGTGGGTGCCCAAATGTGGCAAGAACGTGCATAATTTTAAGATTTTATGAACTGTGCACATTAGTGGCAACTCTGTACATGTCCTTTCCTTGCTTCGCCCTTATGAATGCCCCCTTGCAGCTATACCATTTATATGCACACACAAAAATGACAGTATCCTATACAGTTATGTTCATAAGTGGTGTATAAATGTGGGTACCTATTTTTAGAATTAGTGGGCTGGGCTGGTTTGTGCGTAGAGCTTGGGCGTGGATTGTGGCTATCTGGTTAGCGATGATCATCAGCACTGCTGCCTGGATAACTCTCTGGATAACTTAAGAGATCAAAATGCTGCCCTAAGTGTTATCTGGGTAACCGCTGAATATCGCTGCCTTCAGGATAGTGCCATTGTGCCGTTGGATCACTGGGCTGTCTGGATATTTTATACACTGCTGCTGAATATTTGGATTGTTTTTACCAAAGATGGCTTGGTTCAAAACAAAACAAAACAACTCTGACTGCCACAGGCTTACTATCAGGGGTATATCTTTTATCTACTACTACTACTACTACTTAACATTTCTAGAGCGCTACTAGGGTTACGCAGTGCTGTACAATTTAACAAAGAGAGACAGTCCCTGCTCAAAGAGCTTACAATCTAATAGACAAGTGAACGGTCGGTCCGATAGGGGCAGTCTGGATTCACTGAACGGTAAGGGTTAGGTGCCGAACGCAGCATTGAAGAGGTGGGCTTTAAGCAAAGACTTGAAGATGGGCAGGGAGGGGGCTTGGCGTAAGGGCTCAGGAAGGTTGTTCCAAGCATAGGGTGAGGCGAGGCAGAATGAGTGGAGCCTGGAGTTGGCGGTGGTGGAGAAGGGTACTGAGAGGAGGGATTTATCCTGTGAACGGAGGTTACGGGCGGGAACGTAAGGGGAGATGAGGGTAGAAAGATAGTGAGGGGCAGCAGACTGAGTGCATTTGTAGGTAAGAAGGAGAAGCTTGAATTGAATGCGGTATCTAACCTACATTTGATATTTGTGATGTTATAAACATACCCCTGGATTTTATATATGGTGTCTAAATTTGGACCCTGATCCAAGATGCACGCACAACTTAATTGGATAACAAGCCATTAATGAGCAATAATTAGAGGCTAACAACCAATTATTGACATTAATTGACACCAATTAGGATTTGCAAATGCACTGGCTGCACATTATTCAATAATGCTGGGTGCCCAAACTCCAGAGTCCGCAACCCAAAAAGGGATCAGGGCATTCTGAAGAGTTGGTGCAGTGGTACAGAATATGGGAGATCTGCGCCCAACTTGTGTGCCAGGATTCAAATCAGATTTCAGCTGGCCTAATTCTGGTGCCAGAGTCAGGCATGCGAATCTCCTCTAAGCACTGTTCGATAAAGGGCGTTGCCCTTTATAGAATAGCGCTGAGAGCCGATTTTTTTTTCAGCGTCAGATTTTGAGGGCCATTTATAGAATTTCCCTCATAGTGTGTCATTCGCCCTCATCATTTTCTACCTCCACTTAGAGAACAGAAGCAAAAATATTGAGTTTTCTCAAATATCCACAGCTCTAAAAGGGGAGCGATGTTCATTGCAGTAAGTCCTCAGGTCAACGTTGGAGAGTTGCTAATTTTAACACTTGCTTTGGAACACAATTTAATGTGAGTGTAATTTTATAAAGGATGTTTTTTTGGGAGGGGTGGATAGATCTTTATACATGTGAAAGAGCTTTGTTAAAAGTATATGTGGTGCCAAGAAGGTGCCTGTGTAGGCATATCCAGGGCATAGGCAGAGTCACAATTTCATCACATTATTTACAAAATATATGCCTAAACTCACACTTTAGGCCTAAAACATTCATATAGTAAACATTTCCACCTAAGCGTATTCTATAAGCAGCACCTAGATTTAGGTGCGGTATATAGAATATGTGTCACGAAAAGCGTAGCCACCTGTCTGGGGTTACTCCACAGCCACTTAGAGGTTCTATCCCCAGCACAACTCAAGTCAGCCTACACCTGCCACTTGTGCTCTACACTAGCACTCTCCTCCCACCGACTGGGTCACAACTGCCTCTGAGCGACTCTCCCGCTCTCAAATTATCCCCAGTGATTTCTAGGTTACTGGGGGCCACACAGTTCCCAGAAAGCACTCACAGACCCAACATACAAACCACCAGGATTCTTTATCAGTCCAGACAAGCAGGAAATAAACAATTATGTATTATCTTAAAAATTGAACAATGAGCAAAAAATGTGCAATCAGCAATCAATAATAGGTAACTGAAATATGGATCAATTATAACACTAAGTAAACATGTGTTTACTTCCTAGAAAGTACCTGGGGAGATCAGGACATATAGCTGTTCACCAGTTATGAAATATAACTGTTTTTTTTTTTACAGAACTTCAGCAAAGAGCTCTCTCTCGCTCTTCTCCTGGGCTGAAACTAGACAATTGAAATGAAAAAAGCTCCTGGGCCAATCACAGCCCAGTCAACAACAACATTAAAAAAAATCTGGTTGGGAAGGGGGGTGGAGTCAAGATGGCGGCCCGTGCTTGAGGCATTGCGGATCGTTTGCTGCTCTCTTTCGTTTTCCTGGAGAGAAATTTCGCCTAATGCCGCATACAAAGAGAAAGGGGGTGGTTAAGGGCTTACCGCAGCCAGCCCTTGTTCCTACCCCCACTCAGCAAACCCTCCTGCGATATCTCTCAAGCACCCCAGCTGAAACCGGTGAAAGGGATCCTATGATTGGAGCGACCGGAGGAGCGGCGTTTCCACGAGGGACTGAAACATCTTTATCTCCACCGGAACTTAATCCGCCGATTTGCCCTGCACTCCTCCGGGTTGGCGATGAGGACTCAACGGAATCGGAAGGCGGTGACCGGAGGGCCTCAGACGGCGGTGCCAAGCCCCAGGAATCAGTGGAGACGAACTTGGAGCTCGCTGCTCCCCAAGCGGTAACTTTACACACTATCTGGGCAGCCATTCAAAATCTAACTAAAGCAGTTAACAAAACATCCCAAGATACTGCTACAATGGTGAATAAAATAGACTCTTTAACTCAAGCGCTCGAGAATGTCAAACAAGAATCTTTGGTTCAAAATTCACAGACGCAAACGGAAATTAAATCTCTTAAAAAGGTTACAGAAACACTGATAGTAGATAAAATTAAAATGGCTTCAAAATTGGAACAGATAGAGAATTATAACAGACGTTTAAATTTGAGGGTACTAAATTTTCCAATAGCTATTGGGATCTCACCATTGGATTTCTTTAAAAAATACTTGAATGAAGTATTGGCTTATCCTCAATCGGTAATACCACCGATTAATAAAATTTATTACCTCCCTGAAACCAAGCAACCCAAGGTGAACCAAATAGAAAATAACCAAATTTCAGAGCTGAATCTTCAGGATATTTCGGCATTATTGGAGGACTCCTTATCAGAATTTTCTACTCGAAGGACACTTTTGATATCTTTTGTTTTTGAGCAAGATTTAAACGCACTGATGAAACTTTATTTTAAAAATTCTCAAAAGCTATTTTGTGGACAAAAGATATGGATTTTCCCTGACGTGACAAGAACTACACAAGATCGTAGAAAAATTTTTCTTGCATATAGAGAAGAGGTTAAATCTATGGGAGCAAATTTTCTGTTGGCATACCCCTGTAAATGCAGCATAAAATACTTGGGAAATAAATATATGTTTTATGAACCAGATCAGCTTAAAGCGTTTATAGAAAGTAAAAAACTGTCTAGATAGTATGTGTAAAGGAATTAAGGAAATAGAAGATTATGCTGGTTTTTGGACCAGGCCATATACCTTTTTTAAATGCTTAATTTGATCTTCTCATCTATTTTCTCCAACCCCTATCTTAGTTAATTGGTGGTCTAAGAAAGCAATATTTTTATTTACCTTCTTATTACAAAAGTTCTTGTTTGTTTAAAAGAGATTAAATACCAATAATTTGAAATGTTTCATTCTAACCTCTGTAATTCCTGCTGTATTTCCATTTATGAGTATGTCTTGTAAATTTAAAAATTAATAAAGAATAATTATAAAAAAAAAAAAAAAAAAATCTGGTTACATCACACAGGCATTTCCTTATCTGTGTTAACTAAAGAAAGAAAGGTCAGTCTTTGTAACAGCTTAAAACATAACATGCACCACCTTCTGTCCAAACTAGAGAAATGCACTTCAAGAATTAATAAAGGCAGTTTTACAGGCTTAAAACACACTGTTCAGTCACACCTCCCTCCTCAAGAGAGATACTCTGGACTGCGGCCTCCACAGACCACTGATTGGGTCCAGGGTGGTTATGGCTCTAGTGGTGTATCAAGAGTGGGACAGTGAGGTCAGTCCACCCTGGGTGCAAATAAAAAGAGAGTGCTCCGCTCCCACTGCTCCAGTCCCTCTATTCAGGCCTCCTCTGTTGCCTCTCCTCCGCAGTCCCCAGTCTCTACCTGCCCATCCTCAGCTCCCTTAACAGCCCCCTTCTTGTTTCTGCCGCCTGGCGCCCTGCATTTTAAAAATCAAATCTTTGAATTGGCAGCGCAGCGTCTGTGAAAGAAGCAGGTTGCTTCAGGCCTTCTCTGTGTCCCGCCTTTGCGGAAATAGGAAGTTACATCAGAGGAGGGTGGGACACAGTGAGGGAAGGCTCGAGACAACCTGCTTCTTTCACAGATGCTGCATGCTGATGCTGCGCTGCTGATTCAAAGATTTTTAAAATGCAGGGCGCCGGGTGGCAGAAATGAGAAGGGGGCTGTCGAGGGAGCTAAGGGTGGGCAGGTGGGGACTAGGAGCTGGGGCTCAAACTAACAGCTAAAATAGGGGCTAGGGCTGGAACTCAGGGGGGGGGGCTGAAAAGAGGTGACTCAGATAGGAGAAGGGGGCTGCAGCTGGAGCTAGAGGGTGAGAAGGGGGCAAGTGGGAGAATGGGTCTGGGGCTGAAAAGGGGGCAGATGGGAGAATGGGGCTGAGGCTGTAAAGGGGGGCTGTAATGCAGGGTAGGTGGATGAAGGGGACTGGAACTGGGGGCTGAAAAAGGGGCAGGGGCTGGAACTGGGGGCTGAAAAGGGGGTAGGGGCTGAAACTGGGGACTGGGAGCTGAAGCTGGGGGCTGAAAGGGGGATTGGGAGAAAGAGGCTGTGGCTGAAACTAGGAGCTGAAACTGGGGACTGGTGGGAGAAGTGCAATGGGGCTAGAACTAGGGGTAGGTGGATAATGGGACTGGAACTGGGGGCTGGACAGAGGGGGCAGAGAGAGAGGACAGATTCTGAATGGAATGGAGAGAGAGGGAGGGCAGATGGTGGATGGAAGGGGTAGAGAGAGAGGGTAAACTCTGGATGGAAGGGAGAGAAAGGGCAGATGGTGGATAGGAGCAGAGAGAGAGAGAGCGAGAGAGGGCAGACAGTGGATGGAAGGGAAAGAGAGAGAGTAGACTATGGTTGGAAGGGGGAGAGAGAGAGAGGGCAGACAGGGGCCAATGGTGGATGGAGGGGGCAGAGATAGAGGGCAAACACTGGATGGAATGGAGAGAGAAGGAAGATTGTGGTTGGAAGGGGCAGAGGGGGAGAGAGAGGGAAGATGGTGGATAGAAGGGAGATTGAGGGCATTCGTGGATGGAAGAGACAGGGACAGAGAGGGCAGACATTGGATGGAGGGGGCAGAGAGAGAGAGAGAGAGCAGAACCTGGATGGTAGGGGCAGGGAGAGAGAGAAGACAGACACTGGATGGCAGGGGCAGGGAGAGAGAGAAGGCAGATGCTGGTTGGAAGGGAGAGAGTGAAGAGAAAATGAGGAAAGCAGAAACCAGAGGCAACAAACTGTAAATAAATATTTTTTTTCCTTTTTTCTTTTTTGTTTAGGATAAAGTAGTGTTGTAGCTGTTTTAATAAGTGCTTATAAATAGAAAATGGAGGGGGGGGGCATGACAAGATGGCGCCGAGAGCGGAGGTTTGGTAACTTGCTCCAGCTTCGCCTCGATAATCTTCTTCTTTCCTTCTACTAAAAATGCCTCATTCAAAACGCAAAGGGGTCGTCCGGACAGCTCCCACACCTACCGGTACGTCCACGCCGACGAGGCTGGGTCTGGAGCGTTTCTTCCCTGCTCTCTCTCGTGAAGTCAGCGGGTTGGAGTCCATAGCGGGAGGAGCCAGTGAAGCGGCTGCCTCGCTGGTAGCGGAAACATCTCTATCTCCCCTGCCGGTCTGTATGATTCCTCCGTGCCCTGCGCACACAGCGAGTCGAGAGAGGAACCTATCGCAAGCCGGAAAGGCTGAAGTTGGAGGCCCCTGTGGGGTAACCAACCCTGTGAAGCTAACAGCTGCTGCGGGGAGAGAACCGGAGGTCAGCCTAGGTCAGATATGGCTGAAATTGTTGGATATGGACAAAACCTTGCAGCAGTCCTCAATGGAGGTAAAAACTTTAAATACCATTGTACAAGAATTGAAGGATTCTATAGAAATCATTAAACAAGATTTTTCCTCAAAGATAGAGACCTTACAGAAAGAGATGAATCAAACTATAGAATTTAAAATGGCTGTAATAAAAGACAATACGGAGCTAAGAAGAAAAGTAGAGCAAATGGAAAATTTTAATAGAAGACTAAACCTCCGTCTACTTAATTTTCCTAAATTAGTAGGGACTCCTCCATTAGAAATTTTTACAAGATTTTTGAGAGAAAATCTAAATTTTCCACATGAGGCAATCCCGCCATTGAATAAAATATATTTTATACCTAATACAATTAAAAAAGTAGAAGGAGAGAAATCAATGGACTTAAATAACAATACAGCCATTTTGGAACAAACCTTAGAAGAGGCTACGGAAAGAGCGACGTTGCTTGTTTCTTTCGTCTTCCAGCAAGATCTGAACTCAGTAATGAGACTTTACTTTAAATCTACAAATCATATATTTGGAGGACAACAAAAAATCTGGATTTATCCAGATGTGACTAAGACTACTCAACAAAAAAGAACATTGTTTCTTTCTATGAGGTCTAAAATAATAGAATTAGGAGGATCCTTCCTTCTTATGAATCCATGTAAATGTCTTGTAAGGTTAAACCAAACAAAATATGTGTTCTTTAATCCTGATCAGCTTAAATCTTTCCTAGACTCTAAACAATGATAGAGAATTTGTAGGAGTAAACGAGAATGTTGGCAGCATCAATTTCTTAATTTAGAAAATACTATAGTAATAATCTTCACAAATTCCTACCCCCCCCCCCCCCCCCTTCCTTTATGGTGGTCTAATGAAGCTAAATACTATGTTTTCTTTGAGGAAAGTAAATTCCTGTTTTGTTTATTTCCTTTTTTTGTTTCTAAAGCTGTATTTCACTTAGCAGTTCTTATGTCTGTTTAAGTTGCAAAATTCTATAAACAAATAATAAAAAAAAATGGAAATAAAGTAATCTTTTTATTGGACTAATTGTAATACATTTTGACTAACCTTCAGAGACCAAAACCCCCTTCCTTGGATCAGGATAGGATACTGTAACAGCACTATACTGTATTGACCAGAGGAAGGAGGTTTTGGCTTCTGAATGCCAAATGTATTAGTCCAATAAAATAGCATTATCTTATTTTCTATATTTGTTTTATTTCTATTTGTTAATTTGCAAAGTGGTGATTGGCATTTGTTAGTTTTTTCAAATGTACATCTGCTATCTTATATATTTTGTACAGTACTAGGGGACATACATCACTATCACTGTTTCAGTTTCTGTGGTGTTGCATTGTATGCAGAATCTGGCTTCTTGGGGGTTCAGTTTAATTTTTGTCTAAATATTTCTATTTTTAGTTTGTGATTATTTATTCTATAGTGGATTAGGGTGTATCTGTGTTTGTGAAAAAGACATGGCTTTCTGTTGGCATTGACTGTGCAGGATTGACAATCTGTACTATTCTGGCTGGTTTAGTTTTACAATAGGTGAATTGATGTTCTGGTGCT
Source organism: Microcaecilia unicolor (assembly GCF_901765095.1). Taxonomy (NCBI): domain Eukaryota; kingdom Metazoa; phylum Chordata; class Amphibia; order Gymnophiona; family Siphonopidae; genus Microcaecilia; species Microcaecilia unicolor. Next base: position 275,299,552 of record NC_044031.1, read on the forward strand.
TATTGCAATGTTTAAGATGTTTCCTTTCCTAGGTACACCCTTGTGTGACTCATAGAAACTACTGTTTATGGTATGGTAGAATTGCTCTGTAGGTCCTGAATGTTTTGTATTCTCAGTATGTACTGGATTTTGAAGGGGGGGGGGTGTTAAAAAATGATCGGACCCGGGTGTCAAATTTCCTAGGTATACCACTGTCTGGCTCTTCCTTTCTGGAGAGGCCATCAGCTTTGCCATGTTCATTGCCCTTCCGGTGCTTATAACAGAGGTTTTTACCACACTCAGTACATGCTAACAGTTTTAATCCTGTATGCTTCATTTTGTGAATAGTAAGGAGTATCTTCTGACAGAAGCTTTTACCACACTCAGCACATATGAATGGTTTTACTCCTGTGTGTATTCTCTGGTGTTTTGCTAGCTGTGATTTATGAATAAAGTTTTTTCTACATTCAGTGCATGTAAACGGTTTCTTCCCTGAAGGGACTCTATGCTGCTTTGAGAATAATTTCTGGCACCTGAAACTTTTCTTACACTCCATACTTGAAACTGTTCTCTCTCCTAGGTGAAATTTTGCATTTCTTCTAGAGCTTTCTTCCTGGTTGAAGCTACTATCATAACCAGGACATGAAGATATTCTATTTTATTAGTGTTTTCCTGATAATCTGTAACATTTGCTTTATTGATACAGCTTTTCTCATATTCTGTACTTGTACATATTCCAGTTTCTTTATTATTTTTTAGGTGCTGCATTAGCTCTTTCTTCATACTTAGAGCATGTAAAATGTGTCTCTCTTATATATGTTTCCTGTTGTACTTGTGGTTCTTCCTTTTAACTGAAGGGTTTTCCACAGTCTGTACATTTAGATAGTCTCTCTTCAGTGTCAGATCGCTCTGGTAATGTCTCTGATTGGAGGTCAGGTATGGGCTCACTATCCTGACACACTTTTGGTAGGCTGCACATAGCTAGCACCATAGCTGTGTGATTTTCATAGGTCTTTAACTTATTTACATGAAAGGTATGCTGCTTTCTATGTTGAGAGTCCACAGATATAACATAGTTTGTATCATTCAGACTACATATAACCTGACATTTCTCAGCCCTGGAATGGAAGACATTCTGAAATATAATTCCTTCTAGAACAGTTATCTAGGTCTTTCCAATCTCACTGCAGATGATCCATTTTAAGTAAAAAGTGCTGAATCTCCCCAACCTGTTGATCATGGCCACTAGTTTTTCTTCTACCAAATCTAGCCACATCTGATTGTAGCTGAATTGTTAGATTTCCAATATCAGTCTTTAGTTTGGCTGGGTTAAATCACGAGGAGCACGAATCTCTATCAGAATTGTTTCAGTCAGGCAAACCTCTGTCTTTGTCTGCAATCATTTTCTCTGGGCTACTCAGCTCCAGCTTAGATCTTTTAATCATCATGTGCACAGCAAACACAGATTCACCCTTCAGTTTTTCAAAGTCATAGCAATTCACTAGAATACTATATAAGAGAATTGCTAAAAGATGCAGAGAAATGCTGAAACTATACCAAGGTTTAGAAGTTATGGTCCAATGCTTTCAGGCATACATCTTGTTCAGGTTATATGACCTCCCATCAATAATTTACATTTTAAGGACTGGATTATGATACTTTGTGAAAAGTGCATCTCTTCTATATATGTGTATTGTGAAATACAGGAAGAAATACATTTCTGTTTCCCCTTTTTTAGTATTGCACTGTCAATAAAGTCTGTATGTTCCTGTTCCAAATTTTATATTACATTGCATTACATTAAAACTTTTATATCCCACACATACCTTTTACAGCTCAGGGCAGTTAACAGTAAAATAAACACATTAAGCTATAGCCATAACTACTAATAGGGGGGGGGGGGGATAATACATATTTCTAGATCATTTATAAATATGTTAAAAAGCAGCAGTTCTAGTACAGACCACTGTGGAACCCCACTATCTACCCTTCTCCATTGAGAATACTGACTTGGACATTTTCCTGTGAAAAAAAAAATCCATCTGTTGCTTTTTGCCACCTTTCCCTCACTCCAGATGACAAATCTTCCATTTAGGGGTAGGGATTTGATACACTGCCTTTTTGTGGTTACAATCAAAGCAGTTTACATATTATATATACATACTTATTTTTTTACTTGGGGCAATGGAGTGTTAAGTGACTTGCCCAGAGTCACAAGGAGCTCTAGTGGGAATTGAACCCAGTTCAAAGTCCACTAGGCTACTCGTCCACTCCTGCTTCATTTAAACCTATTATACCCTCTAGTGCAGGGATATGCAAATTCTGTCCTTGAAACCAGCAGACAGACCTGTTCTTTCAGGATGTCCCTAATGAATATGAACATAAGACTATCAGGATTGCCACACTGGGTCATATCATCCCACCTTCAACAGTAGTCATGCCAGGCCACAAGCACCTACAGTATCCAATAGGAAGCAAGACTCCATATCACCTACCTACCCACCCACAGGGATAAGCAGTGGCTTTTCTCATGTCCTCCTCAACAACTGTTCATGGAATTTTTCTCTAGGAATGTGTCCAAACCTTCTTCAAACCCAGCTATGCTAACTGATTTTACCACATCCTCTGGAAACGAAGTCTAGAGATTATGTGTTTAACTGAAAAATACTTTCTCCTATTTATTTTTAAAATATTACTATGCAACTTTATGGTGTCTCCCCTTGACTTTGTGAAAGAGTTAACAATTGATTTGTGTTTTAACATTCCACTCGACTCTGGATTTTGTAGATCTCTATCATGTCCCCCCCCCTTAGCTGTTTCATCTCCAAGTTGAAGACCTCTAATCTCTTGAGCCTTTCCTCATATGAGAGTCATTCCATCCTCTTAATCATTTTGGTCACGTTATTTTGTAATTTTTCTAATTCCATTTTATTTTTTTGAGATGCTTTGACCAGAATTTCCCACAATACTCAGAGACAACATGGATTCAATTGAGTTTAAAAAAAAGTCTGAACTGGCCCCAGTTGACAAGGTCCATAAACTGCTACCAAGGAAATTCTGGGGGAGCCATTGCCCATTCTGGGAGCCAGCATCATAGAATTCTGCCACTTCCCAGGGCTGTGCCAGACACCTGTAACTCAGCCCAGCCACTAGGGACACTGGCCAAATGGACCCCAGTCTGACTTAGTATGGCAATTTTACCATGGGAAGCACGTTAACAGATAGCATATAAAGACCAGCATGGTCACCTCTATTCTCTCCTATGGGGTTTACATATTCCAGTCTTCAAGTTTCTTTTTATACATCTTCTGCCGCAGGCCCCATAACATTTTGCTCACCTTCCTCTGAATTGATTCAAATCTTTTTATATCCTTAGTAAAATATGGCATCCAAAACTGAATGTGCTCCAAGTGGGACCTTAGCAATGACTTCTAGAGTGGTACTATCACCTCCTTCTTTCTGCTGGTTATACCTCTCTCTATGAAGCCTAGCATCATTCTGGCTTTGGCCACTGCTATTTTACATTCTTCCACCACTTTGAGTTCCTCAGACACCATCACCCTTGGGTCTCTCTCCTGTTTTGTGCACATCAGCCTCTCTTTTCGTATCATATACAGTTGTTTTGGATTTCCACTTAAAATGTAGAGAGGTGTGGTAGCAGACATCACATGAAAATAGCCGGTGCCAGTCAGGCCCCCACCCCTGTGGGCCAACACTTCACAAGACCAGAACACTGCACCAGTGATTTCACAGTAAGAATATTGAAAGGTAATTTTAAAACAATACAGGAATGTAAGACCTTTGAAATAAGAATGATTGAATATTTTGACACCCAACAAACAGGACTTAATAAGGATCTGGGTTTTCTAACTCTTTATAAAACATAAAACTGTATTTCTCTGTTTATTTCTCTGTTTATTACCCTCCTCTCACCTACCAACACCCATTCTGTTAGAATATCAATGAAATGCTTTGATGTCCCCATGCATACCCCCACCCTCCCACTCTGTCAGACTGTCAAAGTAATGCTTTGATGTTTCTCTCATATATACTATCTGCTACCACATTTGCTTATTTCCGATCTGAGGAAGAAGGGCAACCTTCGAAAGCTAATCAAGAAATGTATTAAGTTATGTCCAATAAAAAAGGTATCATCTTATTTTCTTTTCCATGTTTTATTTTGTTTGATTTCTATTGATAACACTTAAAATGTATCACTCTGCATTTCTTTGCATTAAAGCTTAACTGCCAAGCTTTAGCCTATTCTTTCTAATTTTTGTAGATCTTTTCTCATGTTGTCTATTACCTTCTTTACTAATGATTCCTAACATTCTGTTTGCTTTTTTCACCACTACCGCACTTCAAGCAGATTTCAATGTATTGGCCACATTGGCACCAAGATCTTTTTCTTTGATGATGATTCCTAATGTGAAACCTAGCTTCATGTATCAATTATTTGGCTTTCTTAGCCAATAGGAGTCTAATGTGGCTTGCAGTAGTGTAGGTGCAGGTTTTGGACATGTGCCGATCCATTTTTCAGTGCACCTGTAAAAAAGTCCTGTTTTTATTTTTGCTGAAAATGGACGTGAGGCAAAATCAAAATTGTCGCGAGGCCATTTTGGGTCTGAGACCTTACCACCACCATTGACCTAGTGGTAAAGTCCCATGCGGTAACCGGGTGGTAATGACCTACGTGCGTCAAATGCCACTTGGCACGTGTCCAACATGTGCATCCAAAAATAAAAATTATTTTTCAGATACACGTATCGGACGCATGCCAAAAATGAAATTACTGCAAGAGCCACGGGGTAGCCGGGCGGTAACTCCATTTTGGCACACGTTGGACACATGTAGACACTTACATGTCTAATTAATATCTTCGAGAGTCAATGCAAGAATATCAAATGTGTAGGAACCCTTCAGTCTTATGGCCAGACAAGCAGACTTCCTCTCTAAAGGCTCTTATCAATCCAATGGACAGTCACTCCAATGTAAAAGTCTCCATACAATGACCAGCAGTCTGTTCACCAAGAATTACAACCAGCTTCAGCTTCGTCTCCACTTCAAAGTGACCCAACTCATCACTGTTTTATTTGGCTGGAGACCAATAACTAGTTCAACAAATACAGGCAGCTCCACTGTTCTCATAGGCCATATTCATTGAATAGCAAAATTTAAGATGAAATGATCCTCTGATTGTGTGATAAAGTTTGCAATAGCACAATCCTGTTCCGGGTTTTGTTGTTTCATTTAGTTTATTGAGGAATTCTCATTTACATCTCACTTTGCTTTTACTTTGTTACTTGAACTGCAAGCATCAACTGCAACTGAGTAAAAGTAGTAAAAAATGGTGAAATTATTACTTTGGTACAAGTAAAAGTAACAAATGTTTCCTGTACTTCCTTACAGGACAAAACCTTTACTTCGGTACAGTAACTAGTTACATTTACTAAGTTACTATACAACACTGCCATTGCCTCAGGTACAAACTCAGATTGTGAGCCCTCTGGGGACAGGAAATACCTACTGTACATGAATGTAATTCCCCTTGAGCAACTACTGGAAAAAAAAAACACACGAGCTAAATCTGGAATCCCTTCCCTTCCTGAGGACCCTAGAACATGATCCTGCTTATTTTCGAAAGGAGAAAAACGCCCATATTCGGGAGATGGGCGTCCGTTTCCCATGGGCGGCCAAATCGGTATAATCGAAAGCCGATTTTGGTCGTCTTCAACTGCACTCCGTTGCGGGAACGAATAAAGTTGACGGGGGCGTGTCAGAGGCATGGTGAAGGCGGGACTGGGGCGTGGTTATCGGCCAAGCAGAGATGGGCGCGCTCGGCCGATAATGGAAAAAAGAAAGGCATTTTTAGCGAGAATTTAGGACACTTTTTTGGACCCTTTTTTTCTCACGAACAGGTCCCTAAAAAGTGCCCTAAATGACCAGATGACCACCGGAGGGAATCGGGAATCACCTCCCCTGACTCCCCCAGTAGTCACTAACCCCCTCCCACCAAAAAAACCCACTTGCAAAAACCTTATTTCCCAGCCTGTATGCTCCCTCAAATTCCGTACCCACCTCCATGACAGCAGAATGTGTTCGATCCTCTCACAGCCTTTCCCTGGGTCAGATGTGGCTCTCGAGTGCACTGCAGGGTCACATCAGCATTGCATTGTGGTGGGTGTAGGGTATTGGGCTCTGTGATTTCACTAGCTTGTGTTACAGTCTCACGATGTTGGTAGTTGGTAGGCTCTTCTCCCATGGTGCTTTTCCCTCTGCTTACTGGGTCAGAGTGTGCCCTGTTTTGTTTCCGGTAGTCCACGAGGTAGTGGCCACTTTTGTAAGTCCGTTTTAGATCCCTTTCGTGTGTTAGCCACGTTACAGAACTTAGTTCTTACCTTGAATGTTGCTGAAAGAGGGCATTGTACACCATTCTGCCAGCTCTGACCTACTGCTAATCTTAGTACCAGGGAGACTCATTGCCAGTGGGGCACAACCTCTGATCTGCAGTTAACTGTGAGTAAATGCGGTTATTGAAATAAAGGACGTTTTCAGCGAGATTAGTCTTACGGTGTGAACTGCTGTGCCAAGGTTATATAGCAGCAACAAGTCCTGTCCCTGGAGCAGTTTTAGTGGGTAATGCAGTGCACTTCAGGCAGGCAGACCCAGGCCCATCCCCCTCTACCTGTACCAATTGTGGTGGTAAACGGGAGCCCTCTAACCCCCCCCAAACCCACTGTACCCACATGTAGGTGCCCCCCCTTCACCATTAAGTGCTATGGTAATGGTGTTGAGTTGTGGGGAGTGGGTTTTGGGGGGGATTTTGGGGTCTCAGCACCCAAGGTAAAGGAGCTATGCACCTGGGAGGTAATTTAATGTTTTTTCCTATTTTTTAAAAGTGCCCCCTAGGGTGCCCGGTTGGTGACCTGGCATGTGAGGGGGACCAGTGCACTACGAATCCTGGCCCCTCCCACGACCCAAAGCCTTGGATTTGGTTGTTTTTGAGCTGGGACGCTTCGGTTTCGATTATCGCTGAATAACAAAAACGCCCAGTTCAAACAAACGACCAAATCTCAAAAACGCCCACATCCAATGCATTTGCCTGGCACAAACCGTATTTTCGAGACTAAAGATAAACGTCCATCTTTTTCAAAAATACGATTCGGCCCACCCCTTCATGACCCATTCTCGGAGATGGACGTTCTTACACATGGGTGTTTGCGTTCGATTATGCCCCTCAATGTTAGCTAGTAAGAGGTGAATAATCATTGGAAGAGTTTGTAAAGGGAGCAGATTTAAGATTCAAATCTTGCTTTTATTTGTTGCAGCTATCATCCCTTGAACATGCTCTGTTCTTCATCTGCTTCTTTTCTATTAGCAATCAATGTTATCAGAGTTCCTTTGCATGCCTGAAAAGGCATAAGACAAAGTGAGCCTTGTGCATATTTTAATGAAGCCAATAATGCATTCCTGAACTTAGTCAGATCCAAATGCCTCATTATGGAGATAATTTTATTATTGGCTGTGTGGATGAAAAAATCTGATCAAGGTACAATGTCATTCTGGACGGCAGGTCTTATTTAAACGGATATTGAATTAATTTTGTTGTATGTGGAAATGTAAAAAAAGCTATAAAAAAAATGTGACTGGGTAATATTCAGCCCATGGTAGTCTTAGACTGCCATGAGCTGAATATGTCCCAGACATCCAATGCGGGCCATATGCAGGCACCAGCACTGAATATCTGTGTCAGTCACAGCCCCGGAATTTATGTGGGTGCTGGCCAATATTCAGTACTGGCACTCGGATAGCTAACCAGGCAAAAATAGGACTACTTTTTGTGTGGTCCTACTTCCTCAGGGGCCCTTTTACTCAGCCGCTTAGGCGCCTACATGCACCCAATGCATGCCAGTTTGAAGTTACCACCCAGCTACTATGTGGCCTGTGCGGTAATCTCATTTTTTATGCACGTCCACTACGCGCAACGGAAAATCAGGCAGTAACTCCAACTTGACATGGTTAATGTGAGAGACTTTACCGCTTAGTCAATAGCTGGTGGTAAGGTCTCAGACCCAAAATGGACGCGCACAATTTTTATTTTGCTGTACGTCCATTTTCGGCAAAAATTTAAATAAGGCATTTTTTTTGCAGGCGCGCTGAAAAATGGATCTGCGCACGCCCAAAACCCGCACCTACACTACCGCAGGCCATTATTTAGCGCACCTTAGTAAAAGGACCCCTCAGTTGGCAGTGCAGACATTGGCACTGAATATCGCTAGTGATTGCATAACTGCCAGCTCCTCCCTGACTCTGTTCATGGACCGTCCCGGCACTAACCAGACAATGCCAGATATTCAGCGGCACTGTGCAGTTACGTGCTGCTAAGTAACTGGGTGACAACCTGCAAATAGCAGGCACCCACGGCGACATACATGAGGAGTGGACTAAGATTATGTCTGCACCAGCCTAGATCCCTTGAGAAAGCAATGACGAAATGGGTGCCTGTCGGTGTCTGATGAGCTGATACAGATGCTGATAAGTGATTCCACTTTTCATATTTAATGTTTAAAGCCTTTCACCTGCTACTTCAAGAGCAACTATACATTGAAGAGTTACAGTATAAGAGAAACAGAAAACAGAAAAACAAAGAATAAAAAATAAAATAAAAACACAAAATAACTCAAGATTGACATTTGGAAGGAGGGGTTTTGTCAATGATTATGGGGTCCTTTCACAAAGGTGCACTGAAAAATGGTTTGCGGTAGTGTAGGCACGGGTTTTGGGCACATGCCGATCCATTTTTTAGCATGCCTGTAAAAAAGGCCTCTTATTTTGCTGACAATGGAAGTGCGGCAAAATCAAAATTACCATGTGTCCATTTTGGGTCTGAGACCTTACCGCCAGCCATAGACCTAGCAGTAAAGAATCTGAGTGGTAACAACCTATGTGCATCAAGTGCCACTTGGCACATGCCAGAAAATAAAAATTATTTTTCAGACACGTGTAGCAGATGTGCACTAAAATTGAAATTACTGCAAGGGCCACGCGGTAACCAGGTGGTAACTACTACTACTACTACTAATAACATTTGTATAGCGCTACCAGGCGTACGCAGCGCTAAACATGAGACACACAGAGACAGTCCCTGCTCAGAGAGCTTACAATCTAGGTAAAAACAGACAGACAAGACATTTACGGGCAAGGGAATTACTGGTAAAGAGGAACAGGAGAGAAGGAGGGCAAATGAGTAGGGTTAGGAGCTAAAGCCAGTAGTGAAAAGGTGGGTTTTCAGCAGATTTAAAAACAGGTAGAGATGGAGCTAGATGTATGGGCTCAGGAAGTCGGTTCCAGGCAAAAGGTGCCGCAAGACAAAAGGAACGAAGTCTGGAGTTAGCAGTGGAGGAGAAAGGGGACGATAAGAGAAATTTGTTCAGACAGCGGAGTTCATGGGGAGGAATGTAGGGAGAAATGAGAGACGAGAGGTAGTGAGGGGGTCATAGAGTGGATGCATTTAAAGGTTAGCAAGAGGAGTTTGAACTGAATACGGAAGCGGACAGGGAGCCAGTGAAGTGACTTGAGGAGTGGGCTAGTGTGGGCATAATGATTCTGGCGGAAAATAAGTCGTGCTGCAGAATTCTGGACAGACTGGAGAGGAGAGAGATGGCTGAGCGGAATACCAGTGAGAAGTAAATTGCAATAGTCTAAGCGAGAAGTCACAATGGTGTGGATAGGGGCTCTGGTGGCGTGTTCAGAAAGGAAGGGGCAAATTTTGCTAATGTAGATAAAGAAGCGACAGGTTTTGGTGATTTGTTGAATATGGGCAGAGAAGGAGAGAGAGGAATTGAAGATGACTCCAAGGTTATGAGCCGATGAGACAGGGAGGATATGAGAGCCAATGATGAAGATAGAGAATGGGGGTATAGGGGAGGAGGGTTTAGGAGGAAAAATGAGAAGTAACTCAAATTTAGCACATGTTTGGTGCGCATAGGTACCTACGCGACTTAGTAAAAGGAGGCCTATATGAGCCACAAGAGGGCATGACCCAGATGGTGGGTTGATGTAGAAACCCACACGTAAGCCCCTGTGATATTATGAGACTTTTCTCCCCCTCTGATCAAATCAAGATCAAGATTTGAGTAAATTATTTATCAAACCAAGAGTTTTTGGGTGAACTACTTGTCTATTCTTTTTATTAAGCCACCTGCTTGTTGCCGATAGACTAGTGTTGTGTCACATTTGATTTAAGGTCTGTAATAGCAGTTTATACGGGCAGAAACCTCTCCTGCCTGCTTAACCCATTTGAAAACCTGCCCTGCAAATTTTGATGGGTTTTCATAGTAAAAACCTGTGTGTGGTTTCACTTTGAAAATCATTATAGGTTGCCACCAGAAATGCTCATTTATAGAAGCTGAGTTTTTCCAATTCGCTAATATCATTTGTTGGCCTATTGTGATTAATGTATCAAATAGCAAACTACAATGATCTGTTAGACAAATATCAGATGAACAGGATTTGAATATTATCAATGATAAATTAAGGTTTATATTAAGCTTGAATATCTCACATATTATTTTCCATATTGATTGCCAAAAAGGTTTAATTTTTTTCACATTCAAATAACATACAGTGGTGGAAATAAGTATTTGATCCCTTGCTGATTTTGTAAGTTTGCCCACTGACAAAGACATGAGCAGCCCATAATTGAAGGGTAGGTTATTGGTAACAGTGAGAGATAGCACATCACAAATTAAATCCGGAAAATCACATTGTGGAAAGTATATGAATTTATTTGCATTCTGCAGAGGGAAATAAGTATTTGATCCCCCACCAGCCAGTAAGAGATCTGGCCCCTACAGACCAGGTAGATGCTCCAAATCAACTCGTTACCTGCATGACAGACAGCTGTCGGCAATGGTCACCTGTATGAAAGACACCTGTCCACAGACTCAGTGAATCAGTCAGACTCTAACCTCTACAAAATGGCCAAGAGCAAGGAGCTGTCTAAGGATGTCAGGGACAAGATCATACACCTGCACAAGGCTGGAATGGGCTACAAAACCATCAGTAAGACGCTGGGCGAGAAGGAGACAACTGTTGGTGCCATAGTAAGAAAATGGAAGAAGTACAAAATGACTGTCAATCGACAAAGATCTGGGGCTCCACGCAAAATCTCACCTCGTGGGGTATCCTTGATCATGAGGAAGGTTAGAAATCAGCCTACAACTGCAAGGGGGGAACTTGTCAATGATCTCAAGGCAGCTGGGACCACTGTCACCACGAAAACCATTGGTAACACATTACGACATAACGGATTGCAATCCTGCAGTGCCCGCAAGGTCCCCCTGCTCCGGAAGGCACATGTGACGGCCCGTCTGAAGTTTGCCAGTGAACACCTGGATGATGCCGAGAGTGATTGGGAGAAGGTGCTGTGGTCAGATGAGACAAAAATTGAGCTCTTTGGCATGAACTCAACTCGCCGTGTTTGGAGGAAGAGAAATGCTGCCTATGACCCAAAGAACACCGTCCCCACTGTCAAGCATGGAGGTGGAAATGTTATGTTTTGGGGGTGTTTTTCTGCTAAGGGCACAGGACTACTTCACCGCATCAATGGGAGAATGGATGGGGCCATGTACCGTACAATTCTGAGTGACAACCTCCTTCCCTCCGCCAGGGCCTTAAAAATGGGTCGTGGCTGGGTCTTCCAGCACGACAATGACCCAAAACATACAGCCAAGGCAACAAAGGAGTGGCTCAGGAAGAAGCACATTAGGGTCATGGAGTGGCCTAGCCAGTCACCAGACCTTAATCCCATTGAAAACTTATGGAGGGAGCTGAAGCTGCGAGTTGCCAAGCGACAGCCCAGAACTCTTAATGATTTAGAGATGATCTGCAAAGAGGAGTGGACCAAAATTCCTCCTGACATGTGTGCAAACCTCATCATCAACTACAGAAGACGTCTGACCGCTGTGCTTGCCAACAAGGGTTTTGCCACCAAGTATTAGGTCTTGTTTGCCAGAGGGATTAAATACTTATTTCCCTCTGCAGAATGCAAATAAATTCATATACTTTCCACAATGTGATTTTCCGGATTTAATTTGTGATGTGCTATCTCTCACTGTTACCAATAACCTACCCTTCAATTATGGGCTGCTCATGTCTTTGTCAGTGGGCAAACTTACAAAATCAGCAAGGGATCAAATACTTATTTCCACCACTGTATGTCCTAACGTACCAGTGTTAGCCTGACAATGCCATCATAAATTAGTTGCTAACAGTTTTGCATTGTGCATTTTACGTGGGGTCCATACAGCTCTGTGATATAAGAAAAACGTTGATTGCATAATATTTGCCAAAGCAAGCGGCCTAGTCAAAGATGACCAAAGTTTAGGTTGTATAGAATTTGAAAGCTTATATTTAGTATCTATTTCCCATGTCTCCTATAGTATAGAGTTAACTTTGTAATGAGTTGTAAGGAGTTTCTTAAAGATATTAGAAGCCATGTGACCTTTGCTCATTAGTATTTCAACAAATTGATATATAGAAGGTTCTTGAGTAAGATCAGATGACAGTAAGCCAGTTTTTTTAATACACTGTGACAATTGTAGCCAATAGAAATATTGTGTATTAGGAAGGTGAAATTGCATTTGAAGTTCCTGAAAAGTAGGAGCCGTCAACAAGAAGAATCTAATATGGTCACCTCTTAAAGATTATATACTCATTCTGCAATAATGGACTCATATGTACTAAATTAGTTTACTTCTCCCTAGGCACAATATGTCTATGTATTTTGTACTTTCTACATTACATTGCAAATTGCAATTTTGTTTTTTGTATGAAAATTTAATAAAATTTCTGGAAAAAAAGAAAAAGAAAAACATTATAGGAAAATGCCTGCACATAAATATACCTGCCAATCTGTGTGGATAAATATGGGTAAATGTGCTTATGTTACATTGGAGCCGACTCTGGGTGCTTGAGCACCCCCAATATTGAGAAAATTCCTTGTATGTGTCCAGGGAGGGGTTATTTTCATTGGGCTTAGCACCCCCAATAATTTTGAAAAGTTGGCTCCTATGCTTATGTTCAAGTACCTCATTCATATGTTTGCCAGTGTACAGAGCACACAGATTTATAAAGGCCCATTTCTGCAGGTATTACACTGCTTTCTGAAAAGTGCCAAACCCCTCTGAGAAAAACTGCATTGGCTCCCAATCAAAGAACGTATTGCCTTCAAAATCTGCCCCATGGTCCACAAAATTATCTACGGTGAAGCCCCAGGATATATGACAAGAGCTCACAGACCTGCCTACCAGAAACACAATCAGATCAACAAGAACATACCTAAATCTTCACTACCCAAGCTGCAAAGGACTCAAATACAAATCAACTTATGCAAGCAGCTTTTCCTACATAAGCACACAACTATGGAATGAACTACCAAAAGCCGTGAAAACAACATATGACCATTTAAACTTCAGGAAATCACTAAAAACCTACCTATTCAAAAAAGCATTCCTTACTGACATAACCTAAAAGCCTGAACCCTGCTACACAACTAACTAAAGCTAGAACTGGACTCAACAAACTCCTCCTCGCTACGATTCCCAAATATGTCTGTAACACAAGTATCTATTCTACCATAATACCACTTTGTATTTGTTCCTTACCAGCTTGGCGCACGCCTATGATATTATGTAAAACACACTGAGCCTGCAAATAGGTGGGGAAATGTGGGATACAAATGTAACAAATAAATAAATAAATATAAGATTGTTTGCTGGTTTCATTGCTGCTTTTTGGCTTTCCAAGATCTTTTTCAATTGCAAGATATTATTTAAAATAACTCACAATTAGCCATTTCAAAGAGCCTTTTTTTCAGCCTCTGAATGGGCAAGTCAAACCGGTGCTTCTCTCTTGGCTCAGCGTTCCCTTGTTAACAATGTGTTGTTCATTATAGTGTATGATTCATGATGAAGACAATATGTGGTGTGGCACCATTCTGCTTCATTCAAGAAGATCGTGCTAAATAATACAGAAAAAAAAATAAGAATTGATTATCTGAATCAAATGATTGATTAAATATTGTCGTGTCAGTCTTTGCTTCAAAGTTAATGTGTGCTTCTTCTATGAGTTTCTCCTGCCAAATGTGGGCAGATTTATTGCATCTTTGCAACTTGAAAACCTAATTAATATTGCTACATCATCTTATGTCTATGAAATATTCCCGTGCGAGTCTGCATATGGAAATGCAATTTCACTCATAGATTAATAGAACTAACCCACAGAAAATACTTGGCATTAGTACCTTTTTTTTTTCTGTCTCGGTGATATGTTTAGAGTGCAGAAATATCCCATCATATTTTGTGCTATTGCAATGAGCTTTTTTTTGTTTCCTTTCTTGAATACTTGTCAGTAGGCTTTTACAGTCTTCTGCATGCTTCTCAGATTAGAACCCTGACATATTTTAAGTGTTTCCTAGGATACAACCAGCCTTTAATTAATAGTGAACTGATGTTTTGGAATGTAACCAGAAATTAGGGTTGAAATTTAATTCTTCTAGCCTTTCAATATGCAGATCTATGCTATGCCCTGTGGTTAAAAAAAAGCATAGAGGATGAACACTGGTGTGCTGCAAAGAGCTGGTTGCTTATTGACATGCGAGGAGATTACTTCCTGTGCATAGTTTTGTCTCAGAACTGTTCATTGGCAGTGAAGTGTTTTCTGTCCTAGAATGTTTCTACTTGGTGAGGTCAACTGATCAGCATTTCTGTGAGGCACTTAACAGCATTCTGTTTTGCAGCATAAAATCATGAAAATATACTTTATTTTAACTTACTAATACTGAAGGTGTTTTTAATTATGGTAATTAAGACCTACTTTGTCACTAAGAGTTGAATACCAAGAGGCTGATTCACCCCTGGTCTTTTAAAGAGACAGTGTTACCTTCTCTGCAGTAGTGTAGATGACACCAGAAGCGTAGCCAGGTTGTGACACCAAGGGGAGCAGAGAGCGGTCTATGTAGGTGCATGTGTGCACTATGTAGGCATGATGGACCACATGAAAAATAGGTGCTGTTGCCGTTAGAAGTCCATTTGGTGAAGAAGACACTCCCCTGCTGCCCCACCTAGCTATGCCTCTGGGAGGTGATACTGAAAGAGGGTAGATAAATGGGGCTGATTGAGGGTAGATAGATGGGGTAATGCTGAAAGGGGTGTAGATAGGAACACAGAGGGGGGAAATGCTAAAGCGGGTTAGATAGGCACACAAAGGCAGACAATGCTGAAAAATTGAAGGGAAGATAGGCACACAGAGGGGAGGAATGTTGAAAAAGGGGGTGAGATAGGGATACAGAGAAGCAGTGCTGAAAGGGAATAGATAGGGGCACATAGGGGGATAATGCTGAAAGGGACACCGGGGGCAAAGCTGAAAGTGGATAGATAGGAGCACAGAGGGACAATGCTGAAAAAGGGAAGGTCAGATAGGGACATGGGGGGCATGCTGAAAGGGGGCAGATAGGCACACAGAGGGGGGGCAATACTGAAAAAGGGGAGATAGGGTCACAGAGGGGACAATGCTGAAAAAGGCAAGGTCAGATAGGGACATGGGGGGCATGCTGAAAGGGGGTAGAATGGCACACAGAGAGGGAAAATGAAGAAAAAGGGAATGGGATGATGGGGGGGGGGGGGGGGAAGCTGAAGGTGGGTAGATAGGAACACAGAGGGACAATGCTGGAAAGGGGAAGGTCAGATATGGACATGGGGGGCATGCTGAAAGGGAGTAGATAGGCACATAGAGGAGGGCAATGCTGAAAAAAGGGAGGTAAGATAGAGACACAGAAAAACAATGCCGAAAGGGTGGGGGTAGAGATAGGGACACAGAGGAGCAATGCTGAACAAGGGTGGGGAGATAAGAACACTGGGAGGACATATGGTGAACATGGAGGGAGGACAGGGACACAGCTGGGGATGCTGGAAAAAGAGGTGAGATAGGAATATAGAGGGGATATGCTGGAAAAGGGGTGAGATAGGTACCCAGAGGGACGATGCTAGAAAAGGGAGGGCAACAGGAGCACTGAATGGTGATACTGGAAAAGAGGTGGACTGGTGACACTGAAGACATAGAAGGGAAATTCTGGACAGGACAAATAGGGATGCAGAGAGATGATAGATGGTGGACACAGAAAAGAAATATCAAATGGACATAGATCCTGCAAAAGCAGGAAAGCACAAGAGAGGCACTGGAACAAAAGTAAATGGGGAAAAATGCTCAGACAATAAAGGTAGAAAAACATATTTTATTTTGAATGTATTAATTGAAACATGTCCAATTTTGGAAATGCACATCTTTCATATCTTGCATTTCACTTTCTATTTCTCTGTTTGATGTATGCAGAGTCTGACTTCTTGAAGTTCTAGCTTTCGCCTTCAACTTTCTGATCTGTGGTGCTTTTCATATTTGTTGAGGGTCTATCTGTGTATTGTGCATCTTACCAAAGTGCAGTATTCTGCTAGTATGTACTTTCTGGATAGAGATTCATAGCATAGATAAGGTTGACGATCTTTGAGTCCTGGAAGTTAGTGGTGTTCTAAATGTGGTTTTAGGACAAGTTTGTGCATAGTATTTTGCAGTGGAGGGTTTGTGTGTTGGCCTTACTGAGGGGACATCAAAACCTTAATATAGTTTTTAAGGCCCTGTTTTCTAAGCTGTGCAAAGGGTGTGCTAGTGTGTATGCGCTAAATGCTAAAGACACCCATATAGTCCTATGGACGTCTCTAGCATTTAGCACGCGCTAATTTTAGCGTGTGCCAAAAATGCTAGCACGCCTTAATAAACAAGGTCCTTAGTTTGTTACGAGATTTTGCGGGATCTGATGTGTGTTGAGATGGTTGTCAATATAGCAGAATTGTGTCTGATCATTCTTAAATTATGAAACACTGCCCTCCACCGACTCTCACACACTGTAGCGGTCGGCATTCTAACGATCACGGCAGGCCTGCGTCAGGGACTCAGCCTTCCCTCCCCCATGACGCGTCCCACCTCCTCTGATGCAACTTCCTGCTTCTGCGAGGGTGGGACATGTCAGAGGGTTTGGGGGGCTCAGCACACAAGGTAAGGGAGCTATGTTCCTGGGAGCATTTTATGAAGTCCACTGCAGTGCCCCCTAGGGTGCCCGGTTGGTGTCCTGGCATGTCAGGGGGACCAGTGCACTACAAATGCTAGCATTTACACATGGAAACAACACCCACATGAAAATGAAAACTTAAAAATGGGTCAATTTAGACATGATTATCCACAGTATGTAGCAATTGCAAGGGGGCATGTTGGGGGTATGGTTTAGAACTTGCCTGTCTAGGTCAAAAATCTGCATGTGGATTTTCCATTTCACACAGGTACTTCCACATCAGGATTTATAGCAGCTTCCTGGCACATATAGGTTTTTAAAAATGCTCGTTTCAGCCAGCCCTTTACAGGAGGGATTAAGGGAGTTTCCTTCCATAATCCTCTTTATTTCCCTTCTCCAAACTGAAAAGTAAAGATTGTGGTCTCTTTAGTTAATGAGCAGCATTAACATATATAGGTTTGTAAAATGGCTAACATAACACATGTAAGTGTTGAAATACCAACTTACATGTATGCCACTTTCTCTGTTGCTTTTTACATGTGTAGATTTGTACAATGGCTGCATCTGCTGCACATCAGCAAATTCACAGGCATTCTTGTTAGTATTTTAAAAAAAGGATTTAAGTCTAAAATACCCTGGGAAATGAACATGGCCTGACCTGGAACCTGGATTCTGATCTCTATGTTCTATGTAAAACAGAGCTCCACATTTTCAAAAAGTACAAATATGTTAAAAAAAAAACTATGAAACCCCACAAATTACAATAACAGTCTAAAACAAAGTCTAACGGACTCCTTTCCCCAATGAAAACATTGCTGTGATTGACCTGTAAATTGTCCAAGGAAGGGAAAGGTGTATTTTCTCACTTGGGCATGTTTTTTCCAACTTGGCATGTTTATAGGCAGGATGAGTGCATATCAATTAAATAAAGGTGAAGTGCACAGATAAATATTTATTTTGGAAGGTGGGGTAGGAAGAAGAATTTAGATACAAGTTAATCTTTCAGTAATCCAGCTTATAATGCTTTATTTTTCTTGCTAAGCCATTGCCTTGGAGTTTAAACTACAGTTCATAGGGGCCCTTTTGCAAAGGCACATTAATCGGCATTACCGCCCGGCTAGCACTTGCATCATGCGGTAATTCTGAGTTTGGCGCGTGTCAAAAACCCATGGTAGAAAACAATTTTCTACCACAGGGGCACTCCCAGTGGTAATCGGCAGTTGGCGTGTGCTGGACGGTTAAGGGCTAAGGCTATAAATGTGCGCTGGTTTTAAATTGGCGCACATCCATTTCCTAGCCCAACCCCCCTTTTTTTGAGATACGGTGGAGCAATGGTCCAGCGTGCATGCAAAACACGTGCCCACACTACCGCAGGCCTGTTTTTGGCATGCCTTTGTAAAAGGGCCTCATTGTTTCCTATATGTATCTTACTGCTGCTATTTCAACATCTCTTCTAGTGATAAGCCATGTACACGTTTGCGATGATGCAGACGTGATTTAAATTTGGCAGAGGTTTAATAAGGTTACTTGAACCTAAAGCATGGTCTGCTTTAAAACATTTAACAGTGGTATGCTTAAGTAATATGGGGGAAAGTCTATATACAGCGCCTTAAAAATCGGCACCATAAAACCATGCGGTTAGCACGATTCTATAAACTATTATAGAATAAGCTCACAAGCCGTTCATGCAACTAAAATTTAGATGCACCCATTTAGACCACCTAAAACCAGGTTTAAATACCTGCGCCTAAGTTAGGCGTAGATCGGGTGTATTCCATAACACTGCGCATAGTTTTTTGAAACACCCACAACCCACCCATTCCATGCCCATTGTCACGCACCCTTTTCGACCATGCGTATTAGAATTTATGTGCACCACATTATAGAATATGCCTAGAAAGTTGTGCGTGTAAAATTCTAATTAAAGCCAATTAGCGCTGCTAATTGGTTATTTAGTACCAATTATCAGCGCTGATTAGCTTGTTAATTAATTAGGTTGTGCACGCAATTTGGCCATGTGGCCAAATTAGCTCACACAGCTTAAGGTGTAATATATAGAATTTGTGGGTATATATGTACTAATCTTAAGATATTAAAACGCTGCCTCATTTTGAAAAGAATTATGGCCATCTCAGTAGTATTTCTCACCGGCAGACGGTTATCTAAATGCATTTCTATGTAAATGACAAACTCGTATTTCTCTTTTCCTTTCAGGTGGTACCTGCCAGAGCCCTGCTCTTCCAGCCCTGATGCGTCCTCAGTTAGCAGCATTGCAGCCACCTCTGGATATTAAACCATTCCTTCCTTTTTCATTGGACACTGCAGCAGCAGTAAATCTTTTTCCAAATTTCAATGCAGTAAGTACTTTATTTCTGGATGTTAACAATCAGAGCTGTTTGTACAGAACAAATCTTCTTTTCTGTCGGCGTTACCCTGAACTTGGTTAAGAATACACTATCATCTAACCATACAAGGAGTTTCAGTGTGCAGAATCTCCAGTAGGTATGATGGCTGCATTTAAAGAATGCAGCTGTCTCCTATTCTGTCTTTCTTTCATTTTCTGCTTTGTTGCTCAAAAAGGAATGTTTTGTTGGGACTGCTTTCTTCACCCTCTTTAGTTGTGCCTTCGACAACAACTTGACTTGCAGCTTCCCTGGGCTTCTGGTAGTCAGATTAGATCTGTTTTATGCATTCATGTCAGTCTAGTTCAGAAATATGAGAGTATTGGTTAAAACAGGGATGTGTTTGGGCCAATGGACAAAGTATGGGCGCCAGTTATTGCTTATTTAAGTTTCTCAATGCTTAATTTCTTTTTGTTGTCAATCACACATGACATATATTGTTTATTTTGCTGCTCAAAATTGATAAAGTTATTAGAACTAAAGACCTGATTCCCTTCTCTGTAGCGAGGCCCCTTTGATCTTGGATGCATATTTTGTAGTTGCCACCAATCAGGCAGGAGAGGAATAGTTCTGGTTTTTGGAGCAAGACATCGCTTCCACATAGTTTTGTGTAATTATGCAACAGTTGAAGGCAGAACTGTTCTTGTTCCTTGGGTTTTACAGTTTTTGAGAGCTCAGTTTACCCCCTGTTTTTGTAGTCTCTGTACTGGAATATTCAAGTTTTGCTGAATGGCCATAAAAGGAGATTTTTTTCAGGATGGCCGCTAAAGTATTGTGCCTGGTTCTAGTAAAATATTCGAAGTAAGCAGAAGGAGCTAGCACAGAAACTCTATTAACCCAAAAAATGACCAATAAAGGATTATTTGTCCATACGCTTATGCCGTTTTTTTAATGTCTCCAACTCAAATATATTTATCACTTCATTGGTTCGGCATTTCTCCTGAAGATCCTCTTAAACAATGACATAAGTGTGGCATGTGTTACAGAGACATGATTTTGTTAGCATTTATTTTCATTAGTTTATGATCCCTTACTTATGTCATTTGACTTATACCATCAGACTCTGGGACTCCTGATGCAGGCGATTTTGGCAAAACACAGCCCACGTGACAAAGGAATTTATTTGTTGGACAGCTAATAAAGTTTTATGTTAGACTCTTGATTTTTTTCAGACTTTTTCCGCTGTCATACAGTGATTCTGTCTGGAGCCAGGCCTCCTTGGCTCCTTTTTTTCTTTGTTTCTTCCCACTGTTTTCTTATATTGTTCACCTCGTGGGGAACATATTCTTCACCTTCAATTGTGCAACAGGTCCTTTTCTAAAATGTCACCTAAATTCAGCACATCCTGACCTGGACATCTCTCTACCATCTAGGTAAAATTGGGCCTACATGTATATTCATAATTAGTGTGGATGCTCTTAACACTTCCTCTTGAGAAGGCGGTAAGGACGACCACACTAACTAAACAAGTGCATGGTAAGTACCATGAGTTAACTGCAATGTATCATCTGTGCCCATTCTCTGCCCTTAACCCACCCGGTTCCTACCTCCTATCATGCAAAATCGTGTAACTGTCATGGCAATCTAGCAAGAATTATTGTGCTTCTCTATGTTAATTTAGGGTAATTTGCTTATTAACTACTGAAGAACACTATAGAAAAAAAAATGTGAGAATGTCACTCGGGACAGTGGAACACCTTTTTGTTTGGGGGGGGGGGGGGGCAAGCTCTGCCCCCAACCAAACTTTGGCCCCAACCTCACCCGTGCTCTGTCTCCAGCTCCACCCATGTTCCACCTTGAGCTCCAGCATTTCCCCTACCTACAATCCCATAGTCACCCCCCTCCCACGGCATACAGCATCTTTCCCTACCTTTGAACCCCCCACCATGGTGCCTAGCATTTCTCTGCTCCCCTCTCCCATAGTCTCCAGCATTTCTCTCCACCTCCCTGTCCCCTGTGACTTGTGTAGTGCCTTACTTCCCTTGCCCAGGGCAGCCATAGTCCAACTGGCACAGTACCAAAAGTATCGAGGCCAGCGGGCGCAAGGCCTTGTTCAACTGTGCTTGCTCAAGTCCTGACTGCTCCCTCCCTTTCCAAATTTCCTATTTCATGCCCAAGACCCTGCACCTGCCAGCCTCAATGCTTTTGGTGCTGTGCCAGTTAGAGTATTGCCACCCTGGAGGAGGGAGGTAAGGTACTAAACTCATTGTAGGGGGGCAAGGAAGTTGGTGAGAAGGAAAAGTTGGAGCAATTCCCTCTAAGGACTGGTTGACATGAGTAAAAATGTTCTGTTACATTATATTCTGAGCACTTCTTACAGATAACACACACACATGTAAACACTTGTGAGGAGGCTGGAAAGAATTCCATGAGCCATGATGTGCATGATTTCCCTCCTTGTTTGACTGAAGTTTAACTATGTTTATACTTTGAATTTTACTCAGCTACAGGATATATAGCACAGTTTAGAGGGAACACTGCTCCCCCTGTACAAGCACCACTTTTAACAACAACAACAACAACAAAAGGGACAGTAGAGGCATTTGTGAACACAGCGTCTGCCCCCCCTCTCTACTTTCCATTCAGCATCTGCCCCTTTTCTATCCAACATATTCATCTCTCTCTTTTTCTCTGTCTCTCCCCTTTCTATCCAGCATCTGCCCCCTCTCTCTCTCCCCCCCTATTTCATCCAGTGACTGCCCCATCTCTGTCTCTCCCTTTCCATCCAGCCTCTGCCCCTTCTCTCTCCTCACTTCCATCCAGAGTCTCTCTTTTTTCTCTCCTCCATCTAGCATATGGCCACTCACTTTCAATCAGAGTCTGGCCCTCTCTCTCCTTAGTTCCATCCAGCATCTGCCTTCTCTCTCTCCCTCCCATGTCATCTAGTATCTGCCTTCTCTTTCTCTCTCCCCTTCCCTCCAACATCTGTCTCCTCTTTCCCCCCTCATCCAGCATCTGCCCCCCCTATCCCCTATATCCAGCATCTGCCACTTCTCCCCCCCTCCACCTGTCATCTGTCCCTGCTGTCCCCCTCATCCAGCATCTGGCCCTCCTCTTCTCCCTATATCCAGTGTCAGCCACCTCTCTCCTCCCTCTCATCCAGCATCTGTCCCTACTCCCCCACCCCCTACATCCATCATCTGCCCCCTTTTTCAGCCCCCCACAATACAGTATCTACCCTTTCTCTCCCCCTCCCACCAGACATTCCCACCACCATTGGCACACCGGGTTCTCCCCCAATCCCACCCAACACCCCTCTGCCATGGCCACCACTGCTGTTGCTGCCATTTCAGCAATGGCAGCAAAAACAAAGAAAAAGCTTGCAAGGTCGCACTACTCCCACTCACAACTGCAGGCTCTGACCTGGAACTGGAAATGATGTCAGGGGAAAGCCAGACCAGCAGTAGCAAGTGGGGACAGTGTGACCCTGTGATCTTTTTCTTTGTTTTTGCTGCCACTACTGAAACAGCCCCAAAGGCATTTCCCAACCTCTCCTGCAAGACTTCTGACAACCCCCCCCCCCCCTGCAACACCCCCAACCCACTGAAAGAGCCCAAGTCCCAGAAAGCATTCCTCACACCCTGCCACCATAAGCCATCTGGGACCTTCAGGGGGTTCTTCAGTGTCTATCAGCTGGAGCAGGAGCCATCCCCAGTTGTTCCTGTTTCATTAGTCTTGGTTTCAGAATGGTGCCTGGTATCCTCCAGTAGCAGTTTATGGTACTTCTTCTAGCAGTCAAGATACCAAATAAGGAATTTTCATTTATTCTATAAACTATGCATGTACAAGTTATACGCTTGGATATTACTTGAGAGACAACATTTTTGTATGCAGCACCAAAACTCCAAAACATATTACCTCTGACATTAAGGTCTGAACCTTCATATCCCATTTTTAAGAAACTCCTTAAAACCTGGCTGTTCCAACAAGTATTTAAAGTCTAAGACCCCTATTCTGTGCTTTTTTTCTCTCTTCTCTCTTCTATTTTCCTCTTCCATTTTTTTTTTTTTTAATCTCTGACTCCCTTC
Organism: Microcaecilia unicolor; assembly: GCF_901765095.1. Classification (NCBI taxonomy): domain Eukaryota; kingdom Metazoa; phylum Chordata; class Amphibia; order Gymnophiona; family Siphonopidae; genus Microcaecilia; species Microcaecilia unicolor. The sequence continues at coordinate 275,323,083 of NC_044031.1, forward strand.
TGAGTCTTGCTTTTGTAAACCACCCTGTTACTACTTTGTGAATGATGGTTTATCAAGTCTTTGGAAATAAATATAGTATGCACCAACTTACACCATATGTACTTTTAGGTATGACATAATTGTATAATAGCCCAGTTGCTCACATAAACCAGCTTTTTAACAAAATCACCCTTCTTATGTGCATTAACTGCACATAAGGTAATGCAAAATCTCTGCAGCAATTGTGGAGGGTATTCCAAGGACTTTTGGAAAGGGTATCATTCAATTAATGCAGAGCAAGGTTTGTGAAGGATGTGCATTCATTAGTGTGCATTTGCTTCATTTGGTTATCTTTAAAAAAATTCAGGGCATGCAAACTTGATTGAATGTGCATATTTCTACGAGCTGCAGCAGAAAAAGCACAAAAGAACCTTCAAGGATGGAGCAATGGAGAGTCTTTTAATTGAATTGACCCGACACGGGCCATGTTTCAGCGCACAACCGTGCCTGCCTCAGGGGCCAAACTGATACTCTCAACAATGTCAAATAAGATCCATTCAAAAAAAGCACTGCACAATAATAAGCAGCAAAACAGATGCGTCCGTGCGCAACAATGTGTGAAACTAACTGAAGAAAACACCCAACATCAAGAAAAAACATTGAAAAAAATCTTGACCATGCACATCTGTGTAAATAACACATAACTACCCATCTATACTAACTGCATGTCACAGTCCCCACCCATTCCTCACCCCCAAATGGCTATTTCCTTACTGTTAGTACAAGTTATTTTCTCTGATCAGCTAGTACAGTTAGAACAGGATTAAACTTACCAGGGACGTAGCCAGACAGCAGATTTTGGTTGGGCCTAGGCAAGAAGTGGGTGGGCACCAAGTGTTCTCCCCTTCCCCCCCCCCCCCCAAAAAAAAAAATATCTAAGCTGGTGGGAAAATGTTTTTCTCCACCTTGGCAGTCTGCAGCAGGCATGTGCTGAAAACTGAGCATTCACAGGTGCCAGTAATGTGGAGCACACCATTTTCATTACCATCAGGGGGGGAGTCTTCAGCTGGTAGAGCTTGGAATCCCCATCAGCTACTGCTAAACATGTGCTACTGTTGGGTGGGCCTGAGCCCACCCAGACCCACCTGTGGTTACGCCACTGAAACTTACAAATGGGGCCTATATGGTTCTGACTAAAAGACAATCGATAACAGACTTGTCCAACCTTTTTTTAACAGGGGCCAACCCTCTAGCCTTTACCCAGTCTATTTCTTTCTTTCATATGTGCTTTCCCCAGCTTTCACAGTCTTTTTTTCTCTTTTATAAGTATACCACAGCCTTCTCAGACTCTCTCTTTCATATGTACCCCCCCCCCCCCCCCCCCCCCCAGCCTTCTCGGTTTCTTTCTCTCTTTCATATATAATTCCCTCAGTCTTCATAGTCTCTGTCTTTCACATGTAACCCTCCCCCCCCCCCCCCCCCCCAGCTTTCACAGTCTCTTTCTCTCTTTCAAATGTACCCCAGCCTTCAGTTTCTTTCTTTCTTTCATATGTACCCCTCAGCCAATGTTTCCTCTAAGGAGTGGCCTGGTGTGTATAAATTATTTTGCGTGTGAGCAACACGTTTTAAAAACCAACAATTTTTGAGCACCAATATTTGCAATACATTTCTGTATATAGCACAGAAAAAAAAAGTTTGTGAGCAACCATGCAAAATCTGTGAGTTACGCTCCTAAAATGTATGAGCAATTGCTCATGTGTTCCGCTTAGAGGGAACATTGCCCTCAGCCTTCACTGTCTCTTTCTCTCTTTCATGTGCCTCCCCCATCTTCAACCAGTTTCTATGTCACCTGGCTGGCTTCAGCTGCACTGACTCCCCCCCCCCCCCCTATAATTCCAGCTTCCCTGCTGTGACCTGGATCTCCTCAAGCTTGAACCACACAGTACAGGAAATTTGGGTTGATCATGTGGTTTCAAGTCTCCTCAGACTTGAAACTACAAGAGCTCCCAAACTTACTGCAATGTGAGCTCAGGCCTACAGAGCTTAAGCCCCATGGTTCAGGAAGTTTGGATTGGTCCTATGGTTTCAAGTCTGATGAGACTTGAAATCATGAGAGTTCCCAAACTTCCTGCATCACGCGACTCAAGCTTGAAGAGAGCTGGAGTCACACTGGGAAAGCCAGAATTGTGCGGGGGGTCGGTAAAGCAGAAAGCTGGGGTAGGCCAGATAGCAGCACTTGGCAGGCTGAGTTCTGTCCTGTGGGCCATAGGTTGCACAAAACTGATGAATAGAGTGGGGGAAAGACTAGCCAGACTGAACAATTGAATTAACGCCTCTGACAGGATTCCTGCTAAACATTTGAGCCCCAGGCACATACTTAGGGGTTCTTTTACTAAGATGCATAGGCGTCTATGTGTGTACAATGCGCATCAAATTAGAACTAATGCCTAGCTACCACATGCCCCTGGCGGTAATTCTAATTTCTACGCATGTCCAAAACATGCGGCAGAAAATAATTTCTTTTTTCTACTGTGTGGCACTAGTAACTGGGTGGTAATCAGCAGTATACATGCACCGACAACTACTGCCCAGTTAATACGTGAGACCGTACCAATAAGTCAATGGATGGCGGTAAGGTCTCAGGCCCAAAATGGACGCGCACTGATTTTAATTTTGCCGCTCATCCATTTTTGGCAAAAAAGGCCTTTTTTACAGGTGCCCTGAAAAATGGACCTGTGTGCATTCAATACACACATCTACACCAGCACAGGCCATTTTTCAGCGTACCTTAGTAAAAGGACCCCTTAGTTTTCCTGTGCCTTAATCCTGCCCTGATGACAGCTTAATAAATAGGCCTCCAAGTGATTAAAACAAAAAGGGGCAATTATCGTAATAATGGTATTCCTTATAGAAAGTACAATGGATGGATGGATTATAACTTATTTTAAATACAATAAATATAATACAATTGCAAGATACAGAGGACGTACTGGAGCTAGTCATGTTTCGCTGCCATAGTTTCTATTTCTCTTTATTCCTCCATTATTATACAGTATTTATTCCTACTCATTCTTTTGTTGGAAGTCTTTGATTCCCCGTTAGTTTTGAGTAATGCGTATTTCTGATGTCTTTATTTTGCAATCTGCAGGAAAAATACATTTCTGTTTCTATTTCTCCAGGGTTCTAATGCATAAAATAGTCTGGCTTCCTGGGGTTTCTAGCCGTGTGTTTTTGTCTGCATATTTCTAGTCTTTGGTCATTCATTCTTTATTTGGTGAGGTTTCGCTTTGTGCATTTACTATTTATTAAAACTTGTTATACATCCTGTACCGACAACGCATATCTAGGCAGTGTACAATGTAAAAAAAAACCCATATCAAAATAGAAAAAGGAACTCCATTAAATTAAAAGGACAGAAGACAACATTCAAACCAAGACACTCGTATCTGTAAATAACATTTCTTTAACAGGTTATCTGGTCATCCAGTTGAAAAATGTTCTGAGAATTAAATCAATCTAAGCAAGTAATAGCTAAAGTAAAAAAAAAAAAAGTGTGTCTTTGAAAGAGTTTTAAACCTTGGGAAGGACATTTCACTGTGAATCTGTAAAGGCAAATTTCAAAGACAAAAAGAATACTGAATGATGTGTAGATTCATAGTAAGCATCTTTTGAGATCAGAAGGAACAAACGATTTGAATCAACAGAACGTATAGAACTGGCTAGTGTATATGGAATCACCAGGGATGATAAATATGACCAGCGTAGTAAATGATAAGAGATAAGCAACCAATGCAGAAGGATAAATAAAGGAGTGATATGGTCAATTTTTTTTGCTCAGCAAAGCAGTCTTGCTGCGGTATTGTGTAATGTTTGTAAAAGCCTTATTTGAGATTGAGGGAGGTCTCCACACTTGTCCTTCCCTACACCCCTTCCCGTGCACTCCGTTCCATGGATAAATCCTTCTTATATGTTCCCTTCTCCACTACTGCCAACTCCAGATTTCGCGCCTTCTGTCTCGCTGCACCCTACGCCTGGAATAAACTTCCTGAGCCCCTACGTCTTGACCCATCCTTGGCCACCTTTAAATCTAGACTGAAAGCCCACCTCTTTAACATTGCTTTTGACTCATAACCACTTGTAACCACTCGCCTCCACCTACCCTCCTCTCTTCCTTCCCGTTCACATTAATTGATTTGATTTGCTTACTTTATTTATTTTTTGTCTATTAGATTGTAAGCTCTTTGAGCAGGGACTGTCTTTCTTCTATGTTTGTGCAGCGCTGCGTACGCCTTGTAGCGCTATAGAAATGCTAAATAGTAGTAGTATTAGTAGTAAATCACATTACAGTAATTCATATGCAAGATCAAAAAAGCATGATGTACAAAATGTAGAGAGAGAAAAATCCATAAAACTGCTTAGGTATTTAAGTGTATGTAGAGATGCAACTCCCAATTTCAAAACCTCTGACATCTGTTTCTTAAATGATAGTTGCGTCTCAAACCAAACACCTAGGAACTTAAAAGATGAAACTGGAACAGTTGGGATTCCAGAAAGAAAATAGGAGTAATGCTTGGCTGTGGTAAGACACCTGTAATCCAATATGTCACCATCTTATCCGGATTTAAAACTAATTTGTGAGATTCTAACCATCTCGCTAGAGCTAACAGACAATTCTGCAGAGGAGAAAGTGTGATATGAAATGTTGACATAGGTTACATGTATAAAATATTATCCACATAGAGGAAAGCTTTTATGCCAATAGAGTGAATAAGAATTGCAAGAGGAGTAATTAAGATGTTAAAGAGAAGAGGGGACAATATTGATCCTTGTGGTACACCAAGGTGAGAGTCTGTGACAGCCTAGTCAGCTTGTTTTGTTTTCTAATCTGCACTCTTAATTGTAAGTATATTTAGATATTTCTCAAACTTATGAAACTGCCTTCCAACCCAATATCCCAACCTATATATAAAGACAACAATAATAATACAATACAAAGTTAAATAATGTTATAACATCAAATGCATCCAGACAGTACAAATTAAATCAAGACATCATGATATACCCCTTACTCTGAAGTTAAAAGGAAAAACCTAGTTGTTCAAATCCATCAAGTCATAAAAACAATTCATAGGCTATAATTTATGTAACTCTCTTTGGTTATACCACAGAAAGGCAGTATATCAAATCCATGATCCTTTACCCCCTTCAGTAAACAATTCGAAAGGCCCAAAAAACATTTTCAGTGTTTTTAATGAAATGGTTAAAAGTTAGTATGAAGTGTAAAGAACAGCAGTCAAGGACTAGGGGGCACGCGATCAAGCTACAAAGTAGTAAAATTAAAATGAATTGGAGAAACGTTTTCTTCACTCACCATGTAATTAAACTCTGGAATTCGTTGCCAGAGAATTTAGTAAAAGTGGTTAGCTTAGCGGGATTTAAAAAAGGTTTGGATTGCTTCCTAAAGGAAAAGTCCATAGACCATTATTAAAATGAACTTGGGGAAAATCCACTGCTTATTTCTAGGATAAGCAGCATAAATGTATTGTGCTTTTTTGGGATCTTGCCAGGTACTTGTGACTTGGATTGGCCACTGTTAGAAACAGGATGCTAGGCTTGATGGACCTTTGGTCTGTCCCAGTATGGCAATACTTATGTAGTTATGTAAAAGTTTCAAAAGAACTGGATCACAATGAAAAGCTGAGTTTCTAGCAATGACTTGCATAATTTCATAATTTCGAGACACAACAGTCAGATTATTCTGCTAAGACGAACAAGGAAGACCACTTGGGATATAATGAGTAAAATGACTGATCTTTCAATAAGAGTGAACCAGTCTATGCATTCAAGGGCACATTAAGGTGCTTGTATTGTATTCTCTTTATACACTGTTTGAGCTCTGAGTGTTAGTACTAGTTCACTATGGCAGGCTTCCAACATATTATTGAATATGTTTTTGTGACAAATTTTTACCTTGCAGAATGTTCAATAGTGGAGTAAGGTTTTTGGCTCTATTGTTAAGATGACAATACAATTTGAATATTCTTTTTTTGTATATTAAGTAGTATGGGGAGGTGCCCTAATTCTTCTCTGCATCGGTAATTGGGGGTATTTGTATGAATGAAGAGGTCTAACTGGGATTCTATATAATTTGAGGTTAACAATAGATCCAAGAGTTCACTTCCATATATGAAGATTAGTTGAATGATGCTATCAAATTTATTTGGAGGGAAGAGGTTGTATTTGTCCAGAGCCATCTAGGGCTTATAGGGGCTATTTATATAAAGCTGCTGCTAACATTTTTGTGCCAGTTATGCACATAAATGTTTAGAATACTAGAGTATATCCCCCAAATTCTATATACCATGCCTTAATTTCCTCACAGCAATTGAAGCGTATTCTATAACAATGTGGTAACTTAATTGGTTAACTAGCTAATCAGTGCTGCTAAATGGGTGTTAACAAGCATGTTAAGTGGTTTATAGAACACTGACCCTCACCCATAAGAAAAATCCATCTCTAACTAGCCTGGGCCACCTTAAGAGCACTGATCCCACCCTGGAGGGAAGTGAGTGGGGAAGGAGTTTAAAAGACAATGTGTGGGAGTTTAAAAGACAGTGCCAGGCTGAGGTTAAGGAGGACTGAGGAAGGAAGAACTGAAGTCCCAGCATATATAGTAACATAGTAGATGACGGCAGAAAAAGACCTGCACGGTCCATCCAGTCTGCCCAACAAGACAACTCATGTGTGCTACTTTTGTGTATACCCTACTTTGATTTGTACCTGTGCTCTTCAGGGCACAGACCGTATAAGCCTGCCCAGCACTAGCCCCGCCTCCCAACCACCGGCTCTGGCATAGACCGTATAAGTCTGCCCAGCACTATCCCCGCCTCCCACCACCGGCTCTGGCACATACCGTATAAGTCTGCCCAGCGCTATCCCTGCCTCCCAACCTCCAGTCCCGCCTCCCACCACTGGCTCTGGCACAGACCGTATAAGTCTGCCCCGCACTATCCCCGCCTCCCAACCTCCAGCCCCGCCTCCCACTACCGGCTCTGATAAGCCAATCTTTTATTTGAAGAATTATGAGCCTCCCCCCTGTGAAGATAAGTATGTGTCTTTATAAAACAGCCTAACAAAACCTCCCAAATCATGGTTGAAATGCAGTCATGCACATTTATAATTGCTCAGGAGCACGTAGACATTAGGGATGGGCATTTGTTTGTAACAATATGGGAAATATCAATGGCATATCCCATGATATTGCATGTTGCTATAAAATGAAAACATACACTACTAAAAGATACATATCTAAGAGAAGGAGCAAAGAAATAATTTTTAAAATAATAGAAGAAGGGTAGGGCATGGCAAGATAATGGACTGAGCATACCTCTGTGTGCAACTACTCCAGTTGCAGGCTGGTGAAAGCACTTCTTTCTTCTTCAATATTGACTTTCCTTTCTGTTCCTGATGCCTCACATGAAGCATAAAGGGGTGGTAAAGGCTCAGCCGCATCCAGCTCAAACCTCTTCCCCAGCGCTATAAACTTTGGACAGCTTCGCCCTACAAACCTTGTAGTTGAGATCTGGTGGAGCGAATTTGGCTGTAGGGGCAGGCAAGGGAGTGCCTGTCTCTCTTGGACTCCACATTTCTTTGTCACCTCTGATTGTTGTTTCACCACTACCGTGCCTGACTAAAAATGGGTCGAAGATGGGTCTCCCTCTACTGCAGAAGTTGCTGAGGAAGGAAGCTCTGGTGGCAGTGTCAGGCCCAATGGGATACAGACCTGGCGTAGTGATTTCGGAGTCTTGCCTCCCTGACGGTGGCGTTGCTGGAAAATATCTGGAAGGCGGTTCAGTTGCTAACTATAACCGTGTCCAAATCGGTCCAATAAACTTCTCTGATTGTGAGTAAAATGGATACAATAACTGCAAAGCTAGAATCTAATAGACAAGAGTATCTGGCTACTTCAGAGCAAACTAAAACAGATATTAAGAACTTGCAGTCTTCAGTTGCTGCTGATATTAAAGATAACAAAAGGATTTTCCAAAAGATAAAGCAAATTGAGAACTTCAACAAAAGGTTGAACCTTTGAATATTGATTTTCCCTAAGTTGTCTGACACGACCCCAGTGGATTTCTTCAAGAAATACTTTATAGAAGTTTTAAAATATTCCCCCACTTCTATTCCTCCAATGAATAATGTTTATTATTTGCCTACTCTGGTTAAAAACTCAAGGGAAATGCCCAGAGGCTGAACCTTTAGTTCCTCAACAGGATCTCAACGAGTTACAGAATTTATCAGGTGTTCTAGAAGACTCTCTCACTGAAGTGACTGATCATGCAACACTTTTGACATCTTTTGTGTTTCAGAAAATTCTTAATGCAGTCATGAGATTGTTCTTTCACAATTCACAATCTCTGTTTTGTGGCCAAAAGGTTTGGGTATATCCTGACATGACTAAAAACCACACAGGATAGAAGAAAATTCGTTTTAGCTATGTGATGTGAGACATATGCCTAGGTGTGTCGTACTTGTTAGCATATCCTTGCAAATGCTTAGTACATTGGTTGTAAAATATGTATTTTTTGACCCAAACATCTGAGATCCTTTCTAGATATGAAAAAATATCTCCAGTGGTGTAACATCCAAGAGTTATGACTAGTGGTTATAGATGAATTATGTTGTTTTAGTTGAAAGCCTTTCTTATATTCTATATACAATTATATTTTCTCTCCTTGTAGTTTAGGCCACCCCCTCCTTTATTGGTGGTCTAAAGAAGAGTTAATTCTGTTTTTTTTTTCTTTGAATTTATTGCTTACTATTATTTTGTTTACTCTGTTTCTTTCACAAGTGTGTACTTGTAATAAGTTCCAAATATCATAACTAAAATATAGAAAAACCATAAAAGAAGCCTTCAGTGCATATGTTCACTCCAGTGAGTGGTGACACCATACAAAGGTATTTGCACAGTCTACCCACAGTTTTTATACTGTATAATTATACTACAGCAAGATGCCCACCGGAAGGGTGGAAGGCCAGATTTTAGGACTCAGGCTGTAAAAATACCAGCTAGGTTTAAAAATCTATGACTGGCTGAGCAAGGACTTGCTCTTCCTGCAAGTTAATAGAATCTGAAAAAAAAAAGCAGATGATACAATGATACAGAGGTAATACAGAGTTCATGAGATGGTATGAAAGGTATTGAGATGGTATGAAAAGTATTGCAGCCGGAAGATGTGAAACTGTTATCTCAACGCTTCCCAAAACATGTTGATAATTAGCAGTAGCTGAGAACGGAAGGAGGTGGGCACATCCGACAGCAGACAGCATGGGAAAGTATGCTCTCAGAAATGCGAAATATTAGCTAGGTATCTCACCATTCACTTCTATGGAGAGGATAGAGTATAAAAGAAGGAAGATTTTGGCTTGGTTAGAGAGTCTTCTCCAAAGCTTCTGTCAGACGGCGAAGCTCTGTCCGGTTGTACCCAGAATCTGTCTGCTGAATGTACCTGATTAAAGCCTGATGTACAAATAAAATCCTTATTCGAAATGATGATTTGTGGGCTTAACTTAATGATGAAAGGCTGTAAGTATAAATGCTTCTGCTGTATCAGGCTATCACTCGCTGCATTATATAACTTGTAACCTAAATCCAGTTTGTCATAAGGCTGGTATCTGTTCCTTGCCAGTGCTGAGAGGCGGACTAATGCGGGTCTCTTAGATCTAACGTCTCTTTCAGTGGCAACTCCTCTTAGAACTTCACAACCCCCTGATTGCCCCAGTTCTAGGGCTATTCAGAGATGGAGTCAGATTAAGGTCATTTAAGCCTTCTTGGGGGGGGCTCGGGACCCCTTAATTCACGACATTGGTGACCCAGCGTTCGATTTAAACACGCCATGCGAATTTTTGTCAAAGTGGGGATTGATTCTAGCTCTTGACTAAAATTCTGTTGTTTTATCTTCCAATTGATTGCTGTCCTTTTCTTGCCTTTTCTTGCCCCATCACTGTCTTTCAATATTCTGTTCTGTTCTTTCTCACCCCCTTTTTCTTTCTCCCATCCTGTCCATCTCTTTGATTTGCGTGATGTGCGCAAGAGTGTGCTTGTTGTGTGAATGAAGCATAACAACGAATCCAGGCGACTGCGATTTGGGGTTTGCTGTAAGTTTATTTCAATGTTCAAAATCTTTGGATTGGTCTTTATGCTAGCATTCTCGCTTAACAATCCTTAGAGATTGCGCATTTTCTGCTTCCAATCCCACCCTGTGTTCTGTCTTAATCCCTCCTTTTCAAATCCCTGTCCCCTTGTTCTCACTATGTATTCTGTTCTTTCTTCTTCTGTCGACCTTACTTTCCTCCCTAATCCCTTTTCCTGTTCTCCTTCATCCTAACTTCTTCTACCTACCTCTTCCTATTACTCCCCTGGGTCTAATCCTGCTCTTTCTCTTCTGTATGTTCCCGTATCGAGGTAATTTCCTTTACTCTAGGAGAACAGCACGCTTTCAGATTGCTCTCCTCTAAAATCCTTTTGGTTTCTCTGTTCTTATAACCACTCTTCAAAACTGACAGCCCCCACCTTTTCACATCTGCTATTGCCTTCACTCTGTGTGTGCGACACATACTTTTGATCTTGTGCTGTAACAGTTATCCACGAGACTCTTTTCACGTCTCGGGACTGTCCCTTTTATTATTCCTCCTCTTTTTTTTTCCTATTGAAAACAGTAGTTAAGGTGTTCAACTTTGTAGCTGATTACCGTCGTCCAACTGCTGATTTCCCCTTATCTCTCTAAGTATTCTTTCAGTCTTCTGAACTATGCTTTCTCTCTAACCACTCAGCCCACAGCCCCCCCCTTCCTGTCCACACTTTTCTCGGCTCTTTTTCATAGTGCAGCATGAATAACTGCGTAGTATCTCTTATTTCGTTCTTTTTCCTTTTGCATCTTTGTGTATGTCTTTGCACTCTGTCTGAATTGTATTTTTGTGTGAACTATACTGTTCCGTCTCTGCTTTTCTTATTTCTCATTTCCACCTGTCAAAATCTTTATTATTTACTGCGTAGTTCAACTGATTGCTCTTTTTCACAGCTGTTCAGTCCTGTGCTCTCACCCCCCCCCCATAGTCATTTTTCTTTCCTTAAGTCCAATCTGAATCCCTTCCTCCACAACATTTTGTTCTTGTCCCCCTTTTTCTGCCACAAGAATCCTCCCTGCCCTCCTCTCTGATGCTCTACCGACTCCTACACTATATGTCTGTGGTCCGTGTAAAATTTATAAGGGTGTGGCCCGCACGGTACCAATTGGGGTAACTTAATACCTTACAGACACCTTTTTAGCTTCTTGTGCAAACCAGAAATCATTTTTTTTTTGGATTTCCTAGAAAACTTTTCTTTCTCCTTCTCAGTCCCATGTGGTGTGAGGTTTGATTCTCTTTCCGGATCAAAGCTTATTACATTACTAGTAACTGTCATATTTGATATATACTCCCTCTTGGGCTTCGATTCTGCCTTTGTAAATCTATTTAAATTCGTTCGAAGAGGTGTAAGTTCTAAACCCCTTTTTCTTACATTTTTTAATATCCTTATCCAGGCTTCCGAAACTGCCATTTCTTTCTGTAGCTTTTAAAGGTTTTCCCTAACAAGTGCTGTAGTTTACTATCTCAAGGACATGAGAGTCTGGGAAGCTTGCCCACTTTAGCTGCCTTATCAGTCCAGCACTGCTTTGGCAGAAGAGGCTCTACAGTTCACTTTTAAAAGCTAAGAAAGTGATTTTTTTTTTTCCTCTCCCCCTTTTCCGTTCGTTTTTGTCCCTGTTCTATGCTGAAGTGGTACAACAGTCTTTTACACAGGTATCTTTCAACTCCGGTTTCCCCTCAAAATTGGTTCCTTAAGCAGGCACCATAATTGTAAAATGACTTATCTTTTCATGCCTCATGCTGCCAAGTCCGTTGTAAGTGCACTTCTGAACATGTAAGAATGTACGGATGTATTTCTTGGCTTTCACTGTATCTTAGTCTTACTCTGCATTCTCCTTTTATCAAGGCATACTTTTTTCTCCTTTTGTGTCATTTTATTAGGACGTTATCTCCCACTCCCCAATATTCACTGCTCATACTGCTTTGACTTTTGGGTGTTGCTCTCTATTTCATTCCATCTCCCTTAAACAAAGGCTTTCTCATTCTGGCTCTGAGCCATGATTTTAACCCCGAGACAGGTTCCTTTATTTTTGTGCTGCAATTGACAGCTTGATAGACCTTATTGTGCTACACCATGTGCTTACAAAGTATTAAAAGGGTATCTTTCCTTTAAACATACATTACTTGACTTTCCCCTTTAAAAACCGACTTTCTCCTTCTTTGTCCTAGTGGCCCCCCCATGACTTATACTGTAAATGGTATTACTCACTTCCTAGAGATATATCTTAATAGTCCACTATAATGTATTTTAGGAAGGCTGTTGCATATTTTGTTTTATTGTTCTATTTAAATGATATCATATTGTGCTTGTGTTCTATGACACAGGGGTATAGCGTGGTTTCCAAGGCATATTAGATACAGACTTTTTCTTGTAAAAATATTCGTGCTCAAATCTTCATACCTTTTACTTCCGCGATGGCTGCGCTGGTCCGCTGCTCATCTATAATCTTTACATGTTTTTAACACTAATCTTATCAGCCATACAAGAAAACATTAAGCTACGTATACCTTCCTGTTCTGCTCTACCACCTTCAAGCTTTCCTTTCATAGTTTGCTGTGTGGCAACCTTAGTATACCCGGTAAAGTTAAGGTGCCTTACCCGAAGAGCTTTCTTGTTTCTTTTCCCTTTAATACAATTTTTTTTTCCTTGCTACTTCTGGATTAGATTTCAGAGGTTCTTTCTAGGGACATGCCATATTTATTATTTCCTTTTCCCTTTTTTCCTTTATTTCTTAATATTTCTGTCTACTTTATTCTACTAGTGTCATGCAATTAACTTTGATACCGATGTCTGGGACTTACATGCATTGAAGGGGATCCTTCAATGGATGACGGCATCTTATTTATTAGGGGCAGACTTCCATTCCATTTTCGGAATGGCCTGCGGTTTCGGCATTATTGCCCACCTATGAGTTACTTGTATAGATGACCGCGGGGTTAATAAAGAGACGTCTAACGACTTTCGTTGCGATTGTGTACAGGTTGACTCGGGTATTTAAAAAGTTTAGAAATGGTTAGTTGTATACGCGGGAGAGCCTAACCTATAAAATTTTTATTTTACTGCGTTGTAGCGCTACGGGTTTGTAGACCATTTAAGGTTCATTGGGGTGATTATGTTGTAGCTAATCAGCGGAAACCCATTGGACCGCTGCTCCTCGACTCAGAGGACCTTATTCGCAGGTTTTTGGGTTTATTTTGGGAGTGTTTGCAATGTCCCTTTTTGGGGGCTCTATCACGGTGTTGGAGCCCGTGGCCAATAATTACCAGTGTAGTTTTTGGCAGGCAAGTTGTAGCTGTCTTTAGAAGCACACTCTGGGGAGTAGTTTTTATTAATTTGGGATAGAGTAGTATAAATATATAATAGCTGACACTAATCACCTTCTGCTCTAATTTTCTTACACTCTCTTTGCACTTTTGCGACCTTCAATTGTCTGTTTACTTAACCTGCGGCAAAAGCATAGGGCTTTCCGCCAATTAGTAATTTATATTCTAGGTTCCGTTACTGGGACGCTCTTGAAGACACGTGAGTATAAAGGTGTTTTCTATACGCATGATGCATGTTTTCCTTTGAATGATCTTCCTTTGCACGTTTTTATATATATATATTTATAGAGGTACCTATTATAATTCTTTGAACTAGGATCCAACTTGAGATTTAATTTGCCATTTTACACTGCACACCTCCACCTATGTGGATTGCTTTCCCCTTATTCCTAATTCCATTATGTCCACTCAGTCCTCCACTAGCCCCCTGGAAAGAGTTCTCAACTTTTTTCCTGCTGATAAAAAAGAACTGTCCCGTTTATGTCAGACCTGGCATACCGTTTGGTCCGCCAAAGACCCGGGACTGGAATGGCCAACAAAGGGCTCATTTGATCAGGGCAAGCTCCAAGCCTTGGTTTGCTATAATGAATCCAACAAAACAGGAAAATCTAGGGAGAAGCATTTAGTTGCTATTAATAAATTTATACTTATTGCACAAAACCAGCATGACAGAGCCCTAACGAAGTCTGATTGCGATCAAGCCCCTTACCAAGAGGCAATTACACCTACTGCCCCACCACCTTATGATGCTGCAGGTACTACCAAGCTTCTACCATGTGCAGTGGGATATACACCAATACCCCCAGGATATTGTGATACAAATAGCAATACTCCTGAGACCTCTCCCCCTGTTATTGTTATGTATGCTGATCAACGCTATGACAATAACGGCCGAAATCAAGGCCCACGGCCCTACCACCCAGACCGTAGAACTGATTACCCAGAAGAACGGGGTCGACGCTCTCTACCCCAGCCCTGTTGGATCTTCCAGAACTCCGTCCAGATTCTTCAACGCTTCCACCGCCTCGACCATGTTCGATGAAAGAAACTTTTGAACTGATACTTAATTTGAGAACTACTGTTGCTGTTTATGGACATTATAGATTCATATTATGTTTTATTTTCAGTTTAGCAGCAATCCTGTCTAGATATTGAAAAGGTTTTATTTTTATTTTCCTATTATTTCCTTTAATTGTTCTAATTGTTTTTCCACGAGTTTCCCCGTCATTTCTGTTTACGTAATTTAAATTTAAGTCGATATTGCTCGGATACAAGGGTAACATCAAACCCTAATACTGGCTAAGATATCATAATGTAGATGTAAACTCTGTTAGTATCAACCTGTTATGCAATTGTTTAACTTTGGTGTAGGCTTACTTGAGCTGCATGTCTTTCTGTAGGGGTAACGGATATATACAATGCTTCCCATACTTCCAGGTCATTATGCATATGTCAAGATCCATGCATGACCTTGGTTAATATAAATTTTCCTAGGATTGACCATTTTTTCTGTATGAGGCAACCTCATACTTGCTATCCACTTATTAGTGCTCATGATTGGATGCTAATGATGAGTAATAGTAAGGTCCAGGAATTCCGACCTGTTTAAGGATTCTGAATACCTACAACCTTAAACAGCTTGCAATCTGAATACTAACCATATATTTGTTGAGCCACCATAACAATGCTTAATCAAAACCACTATTCCTTCCGAGGACCACTGAGATACATACATTAGATTATCTCCCCATGTACTATGCAACAGATACAATAGAAGTCATAGCAAGACTTGAAAGTATTTATTAGTATGATCCACCTGAAATTGCTATTACCCGCATACCTATACTTCATGGGATTTTGTAGATGAACTCATTCATAAAACCTCTCTCACTACAGGTTTGAGTACGCCTCAAGAGGGGTAACATCAAGATTAAGGCCCAAGGGGTTGGGTAATATAAAGGGAATTCCATATGCCCAAAACAATACCACCTAAGAGTGAAGTTTTCTGTCTTGCATAATATCTGCTAGCAATCCATAAGAACAAAACTCCCCCTCTCGTTTGATAGCTTGCCACCTTCTGGAATGGATGATGACGAGCTTGACGAGCTTTGTGTCACCCCTCCTCAGAGGGGGTGACAAGTGGGGAATGTATAATTATACTACAGCAAGATGCCCACCGGAAGGGTGGAAGGCCAGATTTTAGGACTCAGGCTGTAAAAATACCAGCTAGGTTTAAAAATCTATGACTGGCTGAGCAAGGACTTGCTCTTCCTGCAAGTTAATAGAATCTGAAAAAAAAAAGCAGATGATACAATGATACAGAGGTAATACAGAGTTCATGAGATGGTATGAAAGGTATTGAGATGGTATGAAAAGTATTGCAGCCGGAAGATGTGAAACTGTTATCTCAACGCTTCCCAAAACATGTTGATAATTAGCAGTAGCTGAGAACGGAAGGAGGTGGGCACATCCGACAGCAGACAGCATGGGAAAGTATGCTCTCAGAAATGCGAAATATTAGCTAGGTATCTCACCATTCACTTCTATGGAGAGGATAGAGTATAAAAGAAGGAAGATTTTGGCTTGGTTAGAGAGTCTTCTCCAAAGCTTCTGTCAGACGGCGAAGCTCTGTCCGGTTGTACCCAGAATCTGTCTGCTGAATGTACCTGATTAAAGCCTGATGTACAAATAAAATCCTTATTCGAAATGATGATTTGTGGGCTTAACTTAATGATGAAAGGCTGTAAGTATAAATGCTTCTGCTGTATCAGGCTATCACTCGCTGCATTATATAACTTGTAACCTAAATCCAGTTTGTCATAAGGCTGGTATCTGTTCCTTGCCAGTGCTGAGAGGCGGACTAATGCGGGTCTCTTAGATCTAACGTCTCTTTCAGTGGCAACTCCTCTTAGAACTTCACAACCCCCTGATTGCCCCAGTTCTAGGGCTATTCAGAGATGGAGTCAGATTAAGGTCATTTAAGCCTTCTTGGGGGGGGCTCGGGACCCCTTAATTCACGACAATACCCAATCATGCACCATCATCAGGACATACATGCATGCAATAATAGTGCAATGAACACAGTGAAAAAAATAATAGTCAATAGATATCTTCAAAATGCTACAATCTCAAAGTTCATAATGAAATCAAGTCAACAATGTCCATCCCAGGCAAAGACCTTAGTATGTAAAGTTCATGAAGGATTAATAAGCTGCACCCCACTATTATGAACAAACAATAAAAGGACACCACTTATATTGAAGATATGCAAGAAAGTAAACAATTCAACTGCAGTTCTTTGGTTCAACAGAGCCCCATTTTGGGAAACTTGTCCCTTCCTCAGGAACCCCAGCTGCAAATAATACCAAAAGCGTCAGGGGTGTTGTCTACTTCATGCACAGGGAATTCAAAGTGGTGATGACTGGAGGGAATGCCAGCTTTATGAATCAGCAGGAAAAGGAAATGACATATTAGAAATACCGATCACAGAATAGTATTCCATTCAATGCACTTGTTCATACCCTGGGGCTTAACAGCGCATAATTCAAAAATTCAATAGTGCTCCCGTAACTGTAGTTTAGTGATCCCCCCCCCCCCGTATGTGTCCCAAATCCTTTCAATAACGAACCATCTAAGATCTGCAAACACATGGTTCATAGTCATACAGTGTGGGACCATAAGGAAAGTTAGTGTATGATTCTGGAGATGAATCCAGTATTCTTGCAAGTGAACCTTAACAGTACGTATAGTCCATCCTACATAAATCTTCTGATAGGAACATGCAATGATATATATCACAAAGTCTGATTTACAGGTAGTCTGCGATCATAATATATAACTTTTTCCAGTAACAGGATTGATCCATTGTGCACAATCATGAGAATTACCACACACAAAACATTGACCACAGGGTCATTATGATCAGATAATCTCTCTTGCTGTCTAGTGTCCATAAAATCAGAATGTACCACATAATTGACCAGATATTTAGGTCTTTTGTATGCCATATAAGGTCCTTGTTGGAACTCTTCATGCAGAGTGAGGACTGGACAATGTTTTTAAATAATGGCTGCCAGTTTTGTAGCTTTATCAGAGCAAGTCAAAACTTGCTTCTCTTTAACATTATTGGGTCTGTTCTGTAACAGTAGAGTCAGATTGGCATACAGGGCATGTAAAACGTCCTGTCATATAACTTTGTGTGGGTGACCCCTACCTAAAAAATGCTGAGACAATACATGAGCTTGTTTTCTATATTCATCAGTAGTAGAGAAAATGTGTCATATATGTAAGAATTGACTGGTTGGTAAAGCCTGATGAAGATGTCTAGGATGACAGCTGGAGTACTGTAAGCATGTATTCCTCTCAAACAAGCAGAAACAGCATGAAAATTAATGTTTTGTCATTGCCGATAATCGCAAAAAGGGCACCCATTGTGCATGCACGAACTATTGTGGCATGTGCACACCACCGCGCATGTGTGCACAGTGTGCACTGTTTCAGAAAAAATGCAGGTTGCACACTCTTTCAAAATAATGCACACTCAATGACTTTGCTCCTGTGACAAAAAAATGGCCAAACGACAGCAAATAAACATTCCTAGAAATGTCACTGGAAAAGATACAAAACAAACATTTTCTGGCTGCCCATCCTTAGTAAAAATGTGTACAGAGGTGAAAGGTGCCCATAGTTGCATATTTTATAAATTATGCTCATATTTCATGACTCTGCCTATACTGTTTCCAGACTCTGTCCCAAACATGCCTAAATGTGAGTAACATAAAAGTGATTGTCTTGTCATTGAATGCACTTTTATGTGTGTAACTTGGGGGTAATTGGTAAAAGTGGACACGGTTTTTATTTATATATTCACAAAAAGTCACAAATTTGCTAAAGAAAAGAGATTGGAATACAGCTATTTTAAACAGGCATATATTCACTTACATAACTTCCAATACTAGTAGGGGAGACACATTTCACAATAGAAAGAAAATAGAAAAAGAAGAAAAAAATAAGACTAATTCCTAAATTAGTGACAGCGTAATACCTAAATCCAAGTTACTAGCATTCTATCCCACAGGAGAGCTAGTTGCAGAAATTTCAACAGGGGCAGCGCCTGATTGAGACTCAAGAGCTTCACAGGTCATGGCAGTTGTCAAATGGAGTGGTGTTAAAGAAACTACCTTTTTGAATACCAAAGTTCAACTTTTTCCAGATATGCAAAAAAAAGAGGTGTCAATTTCTGATTTAAAACCCGTAGTGTTGAAATTAGATGCTTTGCTTTTTTCTGCGTTATCCCAGCTGCGTTATCCCTGTAAACGTTTAATTAAATACCAAGTGGCTCGCTTCAAAGCAAGGTTTATATGCAAAAATACTTTGGAATATTACCACTGTAATGTTTATATCTTTAAGGATGATGACAAAAAAAAAACACTGGATAAGAAAAATGTGCAGTAAAGGTTATGTGAAATTGTAATTCATTCCAACAACAGATGTAACATGCAAACATAGACGTTGCCAATCCCGAGCTTATACTGGCACAAAGTGCATTGAGTTCCTCTTTGGAAAACTCAGATCTTTTTCTGGTTGGGACCCACAGGTATTAAACACACAGATTGTATTTCTAGTTAAGTAATTTTTAGTTGCTGAAACAGTTAGTCTGAAAGTAGCTAGCAACACAACTGCAGACCAGGCGTGGGTGTGTAGGATGATTTTTCTCACAGAGCATTAATAGTGACAGATATCATATTTGTTTTAAACTCACCACTCTCTGGCCGCAGCTTCAGTTGAGATTTGTACTTATTATGCTGTCCAGCGGGTCCCTCTTTGCATGGCTGCAGCACAGCAGGAAGAGGGGAGTACTCAAGGACAGCAGTTTGATGCTTTGGAGGGAACCCAATCTGACTTCTATGCAAACCCCTTGCTTTTCATTATTCATTTGTTGAAAATAGTAGTGTCTGCAGTCACAAATCCCTCTATAATTATGTGGTTAGTAGTATTCCTGTGTTTTTAGATTTATATATATTTTTTTAGATTTTGCTCACACATTTTCAATAGTATTTCATGTTGAGTTATATTCAGGTACATTGGGCATTTCTCTGTTCCTGGAGGGCTCACAATCTAAATTTGTACCTGGGGCAATAGTGACTTGCCCAACATCACAAGGAGCAGCATCAGGATTTAAACTAGCCACCTCTGGATGTCAAGACCTGTGCTCTAACCACTAGACCACTCCTCCACTCCATTACCCTATGTGGCCTTATCTTAGGGAAGTAGCCAGAAAGTAGAGTTAGATTAAACAGGATGGTGTCAGTCCAGAGAACAACTACTAAAATGGTCATTGGTTTCCATCATGAAGACAGCAGTAGAGCCATCCTTGGGAGAATGCACAGGGCAGAAAAAAAGGCTGTTGGGGGCACTTTCTAAGGCCAAAATGCTGAGTAGCCCATCAGAGCCGGCTCAGGGCAGGGAGATCCTTGGAAGTAGCTCAGAGCAAGAAGGAAGACCTTTTGGGCACAGGGTCCTAGGTCTAGCGGCAGAGAAGCCCCTGGGAGCCAGCTGAGAGCAAGGTCTTTAAGGATACAGTCGGTGTCCAAGGCCCAGCAACAGAAAAGCACCTGGGAGTGCAGTCAGCACTCAGAGCCCAGAGGAGTGGGAGGCTCCGTGGAGCCAAACCTGGTGTTTGGAGTCCTGGCGGAGGCTCTCTGGGAGTGCGATCAGCATGGAGCCCAGAAAAGGCACAGGTTCTGGAGAATGCCATTGCCACTTGAAGCTCAGAAGAGGCGGAGGCTACTGGGAGTGCAATTGACACTCGCAGCTCAGCAGCAGAGGCTGGCCAAGCCAGACTGACTCAGCCCCACTGGATGTCCAGCAGCCACAGGCCCAGTGCTCCAGCAGGAGGGTGAGATCTGGGGGGGGGGGGGGGATGGATGGGACGGACAAGGGAAAAATCATAGAGAAGGAGTAATACTGCCACTCCAATAAAATGACTTAATAAAGGACCAGGGAGAGGTATTTAAGGCCGCCACATTGGCAAGGAAATTAACTGGGTTCAAGAGTACTGTTTAAAGGTTGTTTGATAGTTTGCTTATTGAGCACCGTTCACTTAATGGACTTACCATATTTTTGCAAATATAATCCATGGGTTATACAAGTTTTACATCAAACAGATCTATAGCAAAAAAAACTTCCAAATGGTCACCATAAAATAGTTCTTATTGAAAGATAGGAGCTTATAGCATTAATACTTCATAGTGTCAGAAACATTATCTTGTTCATCACTAGAAGGAAAACCGTCAAAGTTTGTAGCATCATCATCGGTGTTGTTGAAATATTCTGCAGTGACTGCCTCTGCTTCATTGACATTGAATTCGTATTTCTCCTGATTAGTAGAATCATATAAAGTCTGCTTTCCAAGTAAACTTGCTCTGTGAAATCCATTGATAATTGAATGTGGTTTCACTGCCTGCCATGTGATGTCAATCCAGCAGCAGACTTCTGCATAGGTAGCACGTTTTTTTTCCCCCGAAGGAGTAATTGAGTGTGTGCCCTCGTGCATCTATTTATCCCATTCCTTCCTTACAAGATATTTAAATGCATAGTTAACAGCTACAGGTATGTCAAGATGCTGTAACTTGCACATTAGTCCACCAGGGATTACTGCTATATGGGCTCCAGCAGCATTCAACATTTTCTTAATTGAGTCCAATTTGTGGGTTGTCATGGAGTCAAATATTAACAACGATTTCTTGTTGGAAAAACCCACCTGAGCAAGCATAAAAGCATGCATTTATCCAGTCCTTCATAATGTCCTCATTCATCCATCCCCTTTTGTTGCACAACAAAACAACAACGGACTTTGGGAATGGTTCATGTGGCAAGGTTATGCATATGAAGGTAACAAGCAGTTTCAACTTCATTCTATCTGAAGTACATGATAGCACAACAGTGAAATCTGTCCTTTCATGACCAGCAGTTGTTACAGCCACCGACTTTGTGCCAAATTCAGCAACTGTTCTTGTACTCGGAATATCAAAACTCATCAGTACCTTGTCCATGATGATCAGGTTTCAGGTTATGTTTCTTGTGTTCTTCTCAAAATTAACTGTTGTTCTGGTTCGAATACATAAGTCATTCTGAAGCATAAACCTATACACTCAGTTCAATCCACCATAAAAACTGGGGATCTTCATGTCAAAGGCTAATGTTTTAGCTTTCTGTTTTATGTTGATGGTGGAAACAACCCTGTAGCAATCTCATTGCATAAGTAACCACTGTTTTAGCTTTGCCTCCAAATTGGGTCATTTGGCAGATTTTCCATGTCGTGCATGCTTTCTAGGGTGAATTGCTTTTAGTTTCACCTCAGCTTTACACCACTCATGGATAGACTTATCATCAACGGAAAGAATACACCCAGCTTCACGATTTCCATGTTCTTTCATGTATTTGACTACCAATAATTTGAAGTCAGTTGTATAAGGCTTTATTTTTGGCATTGCAAATGGACAACCGGTAAACCTTTCCTTATGTCAGCTGGTCTTGCTTTACCTCCAGCCATAGGCGTAGTTTGACTGTTTCATTTGGGGGGGGCAAAGAATGGGCGGAGCATATTAGCATATCATTTGCATATATACATATGCAAATGAATATGCTAATATGGAGGAAGGAAATGAAATTTACAGGCAAAATAT
The DNA here is from genome assembly GCF_901765095.1 of Microcaecilia unicolor. NCBI lineage: Eukaryota > Metazoa > Chordata > Amphibia > Gymnophiona > Siphonopidae > Microcaecilia > Microcaecilia unicolor. The sequence goes on from NC_044031.1 coordinate 275,345,261, forward strand.
CACAGATGCACATTTCAAAAAGCTGACACATTTCAATTAATAAATTATGAATAAAATAAACTTTTATTTACCTTTGTTGTCTGATCATTTAGTTTTTCTATTCGCTTTGATCCCAGTGTCTTCTGTTTTATGCAGTGTCTTCTTTCCAGTAGGCTTCCCTCTGCTCCCCACCCTCCCAGTCCCATCCATCTCTTGCTCCTTCCCTCTGCTCCCCACCCCTCCCAGTCCCAACCATCTCTTGCTCCTTCCCGCTGCTCCCCACCCCTCCCAGTCCCATCCATCTTCTGTTCCTTCCCTCTGCTCACCATCCCTCCGTCCCATCCATCTCTTGCTCCTTCCCTCTGCTGTGCCTGACCTCTCCAAATCCCATCCATCTCCTGGTCCATCCCTCTGCTCCCCACCCCTCGTAGTCCCATCCATCTTCTGTTCCTTCCCTCTGCTCACCATCCCTCCGTCCCATCCATCTCTTGCTCCTTCCCTCTGCTGTGCCTGACCTCTCCAAATCCCATCCATCTCCTGGTCCATCCCTCTGCTCCCCACCCCTCGCAGTCCCATCCATCTCTTGCTCCTTCCCTCTGCTCACCTCCTTTCCCAGTCCAATCCAATTCCTGGTCCTTCCCTCTGCTCCCCACCCACCCCTCCCAGTCCCATCCATCTCTTACTCCTTCCCTCTGCTCCCCACCCACCCACCCACCCCTCCCAGTCCCATCCATCTCTTGCTCCTTCCCTCTGCTTCCCACCCCTCCCAGTCCCATCCATCTCCTGCTCCTTCCCTCTGACCTCCTTTCCCAGTCCAGTCCAATCCAATTCCTGGTCCTTCCCTCTGCTCCCCACCCACCCCTCCCAGTCCCATCCATCTCTTGCTCCTTCCCTCTGACCTCCTTTCCCAGTCCAGTCCAATCCAATTCCTGGTCCTTCCCTCTGCTTCCCACCCCTCCCAGTCCCATCCATCTCCTGCTCCTTCCCTCTGACCTCCTTTCCCAGTCCAGTCCAATCCAATTCCTGGTCCTTCCCTCTGCTCCCCACCCACCCCTCCCAGTCCCATCCATCTCTTACTCCTTCCCTCTGCTCTCCACCCTCCCAGTCCCATTCATCTTCCCTCTGCTGCCCCCCCCCCCCCCCCCCCCCCCCGCGAGGTCCAGGATCATGACTCCGTTTACCCCCTCTCTTCCTCCCTCCCTCCGGTGCAGGCAGCAGTCTTCTTCAGCCTTTCTGTGTTCCTGGCAGCGGTAGCGACGTACACGCTGCCTTCGGTCTGCCCCGGAAGCCTTCTCTTCAAGTTCCTGTTCCCACCTATGCGGGAACAGGAACTTGAAGAGAAGGCTTCGGGGCAGAGCTGAAGGCAGCGTGTACGTCGCTACCGCTGCCAGGAACAAGAAAGGCTTAGAGAAGATTGGTGCTGCCTGCGCCGGAGGGTAGGAAGAGAGGGGGTAGATTATAGACACGCTCGTCTCCGTCTGCTTCGCTGCTTCCCTGCCCTCTCTGTCTGCGTCCCGCCTTCCTCTGATGTCATTTCCTTTCGGGCGGGACGCAGACAGAGAGGGCAGGGAAGCAGCGAAGCGGACGGAGACGAGCGCGTGCCTGCTTGTTTTTTTTTTTTTTCTTTTTCATTCTAGCGCCAGTCCACGTCATCGTCGTTTGGGGGGGCATTGCCCCCCTCGCCCCCCCCCCCCAGTCTACGCCTATGCCTCCAGCCCAGCATTGTTGGCCTGCTTCGGCCACCTATGCCAACAGTCCTGTGCATGTTCATGTCGGCTCAAAGAACTGTTTATGGGAAATACAGTGGTTTGGGCTATAGAAAACATTTTTTACTTGGTTCCTTCTTTTCTGCGGGATATACATGTAAATGTTCTCAAAGCAGGAACTAGGTTTGTGAGCCCTTGGGCCACTGCCGAGGAGCGGCAGTGGCAGGGAAATCACCCAAGCAGAAAGCAGTGCTGAACACAACAGGCAGGAGCCACAGAATATAATTAGAAGAGGCTTTAATAGTAGACAGTAAACATTATCCAGTAGCACAACAAGGTCAAAGGGGCAGGCAGCAAACACGAGTAATCCATAAACTAACCAGAGTATTTAGGCAGGCGGAAAGCAAAGTCAAAGTCCAGGTCCAGGCAAAGGGTCAAAGGCACAGGAAGCAAGCAAGTCAAAGTCCAGGTCCAGGAACAGGCAGGGTCCAACACACAGGAAACTTTCAGAGTAAGAACTCCAACAAACCAACAGGAACTCATGGATGACCTTTGATACCAAAGCAAGGCAGGCAAGGCTCACAGAAGCTAATAAGCCCATCAGCAGCTGACCTTCAGCTGCAGTAATCACCAGCCAAGTAAGGTTGCTGTTCAAGGACAAACCAGCAGAGCAAGTCTGGCAACCTGGAAAATCCGGACCGGACTCACTGAAGTCTGGAACATGGAAGACAGCAGAAAACAGTCCATAGCAGCCACCAGTTCTGGCCACCAGAGGGCAAGGAGAGCACCCACATGGAAAGCAGTCACAAACGTGACATACATGGGTGCAGGTTATACCCAAGTGTGGGTTATATATGCGAAAATACAGTAATAACTTGATCATCGCAAATACTTCTCATTAGCAAATGTCTTAATGTTTTCATATAGGATAAATTGTAAATAGTTTAATAAAAATTAATATTTCAGCCAGCTTTGTTCACAGTGGTCTTATTTGAATTTCCTCGGCGGTGGAGGGAAGGGAAGGAGGGAAATCCCACTGTTAACACTTTTCTTCCCCAGGTGAAGGCACCAGCTGCCAAATATTACAGGGCCCAATGGAGCCTGCCTGTGGTAGACTGCAGCCAGGTCAACCCTGGACCCAGGGATGCCCACAAGGGGCATTACATCTATATGGATAATTTTGAATGTTTTATTTAGAATCCTTTCATTTTGTCTCTCAGCATGAAGTGTCACAAAAATCTTGAATTGGGTGGAAGAAATAATCTAAGAGCCTCCGAAGCTAAGATATTACCATGAAGTAAGCACAAAAAGAAATGTAACATCAACAAAAAAAAAATCTCCCACATTTCATTCATTCTACTTCTACACTTTTGAGGTACATTCACGGGCCCTTTTACAAAGGTGCGTAAGGGCCTATGCAAGTGCAGCACGCATGAAATTGGCATTACCGTCCAGCTAGCATGTGCGCCTGGTGGTAATTCTGAGTTTGGTGCACACCAAAAATCTGCAGTAGAGAATAAAGTTCTATTTTCTTCTGAGGGGGCCTTCCCAGAGGTAATCGGCAGTTAGCACGGACTGGACGGTTACCGCGTAGGTAATGTGTGAGCCCTTACCACCAAGTCAATGGGTGGCATTAAGGGCTCAGGCTGTAAACAGACACGTGCTGGTTTTAATTTTGCAATATGTCAATTTTCCAGCCCCACCCCCCCCCCTCTTTTTTTCAGATGCACGGGAGAAATGGTCCAGTGTGCATCCAATAGATTCGCCCACACTACCATAGGCCATTTTTTGGTATGCCTTTGTAAAAGGGACCCTTAGTGAGAAAAATGAAAGAAAAATTAAAAGTATTTTAACCATTGAAAATGAACACACAGAGAATTTTCAGTATTAGTTGTGTACAGAAATAGAGCCATCTTTATAGTAGTTTATTTTGTTCTCACTCCCTTTAGACTTGTACTGCACATCATCAATTAACGCATTAACGAACTTCCACAAACTACTGAAGACCCATCTCTAACAAGGCATACCACAAAGATTAACCAATGAGAATATACACAACTCCTCCACATATATTCAGAGCTGTCTTACAATTTATGCTTGTTATACCACTATCAATTCTTATCATTATCATGTTACCCAAGATCCTTCTGTAACACTAAATGTCTATTTTCTAATGTATTTCCACTATTCATGATTATTGCAAGCAACATTGAGCCTGCAAAGAGGTGGGAAAATGTGGGATACAAATGCAATAAATACATAAATAAAGGATCATTCATGCATAAACAACTTATCAGTTCTATGCAGGAAAAGGGGGATTAGTTTTCTATCATTAGGGAGTACACAGGACAAATATTTTCAGTTCGTTTGGTCATTTTTCCTGATTTTCAGATTTTTTTTTCTGTTCATGCACACATTCATTTTAATAATAAAAATAAAATTAAAACGTTAGAACATTTTAACATGCACTGATTGATTTAGGGGATGATGTTACAAGTCCTATTTTTTACCACATGGAAATACTGATACTGACACTTGTATATCACATACACTTGAAAAATCAATTTCAGAAAGTCGTTATTTACATGTGGAAATACACAAAAGCTATGGTAAGCCCTAACACTTACTGCAGTAAAAAAATGGCTACCATGGGGTGCTCTATTGAGTCCCTAATTGTATAATATTACCATGGGGTGCGCCAAGGCATCCTGCAGAAATTTGGGAATGTGCACGCTCTACCTAGGCCCTAAAAAATAGAATTTATTTTTTTAGCGATGGAGTGGGTCTGGGGGGTGGAGAGTGCGTTTGGTCTGTGCTATTCGGTAATTATGTAAGCATTGCCATGTGCTATCCAATTAGCTCAGGTTTAGCGCATTAGTCCCTACCGCCAACACAATGGGTGGCAGTAGGGGCTCACGCGCTAATGGCCTTGCGCAAATGGGTTTTACTCGATTGAGTCCGCGACTGAAGGACTGCGTTTGTTCAATCAGAATATCTTTCTATTTTGTGTGAAGGGGATCACAAAGCGTTGCAGTATATTGCTTCTCAAAATTGTTTTCACAATACTGCCGCATGTTGTCAGCTATTTCTTGCCACCCCTGATGCAGGCACTGGGCGCCGAAACACAGAACATATATAATTAAAGACTTTATTTCCCCTTTTTTTGAAAGGCCCTTGGTGCTTTTTGTTTTGTTTCTTGCGCAAATGGGAAAATTACTGCATGGCCATTAATACAAAAAATAGGAAAATTGGCCATGTTAATACAGTGATAAAAATGGCCTTAGCACACGAAAATGACCCATGTCAGGGCACGCAAGGCCACTTTTTAGTACAGTTTGGTAAAGGATCCCCTAAGTAGAGTAGTTTGGGTGTAGTTCGGCAAGGGCTTGAATGTGACTAATACAGTGGCGTTCCTAGGGGGGCTGACACCTGGGGCGGATCGCCGATGCGCCCCACCCCCAGATGCAGCACGACCCCCCCCCCCCCGGCAAAAGGACACCCCCCCTGTGAAAGAACCCCCCCGGGTGCACGCCGCTGGGGGGGTGCCGCGCACGCCTGTCCTTTGTTCGTTCCATGCTCCCTCTGCCCCGGAACAGGAAGTAACCTGTTCCGGGGCAGAGAGAGCATGGAACGAACGAAGAACAGGCGCGTGTTGGTACTCCACTGGACTAATATCTACATGTGTGTTCACCATTACACAAAAGGAATACACATGTACAGGGAAAAAAATCCATGCCAGCTGAATGGCATGAAGAGATTTTCAATGTTGCATGAGGGATTAAAGGATTCAATCTCCTTAACCCCATATAGTTTTTGTTCCGCCTCTAAAATGGAAGCACATTGAGATTGTGGCCTCACTATTTCATTGGCAACACTTATATGTTTATGTTTGTAAGATAGAGCAGCTGTTGGGTCCATGCTATTCATTTTTTTCAGTCTATATATTTGAAAAAATGGGTGCTCCTGATGTCCTTAACAGTAAATACACATTCACTTTTGCATGTGTTTTAGAAAAGTCTCTACATGAACAGATCCTTCTCTAAAATACCACCAGAATGGATCACATCTCAACCTAGACATCTAATCTCTACATTCTATGAATAATAGGGTTCTTTTATTATGTCTTAATGTGTAGGTTATACTGCATTTCAATTGATTTAGCATGTATTAACACTTTTAAGGGGTATTAGTAGACCAAAGGCACACTAATGGGTGCACATCCCTAAAACCATGACCTGACATTTCTAAACTGAATAATATGGAGGAGGGCAGGATTGGGGGGGGGGGGGGCTGATGAAAAAAATGTCTTTATCAGGCACTCTCAGGCTTGTTAGAAGCACATAAAAAAGAGAGTGAGAAGAAACAGCATGCATCACAAACATTCAAAAACTGTATTATGCATCCATAGAAAAATATTCATAGTGCATGAAATTTAATGAATATAAAACAATTTATTATGTGTCACATTGTTCAGAATACAGAATTGCTATATATACAGTCTGGTGTTGTCCAAATTTAAAGATGCAGCCTGAACATGTCAACACCAAATAACTTTGATACGTTGCAGTGGATTACCTATTTTGAAGATAACAGTGCTTACTTATAAACACTGTTCACATTTTAGATGTGCATAAAGTTGTATTTAGACATTTGTATTGCATAAACATCTAAGTGGGGTAATTATCAAGCTGCATTGTGGCTATAATGCATGTTATTTACCCCTTAATGAGTGTTAAAGGCAGTGGTGTCCTGGTAAATTTTTAACAACAGGCTCTCTCCCCGGTCCACCTCTGCGCCCCCCCCCCCCCCCCCGGCCACCTCTGCACCCCCCTAAATTGCAGACCTGGAAATCCCCGGAGAGAGAGCCTGGGGGGGGAGGGGGGCAATGCATTACTCTCTCCGGGATTTTTTTTTTAATGCTCCCACTTATGGTGGGATACCTTTGGATAGTTTAAAAATAACTGGATAAGTCTGAATATCAACTGAGCCGTTTGTCTTTAAACCGGCCAAAAATCAACCGGATATTCAATGCCGGTCACCAGAAATGGCACAGCATTGAATATCAAGCCCTGGGGCAGGGCAGGGGTGGAGAGTAGGTGTGTGGGTAGCATGTGGTTAGTACATGAGCACTTACTGCCTACAAAATAGATGTCGGTACGTGCTCATGTGCTAACAGCCACACGCTAATGGGAAACTTAGTGCATGGCCATCGATGCTGGAAGTAGAAAGATTGGTCATTTTATCCATGCGCTAAAAATGGCCTTAGCACATGGGAATGACATGCGCATGTGCTAAGGCCATGTTCTACAGCAGCTTAGTAAAAGGGCCCCTACAAAAGAAGGCTTTCAAAATCATGCATAATGCAAATATGATTTCTTACATTTTTCAGTAATACTTTACTGTAGTTTACAAAGGTTTATTTCTAAAGAATCTTGGTCCATGTTGTTTTGATATTTAGCACATATTTTGAACACATAAAATAACATTTTATTTTGGCAATGCGTTATTTATAAAGTACTATAAAAATTATTCATGCTGTACTCAGAGACATAAGTTTCTGCAAAGCCAAAGATAAACTGAAAGTTACATGAATAACAGTGGATCTGAAATACTTTCTCATGTCATCACATTACTGTTTCTAAAAGGCAGTGCTTCTGAAAAAGAAACAGACACAAGGTGGGACATATGCTGTCCACATGCTCTAATGTCTTTCAGAGACTTGCACCTTCATCTGAGTTCTGGAAAACAAGAAATAGGATGAAGGACAAAAATAGCATTTGTTGTTCAACTCAAATGTTGGAAGTTAGGGGATAATTGCATGCCATTGGTAGCTTATGTGTGACTTGGATGTTATTCTTAGTGCAGCGGAAAGTGCCAGATGAATCAGAGTTCTGTGTGCTGGCCTTGACTAAATATAATGACTAGACGAGAGAAAAAAATGTTAATTTGTTTGAACTGTAAATGTAAAAGCTCCACAGTATTTGTGTCCTGGTATCTTTTCCAGCTGTGGACTTCAAGAACTGAACATGGAATTTCCTGGCTCCAATCCCAGGACTGCGCTTCTGAGGTAAAGGAACAGCTCCTCTAACAGAGGAACCTATCTGTCTTATCAAGATTGTCCAAATCCCAATCCTTAAAATGTTACATTTTACATTGTCATATCTCTTTACAGCTTTCTGAACAACTCTCCATCTTACCCTTTGCAGATTCCACTGCTGGCACCATACAGCTTCACATCTGGAAATATTAGTTATGATTAACGTGGGCATTCACAGTCATTCCTTGCTTCTTCAATAAAAAAAAAACAGTCACAAAAGCATATGGCAAAAAACACAGCTATGGCTTTATCAATTCAATAGTATTCAATATAATAATTGAGTACATCAATAAATTAAACATAGTAGTAAGCCTCTTAAGGCAGTTACTGGAACTGCCATCTGTCAGCTTCAGTCACCTAACTAGACAGTAATATCCTAGCCAAAATAAGGGCATCAATTAGAAAATATAGATCATCCAGAAATCCTGTGGTGATGCCAAGTTGTTTGGCTCAAAGGCCTAACCGAGACTTTAGTAAAGAGTTCCAGAGCTTTGGACCCATGATGTAGAAGATGGATGTCTTTATTCTTCCAGTTTTACATCATGAAAAGATGGAACATCCAATAGGGCAATTGAAGCTGATCTCAATGCCCTAGACAGTTGATACAAACATAAATTTGCAGGGATGATAACAGAAATATTTGTATTCAAAACCTTAAAAACTTTCAATAGTATCTGGATTTTTTGTGACCCACTCAGCAAAAAGGTACCAAAAGTTGGGATATGTGACTTATTTGTACCACAAGATAGAGGGATATCAACTGCATAATCCTGTAAAATTTCAGCCTCAGGGATGAACTAATTATGGGGCCCTTTAGTTAAGCTGTGCTAAAAAAGGGCCTGCTCTATGACTAGCACATTGGTTTCCCGTGCACTGGAACCACTTTTAGCGTAGATGTAAAATGGCTGCATTTCCAATGTACCCCTTTAATGGCTGTGCTCTAAGGGGGGTCTTTTACTAAGCTATGGTAGCATTTTTAGCTCACAGTAGAGAGGTGTGGTAGCCGTGTTAGTCCACTTTTAAAGGTAATCAATAGAAATCAAACAAAATAAAACATGGAAAAGAAAATAAGATGATACCTTTTTTATTGTACATAACTTAATACATTTCTTGATTAGCTTTCGAAGTTGCCCTTCTTCGTCAGATCGGAAATAAGCAAATGTGGTAGATGACAGCGCTGCGTATGCCTTGTAGCGCTATAGAAATGCTAAATAGTAGTAGTAGTAGTATATATAAGTGCGTGTAGATATAAACTAAAGATATCAAAAGGGAACTGGTTCCATTCAATAGCTGTACTTATAAATACAGAACACAGTTATCAATATATAAGTCAGAGTTCTTCCAGACAAGGAGGAAAACGCCTCAAAAACAAGCCCCTCCCATAGATGTAAATGGGATAAGGGCTACAAATTCATCATCACAGGCGCTCCAAAAACCTCCTAATTTTCAAATATGTTTTGAAAAAGTTTTTTTCTTAATACTAAACAACGAAAGTGCTCTGCCAGGTAAGCTGTAAAGTTTTACTTAACTTCGGCAGGCTGCAAACTGTCTCCTCCCGGACCGTGATTCAACTGTGGAAAATGAGGAAAATTATACTTGGGGGGCAACCCTCATCTGCATTTATGCCACTGCTTGCTGGGTTTCCATCTTCTCCTCTCAGGTGGTACCCTACTACTATCCTGCTGCATAAAGCTGCTCAGTATCTGGCAAGTTGTAGCCTGCTGGTGCCAACCCAATTACCGCCATGACCTGCAATGTCACCAGATCATAGTTCTACATGCCTATCAGTTGTATTTTTGAAGTCTATTGCTATTTAACCCCACACCCACATATGAAGAATACATCAGTATCCACCACTATTTCTATGAAAGAACATTATAGAATTAGACGTCATGATATGGATCTTGGAGGTGGGTAGACTCAGAAATGCCTGAAAATAGTTTCCATGAAAAACAATATGTCCAGGCATTTTCGAGTCTACCACCTCTAACAACAATATCATGACTCCTAGTTCTATAAAGTTTTTTCTTTGAAAATGTTTATTTCTTGTCCATTATTAATATCTTTCAGGTATAGGAATGTCTTCTATTCTTTTCAGGTATAGGAATGTCTTCTATTCTATTCTATTCTATTCTATTCTATTCTATTTGGGTATTTCTATTCTGCCTTTAAACCAGATGGTGCTAAGCGGATTACAATAGCAAGACTTCCAATCAGAAGGAATTAACAAAAATAGTCTTAAATATCACAACAACAACAATAATATTATTGACTTTAAAAAGTATTGTCTTAAGGGGTCCTTTAATTAGGCTGCATAGGTGCCTCGCCTATGTGTGCCCAACGCTCACCAATTCAGAACTACCACCCAGCTACCGCGTGGCCTGGACGGTAATTTCATTTTTTGTGCACACCCACTACAAACGCCGGAAAATATATTTTATTTTCCAGCACGTGGCGCTAACCAGGCAGTAATCGGCATTGTACATGTGCTGATGATTACCACCCGGTTAACTCGTTGAATCCTTACTGGTAAGTGAATGTGTGGCAGTAAGGTCTCAGGCCCAAAATGGGCGTGTGCCAATTTTAATTTTGCCACATGTCCATTTTCGCCCCCAAAACAAAAGGCCTTTTTTGCAGGTGCGCTGAAAAATGGACCTCCATGCATACAATACATGCATCTATTTATTTATTTGTTACATTTGTACCCCTCATTTTCCCACCTATTTGCAGGCTCAATGTGGCTTACAAATTATCTGTCATGACATGTCATTTCAGAATACATATACAATTGGTAATATATAAAGAACATGAATGCTAAGTAACAGTCGAATAAAAAGGAAAAAAATATATATATACAAATGGTATCACATATTGAACAGGGATTGCATATTAAAATTAAACAATAGTGTAGGAAGAGAGTAAACATTTCAGCGCACCTTAATAAAAGGGCCTCTAAGTGCCTTATGAAAAGAACGATAAGGTGTGATTGTACTTATTTCAACAGGAGTGTTATTCCAAATTCTAGCCTTGTGACATCCAAACAAGCGTTCCCAGTATACCTTTGAATTCATTCTCTTTACAGAGAGAAAATGCAATGACAATTTTGTCCTTCTTCTCAGATGGTTCTACTATTTGTAAATTGAAGGAACCCTCCTACTGATTCTGATTTCAAACCATAAAAACGTTTATATACTAAACAAGCAATTTTAAAATGAATTATATAATGTAATTTAAGACAATGTAGCCTATGCAAAAGAGTAGTAGCTTCATGAAATTTTCCTAGGTTAAAAATTAGCTTTGCAGATGCATTTAGCAGTAATTGAAGCCACTTAACTGTGTATTGATTTAAATATAAAGAATTACAATAATCCAAATAAGGTAACAAAATTGCTTGGGCTGTTGTTCTAAAACTTGACTGACTCAATGTAGATCAAACGTCTCTTGGAAGAGAACCACATCTCTTCTTAAAGCCAATAGTTTCCTTACCTCCGTTACTAAAGTAAGTAGCATAGTTTCCAATCAGAATCCATGTTGTAAAATATGTAAAAAAAAAAGTTGAATTTGCAAGGTAGTCTGAAAATTGAATATTAATTACAAAATCTAAGAGCTTTGCAAGCCATGGAATGATGGCCACCGGTCTATAATTATCTACTTGTGTAAAATCTCCATCCCTATATTTGGGAATGGGAGTCAGTACTATCTCAGCAACTTCTTTAAGGTACATACCTTCCAGTAACACAATATTGACAAAATCAGTTAACCAATTTAAGATAACAGAAAGTATTGTTTCCAGATAGAAAGTATGGCAAATATCTAAGGAGCAACTTTTATTTGCCAGCTTCTTAAGAATTTGCAAAATGGTTTTAGATGAAACTGAAGAAAACTTCTTCCAGTATCTATCAGCTGTTATTCCTATTCTCTGACCCTCCATTTTCTCTATCAATGCCACATTAACATTTGCCCTATCCTACTGAAATGAAGATCGGATGTTATTAACCTTAGTTTGAAAATAAATATAATGCTAGTTTTTCTGCTGTAGGTTGTACAGATTCAGGAGTAATTAGTGCTCTATCTGTACAGGTTAAATTTTGATAAATGTTGAATAGTATCTCTATCATATGTGCCCTGCCTTTCTTGGGTTCAAATGTATATATTTTGTTTCTTAAGTGGTAGCCTATATGGCTTCTTGTGCGGATATTGTCATTTTTTATGGACTGCCTCTAGCTTATCTATGACATTTCAGTGTGTTGTAGAATCACTGTGACCTGTTGATTCTTTAAAATCACATAAATGAGATATTTATTTTGTCTCATATTGTTCCTTTAACTATGTAAATTGTTCCTGGTGCTGGTGAGTTCTCCATCTATAATGCATTCTAATGCTCTTTCTGGGCACCAAGGAAGGGTCTGTCTGTTGCCACTATGAATTAAGTGCTATTGATCTTTTCATTTGTTTTTGTTTTGACATATTTTTTTTCTTATATGTAACATGAAGATATGTTTAAGAGATCAAATAAGGCCTATTTTGTGATAACTAATGTGTTTACCCTATTACAGAATTTGTAACTATGAGTGATGAATAAATTAGCTTAGTTTAATTTATTCAATGAGATTAATTGATTCTATGTTACTTCTGATTTAAAATCCTGTTGTCCATCAAGTACTTTCATCATTCCTGGGTTCAATATTGGGGGGGGGGGGGGGGGGGGGGGGGGGCTGGAGGAGAGTGTTTTTTTTGTCATCTTGTGCCTTCCTGAAGCTCTTCTGCTTGCTGCTGTCATCTGCAAAGGTGTGTGCTGATTCCTCTCACTGCTCTGTGCCTTTCCCCTGTTGGGCAATTTCTGGCTCTGACCCTGTGACATCACAGGGGCTCCTGGACTGAAATTCAGGGGGGGGGGGCATGACAGAGAGTGTGCACTGACTGTCGCACTGATGATGGAGCGTGACTAAGGAGCTCCTTAGAGTACGCCTTTGAATGGACTTGAGATGGACCTGAGAAGTGCTGTGTGAGTCATGGCTAATATTGAAGTGGTTTTGGGGAGGGGCAGTATGGGGATTTGTCTTCTGCTCCATTTAGTAAGACAGAATGTCCAGAGTTTACTTCAGATTTGAGGAAGATAGAACTCTGAGATTGTTTTGCTCATGGTGGGGAAGTGTTGAGGGTAGGGTTGATTAATGCTAGATCAGTATGTAATAAAACTGTTCTGATTGTAGATTTAATCCAGGATTATGGTTTGGATGTTTTATGTATTACCGAGTCCTGTTGTTGAAATCTGATCTTGCTCTTGTGAAACAATGTTGTCCGAAAGATTTTGGGTGGGATGGGAATGCCATACATATAAAAGAGGGGGAGGGGTTTTATTTCTTGATGTTCAAATTCTACAGTTTACAAAGTGCTGTTTGGAATTGATTGTGAAGCAGATGTGTTGGTTGTGACTAATGGGAAAATGTCCTTTTGCCTAATATATTGTCCGCCAGGGCTGTCGATGTAAGATTGTTTGTTTTATTTGATCTTTTAACACATCTCCCAGTATGTTTGGAAGAGTTATGTATTTTAGGTGAGTGTGATAGGGTTTTAGAGAAGGGATATGTGTTACTAGATATGCTTAGTGATTGTTCTTTGAGGCATATGGTTCAAAATGCTACTCATCAGGGAGGTCACATCTTGGATCTTGTTTTCTTGACAGAAAGTTTGTGTCAGGATTTGCTGTCATCCCCTGCAGTAATGGAAGTTGAGTAGACAGATCATTGTTTCATTCATTTTGATTTGTGGGGGTAAAGCATCTCTGAGCATTTAGTTCATGCTACATCTGTTAGCACAACTAAGGGGGCCCTTTTACAAAGGCGCACTGAAAAATGGCCTGCGGTAGTGTGGACGCGCGTTTTGGGCACACACAGAATCATTTTTCTGCACACTTGTAAAAATGCCTTTTAAAAATTTTTGCCAAAAATGGACGTGCGGCAAAATGAAAATTGCCGTGAGTCCATTTTGGGTCTGGGACCTTACTGCCAGCCATTGACCTAGCAGTAAAAACTCATGCGGTAACCAGGTGGTAATGACCTACTCGTGTCAAATGCCACTTGGCATGCACCCAATACACGTGTCCAAAAATAAAATGCGTATTGGACACACGCCAAAAAATAAATTACGACAAGAGCCACATGGTAGCCGGGCAGTAACTCCATTTTGGCGCACGTTGGGCACGCATAGACGCTTACACGGCTTAGTAAAAGGGTTCCTTAGTGAAAGGATCCCTTAGATTTTCTATTATATATTTTATATATGTATGGAGTGGAAATAAAATAAGACGCATAACATCCAAAATATGCCATTTGGATAGCTGTCATCTATTTGAATGATTACCACATTGACAGCTATGGATAGCATATACACTCGTTTGGCTAGCACCTTATTCATTGAGTTTATAAGATGTTATTTCTTGATGGAGTGGTTCCAGTCAAAAGATAGTGTTCTGGATTCTGTCCCTGTTCTGGATGTCCGTGTGAGTAGCTGTTAGTTGCATGTCCAGGTTGTGAGCTCCTTTGTTTTGTTTTGTGCATCAGTTTCATTGTCTGTGTGATTTGTGATTCAAATCCAGTATGTTGAGATTAATTTTCTTATCTATAAGAAAACTAGTTAGCAGTTCTTAGGATATCTACAGCAATTTATAATACAGTCTGGAGTTGCTTCAGTCTTTGTATGGTATTTTTTATATATATCTATCTATATAATTTATGTATCTATTTAATATTAACTATGATAGTTGAGCTTTATTTGCATAGTGTTATTTTATGTGCTTGAAATAAACACCGTGTGCATATGTATGTGTGTGTGTGTGTGTGTGTGTGTGTGTGTGTGTAGAGGGATGAATGAGTTCGTCTTTGTTGTGTGCATATGAAAGAAGAAGGCAGTGTTTGTCTGCCAACAAGAGTGTCTGTGTATTTGTTCTTATTTCCATCTGTGTCATATGATATACATTCATTCTGATTTCCATCAGAATTCATTCATTCATGCTGTCATTTTTTCGATTTATAGACATACTGTTCTGCTGGTCAATTTATATGAATTTGCATGCAGCAACAGGTGTTATATTGCAGTATTCAATATAGTCAACAAACGTCTATTTTTCAGATGCTACAAAATTCAGGAAGGTATAGCTATGGCTTTGCATTAGAGTTAGGTTAACTCAGTTTAATATTAATGATCTGCTTTGCATTCGTTTACTTGTGTCTGTATCATTATCATTGTTATTGCCAAAATTATTTTTGCTAACATTAATGCAAACTAACACAAAAAATGATTTAGGACTAACATTGTGTTATTGCATGTTAAACACACGTTAATCTTCATGTACATGTGTTTGATGCTGTGTTCCTTAAAGCATTTTAATATGTAAGCCCTGAAGTTATCTCTCAGATCACACACACATACTCCCTTTCTTCAGAAACACATAAAACCTCCCTCTCAAACAAGGAGCCACCCAAAGGTTTTTGGAACCTGGCAAATTGTTCAGTTCTAGTGTTTATGTTGGGGGGGGGGGGGGGAGGGGGTTATTGCTGAAAAAGTGTGCCTTATGGATCTTGTGAAGAGATATGCTACACTGGTGATTCTGCTGATTAGGATATTCGTAACCTGATCAAGAGTCATTACAGGTCTGCTGAACTACTCTTCCACTCAAAAAGAACCCAAGCTAATAGGGATTTTAAGAAACAGAGCTATAAATAGGCAGTTAACGCTCAGGACAAGAAGTATATTTGAACCCCTACACTTTCCCTGGCCCCTCACTCTGCTTTCCCCCTCTTACCCCCCCCCCCCCCCCCACTTCAGGTGATAGAAATGTGGTATTGCTTGTCAGCTTATGCTTACATTTTCAATCATTTTCTACCCCAATGGTGACTACCCATGTCCCTCACTTTCCTAGTTATAGCCCTACGCAAATGTTAACGGATCCTGGGAGCCAGAAGTAAATACCCTCTGGCTGAAATTGCAGTAGCTACCAGAGAAATTTCCCCAAAGGAACCAGAAGCTGTGGAAATGGGTGATACTAATAGAGCCATGTGATGTAAGGTAACCCGCGAAGGGACCTAAATCTTCTGATTATTGAACTGTGTGCTATTGGGGTTTATGTAGAGCTGTCATTTTGAAATAGAAATAGCTGTTGTTTTCTGTTAGTACTGTAGTTTCTTTTCCTTTCCTCTTGTGGCTCTGGTTTGTGTTGGCCAGCTGGTAAATACATCATTTTATGAGACAAAACTGAATTCTGATGGGTTTACCTACCTAGAAGAAAGCAATGACCCTCTCTGCTGAGGGGCGGCAGAGCTTAGCTGGACCCAGGTCTGAGTTCAGTTATTTGTGAATTTATTTTCTTTTTGAATGATTTTGTTTTAAGTTCTTGGTTGTGCATCTAGTTATTTTGGATATTGTCGAGGCATTTGAGTCTCTGAAGCAGTTTCTTTCGTTAGACCGTAAATGCATTTTCCACTTTCCTATTAGAAAGAAACTATTTAGTATGCAAGGTCCCACTTTATGGAACTCTCTTCCTTTGGACTTATGCTTGACACAATTGTTTTATGACTTTAAGATTAAACTAAAACCTTATTTGTTTTGTCAGGCATTTGGAATCTAAGCACCTGGTGTCTGTCTGGTGAGGGGAGGGTGGTTCAATGTGCATCAGTGCTGGTCTTTGACTTTCTATCTTCTTTTCTTTTATTATTGTGGTTCTTTTCTTTTCTTCATTGATATTATGGAATTGCTAACCTCTCTGATAGTTCCTCTCCTGAGCAGTATATTAAGTGTGTAATAAACTTGAAACTTGATTAGTAATGAAGTAGTGATCCATATTTGATTTCTTTGAATAGCTAGGCTAAAAAAAAAAAAGTCTAATCAGCAACAAAGAATTTGAGTTCTTTTCTATAAAAGCGTACATGAATTTCAACTAGACAGTGATTTTTTTATTTTCATGCAATATTGTACATAATGGGCTAGATTGTATATATTGCGCCTTGATTTCCATGCGGAAATCAAAGCATATTCTATAAAGTATGTTTTAATTTAGGCGTACATTTAGGCAGGCCAAGTTTTGCTTCACATGACTAAATTTAGTCATGGTCAATTATGCCAACTAAAACCTGGTGTAAATCCTGATGAGTAAATTAGGTGTAGAGCAGGTGTATTTTATAACAATGCACATAAATTTTAGAAATGCCCATGACCCACCCATTCCACTCCCATATCTACACCCACTTTTCAACTATGAAACTTAGAGTTTACACCAGGGGCGTAGCTACGTGGGGCCACGGGGGCATGGGCCCCTGTAGATTTGGCCCTGGCCCCCCCCTGCCGCCAACCCCTTCAACACCCCTTCCCCCACCGCCACTGTCGGGTACCTTTGCTGGCGGGGATCCCCAACCCCAGCCAGCCGGTCCTCTTTTGCGGCACGGCCGCGTTGCTGATCTGCAAGTTGCTTCTGTTTCTGTGAGTCTGACATCCTGACATAAAGATAGCACAGTTGAGACTCCCAATGTCCACTACTAATAAAGCATGGCATTTCAGTTCCATAGAACCTGCTGTACTCAGTCCCCTGATTCTCAATCTAACCCCCCCCCCCCCCAAAAAAAAAAATCATCAGCTGACCCCATCGATCTTAAAACCAGAACTCTGATCTCCACCTGACACCCCCCCCCCCAAAGGCCTCACTCCCACCCCCGAAGGCCTATGGCCCACACTTGGGATCTAGTAGGCCACTGGGTAGGAGCGATCCCCAGCCTGGCTAGTGCTATGTCCAAAAATGGAACCCCTAAAAGTAGTCTTGCACCACTACCGTTAAGGGTCATGTTTCCTTTTACAGAGGTAGTAGCATAAAACTGCTGAATATTTCCTGTCACCACAGTGGTATCATATGGAGAGTGCCAGCGTGTTCTATGGGTGGAACTGAGGAGGAACCAACACTTCTCTGAATAGCCTTGATTTTTAGCACTGCTATCTGAATAAGCATCCACATAACTTAAGACAGAAAAAGTGCAAGTGGATTGGTTATCTGAATCGTGGTTGAATTTTCTAGAACAGGTAAAAGTGAATTGATTTTTTACTTTCAAAAAGTACAAAGATCAGAGTCACTCAATGAAATTACATGGAAATACTTTAAAAAATAGGAGGAAATATTTTTTTCACTAAAAGAAGAGTTAAGCTCTGGAACTCACCTCCTGAGGATATGGTAACAGTGGTTAGCATATCTGGGTTTCAAAAAAAGGTTTTGGCAAGTTCCTGGATGAAAACTCCATAGTCTGTTATTGAGAAAGACATGGGAAAGCAACTGCTTGCCCTGGGATTTGTAGTGTGAAATGTTGCTGCTAACTGGGTTTCTGCCAGTTACTTGTAACCTGGATTGGCCACTGTTGGAAGCAGGATACTGGGCTATATGTGCCATTGGTCTGACCCAGTATGGTCATTCTTATGTTCTTATTGTCACTATTCAGATAGTCGCTAACTCTGGATATTCAGTGCCAGCCAGTATCTGGATTCTGGCTGCTGAATATCTGGATAATTTTTTACTTCATTGGGAAATGAGAGCACTGTTACTACTCGCACCTGATGGAAAAAAGTTTGAGAACAAAAGACCTGAGCGAGTGGCTGTATAACCACATTATTATGAAGATAAGTGGTTTTGTTTTCCTTTAATGTGCAATAAGATGGTTTGAGATAATTTTTTGAGGAATTTTGGACGTGGGACTTGTGCGATGATAGATAACAGTGGCCAATAATATAGTGAAGGTAACGATTGTTTTCT
The DNA here is from genome assembly GCF_901765095.1 of Microcaecilia unicolor. Classification (NCBI taxonomy): domain Eukaryota; kingdom Metazoa; phylum Chordata; class Amphibia; order Gymnophiona; family Siphonopidae; genus Microcaecilia; species Microcaecilia unicolor. The sequence goes on from NC_044031.1 coordinate 275,363,829, forward strand.
GTGCACAAACAAACTAACTGCTGGCAGTTAGGTAGGTAACAGGAGTGAAGGAGTAGCCTAATGATTAGTGCAGTAGACTGAGAACTGGGGGAACAGGGATCAGTTCCTACAGTAGTTCCTGTGACCCTGGGTAAGTCATTTGACTCTCCATTGCCCCAGGTACAAAGCTTAGAATATGAGCCCTCCAGCAGAGACAGAGATAGTACTACAAAAAGGTGGTACATTAAGAAGCTAATTAAAAAAAAAATATATATATATATATATATACTAGTAAAAAAGGCCCGTTTCTGTAGGCAAGGAAACGGGCCCTAGGCAGGCAATTCCTCCCCCCCCCCCGCGCTACGCCCCCCCTTCGGCGAACCTGTCGCCCCCCCGAACCGCCGAAAACCACCCGCCGCCGCTGTTGTGTACTACCTGTGTTGACAGGGGACCCAAACCCCCGACAGCCGAAGTGTTGTTGTGCCTTTCGCGTACCTTCATCATCTTCTCTGGAAGTTCCTGTGCTGCGTGCGTTGATGTGCTGCGTGCGTCTGACGTCAGATGCACGCAGAGGAACTTCCAGAGAAGATGAGGAAGGAACGCAAAGGGCACAACAACACTTCAGCTGTCGAGGGCTTGGGTCCCCTGTCAGCACAGGTAGTACACAACGGTAGCGGGGGGCGGTTTTCGGCGGTCTGGGGGGGCGACGGGTTCGCGGGGGGGTCGAGGGGAGCATAGCACGGGGGGTGACAGCTGATTCCGAGGCAGGGGGAGGAGTAGGGAAACATGTTGCACATGTTTCCCTACTCCTCCCCTTGCCTTGGAATCAGCTGTCATGACGTCAGTGACGTCAGTGCGTGTCTGCCTAGCAGACCACCTCCAACCTAGGGAGCCATGGTCCCAGGCACAGAACGTTGGAGGTGAGAATTATTATATAGGATATATATATATATATATATATATATATATATATATATAGCACATAACTGCTATTTTACACCAGTTAACACCCATTTAGACAATAATTGGTTGTTAATGTCAACTAGCAGATAATTATTATATTATGTTACACTCATAACTGACACTATTCTATAACTTGCGCATGCAACTTTGGGGAACAAAGCATAACATTTTACACACAAGGTTATCTCAAAAGGCTACCACAAAGTGGAGGAACGTAGAGCACTACAGAGAGTACATGCTGAAGGGGCGGAGTAGTGTAGTCAACAGGACACTTCCAGAAGAAAACGTATGGATGATGGAGACATATCAACACTGGTTTCTCCCAATACATTCCAGGTCTTCTTCTTCCAACTGTGTGAGAGTGCTCTGTGGTAGGTGATTGTGCTCTCCCTTTACAGCTGAGGACTACAGCTAACTATCTAGAAGTAACGTTTGGAAGCAGGAGAATAAACTACTCCTGATGCAGGCACATTAGTCAAAACACAGTGCCATGTTGAGTCCTTTTGTGCAATAAACTTGTGTTGATAGATCTCCATCATCCACGGGGTTTCTTCTGGAAGTGTCCTGTTGACTACACTACTTCGCCCCTTCAGCACACACAAGGTTATAGAATTAGGGGGTATGTGCAGTAAATCTGCACATGATAAGGATCCAAGTTTATTGAAGGACTTAACATCCCACCCATCAATGGGTATGTCTGGGTGACTTACATACTAAATAAGAGGTATAGGATGTGTGCAGACAACGGCAATGGTGAGGGGAATAGGATAGACATACAATACTTGATAGGACAGAGGGGGAAGGGAATTGCACTTGGGATAGCACCATGTTCATGTCTCAAATCTGACTTACTGTACAAGGAAAAAACTGCAAGCATCTAAAAATAGAAATGTTTTAAGATCAGTTTTATGTTTTTGTAAGGATGTTTGAAGTCTAAGATGTTGGGGAAGCATATTCCAGAGACTGGGTCTTAGCACAGATAATCTTGAACTCTGTGTACTGTCCAGTGCTATCTCTCTAAAAGAAAGGGGTGACAAGTCTGTTTTTGGTGTGAAGATCTGAGTGCTCTAGAAGGATGATATTAGGTGAAGTGCAGGGACTTATTGTATTGCACAACATTTTGACAACGCTACCATCTTAGTAGGGATGGGCAGTAAAAAAATGTTTTTTGTGTAATTTCCTGTATCATTTCCAGGAGTGTTCATTTTATTTGTTTTTTGTTTTGCCATTTTTATTTATCATGGGAGCAAAGTCATTGAGGGCTGGATTTAGTAAATGGTGCTCAAAATTGAGCACTGTAAAAATTGGCGCTAAGCACAATTCTGTAAAGGGCATGTGCTTAGTGCCGATTCCTGTACCTAACTTTAGGAACCTGACTTATGCCTGCTGAAACCTGACGTAAATGCTGTCTCCCAAGTTAGGAGCACTGAGGCCATAGTCTATAATTATGCATGCAGCTTTTCAGAATGCATCTGATATGCCCATGGCCATTCCCCCGTTTTGAGTTAGGGGCTAGTAGAGTTAGGTGACATGCCTTATAGAATAGCATGCAGCCACGTATGCATAGAAATTTTAATGAGTGCCAATTAACATATAAACATAATGGCAGATAAGGGCCAAATGGCCTATCCAGTCTGCCCATGCTCAGTAACCACTACCTCCTCCTTTCTCTAAGAGATTCCCACGTGGCTGTCCCATGCTTTCTTAAATTCAGACACAGTCTTTCTTTCTATGACCTCCGCCGGGAGGTTATTCCACACGTCCAGCACCCTTTCTGTGAAAAAGTATTTTCTTAGATTACTGCTGAATCTGTAACCTCTTAACTTCATCCTATGCCCTCTCATAGCAGAGTTTTCCTTCATTTGAAGAAGGCTCACCTCCTGTACATTAATATCACTGAGGTATTTAAACATTTATATCATATCCCCTCTCTCCCGCCTCATTTCCAGTATATACATGTTGAGGTCTATAAGCCTGTCCCCATATGCTTTATGACAGACTGCTGGCCAATTTTGTAGCCGCCCTCTGGACCAACTCCATCCTGTTTATATCTTTTTGTAAGTACGGTCTCCAGAATTGCACACAATATTCTAAATGGGGCCTCACCAGAGACTTATACAAGGACACAATCACCTCTTTTTCCCTGTAGACCATTCATCTCCCTAAGCTCCCGAGCTTCCTTCAGGCTTTGACCGTCGCTTTTTCTACCTGTTTGGCCACCTTAAGATCATCAGACACGATCACCCCCAAGTCCCGCTCTTCTTTCGTACACAGAAGTACTTCACCCCCTCTTCTATTCCGTTCACATCAATAGTTGGTTATTAGCACCCAGCTATTGATAGTTAAGGGCTCGTTAGTCAATTAATTTTCCGTGTGCTCAAATTTGAGCGCAGAATTCTGGATGCCATATATAGAATCTGGGGGAGGGGGAGTGTGATCTATTTTGAAAGAGTGTGCACTATGCATGCAGGGGCAGTGCTTCATGCATACACAAAAGTTCGCACACGCACAATATGCACCCTCTTTGCAAATAGTGCACACTCTTGCTAATAAGTTCAGGAAAGTTTGTTATAGAACACAGCCCTCAATTCACTGGATACAGTCCAAATAAATGCTTAGAGATCATAAAGAAGAGCAGTGAGACATAAACCTGTAACTTAATGTGAAATAGTTGAAATAAATCATTAAAACTGTTATTTCAGGTCAACTGTACAAGAGGTTCTTCTTCCCGTGGGATGTGTAAAGTTCTGATTCTGGCAGGATGTGTTAGGCCTCCATATGGATGGTATCATTTCATGACAGTATGTAAGTTTATATCTCAGACTCACTGCTGGGCTTTCTAATCATTTGATTCACACTGAACAAGCCAATGTTTGTTATTAAAAAAATAGTGCTGCTTCGCTTCTTATCAAAGTAGTGTCACAGAGTACTCTGGTGCCTTTGTTCACTGCTACCCTTTATCAACGCTATTACTTTTGTCACACACTCAGGTTCCTGATGGAAAATTGTTAGACTGGGCAGAAGATAAGCTATCAATGATTTTGAAGAGAAGATTAATTTGCTTGCAGAGCAGCACCGAGGGCCTCTTTTCCTGCAGGCCCGAGCTTGTGCTGAAATTCCAGTGATATCGTACATCCAAAATGTTGCTGTGAGAAATGAAGGCCTTATAGTAACAGAGCATAATATTAAGGTTTTAATTTATTGTATAGTCAAACTTTGCTTCTTGTTTTACATTGCAGATGTAGCAAAACACTTGATATGTTTCTGAGGAGCTGGATTCTCCTAGGTTAGGGGTGCCAATCTGCAAACCTGAAGGGCTCAAAGCAATCAGATTGTCGGGATATCCGTAGTGACTATGCATAGGATATATTTGCATACAATGGAGGTGGTATATGCAAAGGAATCTCATGAATATTTATTAAATTGCATAAATATATAATACGAACAGAGTTTCATGCGTTAGCACTGGTTGAATATTGTCATTTACAACGAGTTCCGCGAGGGTTGAGATTGCACAAAGAGTCTCGGTTTTTAGAGGATTTAACATATGTGACCAAGTGGAATGAGTTAATAATGGAATGAATATTTATTAGGGATATTCTGAAAATCTATAAGGCACTATGTCAGGAAAGGTTCTATCAGACTCCCAAAGTCTATTATATAGAGGCAGTGTAGAATGGACTTTCGTTCTTAGTAGTGATATGCCCTCAAGAATATTGCAAATTGTCTGCAATTTAGTCACTCCTTCTAAGTAATAAGATTTCATTATTTATTATTTTCCTATGGCTACAAGGCAAAAACAAGTTATTTGAATTGTCTATTAAGTCTTAGAACAAAATTCCTTTCTTTACTAAAATGCCTTTTAAAAACAACCTAACACAGCGTTCATATTCTGATTGCAAATCTTGACGTAAAAACTTATTATGCCATCTCTATGGTATCTGAACTATTCGTGAGAGGGACTGGAATAGCCTGTGATCATAGTTTGGGATACACTTACCTACAAACTTAGCAAATGGGTGTTGTGTCTGTGTGCTTACCTGTCAAATATGCGCTGTGTAAGATACACACATATTTACAAACTAGTGCTCAGGCAACGTGATGCATGTGGGAAAAAAGAACCCGAATTATAGCTACACGTCATGAAAGGTTCCACGTTAGGAGTTATGGACCAAGCAAGGGATCTGGGTGTCGTCGTCGATAATACACTGAAACCTTCTGCTCGTGTGCTGCTGCGGCCAGGAAAGCGAATAGAATGTTGGGTATTATTAGGAAAGGTATGGAAAACAGGTGTGAGGATGTTATAATGCCGTTGTATCGCTCCATGGTGCGACCACACCTTGAGTATTGTGTTCAATTCTGGTCGCCGCATCTCAAGAAAGATATAGTAGAATTGGAAAAGGTGCAGCGAAGGGCGACTAAAATGATAGCGGGGATGGGACGACTTCCCTATGAAGAAAGACTAAGGAGACTAGGGCTTTTCAGGTTGGAGAAGAGACGGCTGAGGGGAGACATGATAGAGGTATATAAAATAATGAGTGGAGTGGAACAGGTGGATGTGAAGCGTCTGTTCACGCTTTCCAAAAATACTAGGACTAGGGGGCGTGCGGTGAAACTACAGTGTAGTAAATTTAAAACAAATTGGAGAAAACCTTTCTTCACCCAACGCGTAATTAAACTCTGGAATTCGTTGCCGTAGAACGTGGTGAAGGCGGTTAGCTTAGCAGAGGTTAAAAAGGGGTTAGACGGTTTCCTAAAGAACAAGTCCATAAACCACTACTAAATGGACTTGGGCAAAATCCACAATTCCAGGAATAACATGTATAGAATATTTGTACGTTTGGGAAGCTCGCCAGGTGCCCTTGGCCTGGATTGGCCGCTGTCGTGGACAGGATGCTGGGCTCAATGGACCCTTTGTCTTTTCCCAGTGTGGCATTACTTATGTACGTATGTACTTATGTATGTGTACAAATCATGTGTATATGCCATTTTTCTAATGAGCTATGCATGTAATTGGTGTCTAAATGTAGCACATCCATTACAGAGTTGCCCTCGTAGGGGTAATCTTGTAAGACTTTTTCGGATCTATATGTTAGTAAACATGAATAAAATGCTGCTTATAAACTCATTCTTCCCCCATGTACTACTAGTACATGACTTGGGTGTAAGCATTTTGGGGGGCAGATTGTGTGTATGTGTGGGGGGGGGGGGGGGGGAGAGATGCATTGTGTCTTTCTAAAATACTTGTGACCATATGTATTGTAAGCTTGTAAATTTACACTAAAGGCTTTATTGTAAGTGCAATTTCTGCAGCTTTTGTGGGCCAATTTTATGAAATCATATAGGGGCCCTTTTACTAAGCTGTGGTAAAAAGTGGCCTGCTCTAGTTTTGGCATGTGAAATTGGTGCATGCTGGCCCACTTTTTACTGTGGGTCCCAAAAAACAAAAAGGCAATCGATCCGCAACTCCAAGATGTAAAAGATAAAAGCAGATCAATAAGGTGTAAATGGACTTTTATTCATGCAAATAGCAATCTCCTACAAGGAGATTGCTATTTGCATGAATAAAAGTCCATTTAAACCTTATTGATCTGCTTTTATCTTTTCCACTTTTTACTATGGCAGGAGAAGGCCTTTTTTAAAATTTGGGTAGTAAATGGCCATGTGCTAATATTAACATTAGTGCACAGCTATTTACTGGCTGAGCCCTTACCACCACTTATTTAGGCAGCGGTAAGGGCTCACACACTACCCATCAGTTTGACAAAAATCTCCAGAAGATGGCAGTGTCACCTCATGAAACAACAAAACCTACACACACACAAACACACACACACACACACACACACACACACACACACACACACCATCTTCACAAACAACTCTGTTGTGGGCAAAACACTGAATATTGGCGGATAGCTGGTTAAGCACTATTTAACCAGTCAGCAGCCGTTCTGACTAGTTAAAGAGCACTGAAAATCTGACTGGCTGGGGTGCCTCCAGGACCAGGTTGGCTGGGGTGCCTCCAGGACCAGGTTTGGGAACCACTACCTTAGACGTTTTCATTGCAGACCTTCATCAGCATCAAAATTACTTTGTTGCTTGCCATAATTTTGCTTCGTCATTCATCCACCCCGTAGAGTAGACTTGCCGACATCCACATATCTGCACACCTCCGCTTGCATTTTTCCTGATTTTAAAAAATCTAAAGCTTCTAGGTTTTCTTGTACTAACCATGTTTTTCTTTTTATTTTTTTAGAAATTCCCATGTTAGCCTTTAATGCTATGTTTTACGCTTCCTAAACTTTGACAGTACTGCCTTGAGTCACTTAAAATAACCAACAAGTTTGAGACTAATTAGCTCACATCTGAAGCATATGAAAATCGGAGTCCAACTGTTATAACTGATCCTGCGTAATATCGAGCCATGTAACAATATTATAATCTATAACATACTGTGAAGGAGATATAAGAGTTTGTGGCTCTCATTTTAATGCCTTAAACATTCAGGGACATCACAGGGAACATACTTAAATAATTAAAGAAGAAAAAAATGGTTGAAAGTCAGAATAGCTAGATAACTCCAAATATCAGCGTAACTGCTTATTGTCTTAAAAAGAGTCCTGGGTTTGACTGAAATACTGAAATAGAGAAGAGAACCCCACCCCAGCATTGTCCTTTTGGATTGGCAGTCACTAGTCTAGCATGATTGGAGACTGAAGTCTCCTGAGGGTTAGGGGTTGGCTCAATGACCCTCCAGAGTTATAGAGGAGGGGGTATAGATTCTGACAGGACAGTTATCTGCTGAGGAATGAAAGATGTGGTTGGAATATTAGCTGGCCAATCAAGGACTGGACTGCCTGTGTTAGTTTGAGTAGGCTTTAGTTGGTTACCATCATTTTGAGGGCCTACCTAGGTAGAAGTAGCATTAGTGGCTTTCCCATCCCTTTCTTCCACATTTTGGGATTTGGCAGGTTAGGTTTGGGGTGTAGATGGGTAAAGATACTTTTGGCACAGCAGTGGGTTAATGATCTGTTCAACTCCCTTGCAATTATCAGCCTATGGGAGCCCATTCTATTTGTCTTTCAGCGATTGCTTCAATTTACTGATAGTCATTTCATCCTTCATGCTAGACAGACAGGGTATCATGTGCTTCAGAGCACTGAAGCTACTATAACAGCACTTACAAGTGAAGTGCATGCTTATCTTGATTCAGGAATGGCTGTTCTTCTTGCCTTGTTAGACTTTTCTGCAGCTTTTGAACACATTATTTGCCTCTCTCTCATCTTAAGTCTATTGGAGTTTTGGGCGCGGTGCTTCAATGGTTTTCCTCTTTTCTTGTTGAAAGGAGTTTTAGTTTCTACAGGATCATCAACTTCTGCCTCATGTTCACTGCAATGTGATGTCTTTCACCCCTCCTATTAACATTTTTCTTAGTCCTTTGGCTCTTCTCAATCAAGAACATGACATATAATATTTTATATATGCAGATGACATTCTATTGATTTTTTCCAGTTTCACTTTCACTTCCAGATATCTCCCGGTTACAAACCTCTCTTTTGACCATCTCTCAATGGCTTTCACAGCATAGAAAGGTTCTTAACCTGTCTAAAACAGTACCATGTTGGATTTCTGGTTCTCTTTCAGTTCCTTCTATTTCACTCAGTTTGTTTAATATATTGGTTACACTTGTAACTTCATTCCATACCTAGGAGTTATTTGTGACTCTAAATTATCTTTTAATTTTCACATTTCTCAAGTACTTTAAACAAGGGTTCTATTGGCTCTGTCGGATACATTCTATTATCTAAATTTCTCTGCTATTCATACTTTGATTCATGTGTTCGTCATTACATGTATTGATTATTGTAACTCTGTTTTCTGCAGCCTTTGCAAAATTCAGCTGCTCATTTTTTATGTCATACGAAGAGGTTCGATCATATTGCCCCTTTTTTCATTCAATTACATTGTCGTCCGGTTCAATTTAGATGTTGGCTTAAGGTTCTCTGTTTAGTTCACAGGATGATTCATTAGGGATTTTCTCTCTATCTCTCGACTATCACAATTCCTTATACTCTAATACACTAGCTCTCCCTTCACTAAAAAAGGCAAATTATTAAACCACTCATATTTTGGCTTACTTTTTCTTGGCTCCCTTTCTTTGGAATAACTTGTCTCCTTATCTCCAAATGGAACTGTCTTTTGTCAAATTGAAATCCCTTGTCAAAGCTTATTTTTTTGAGCTTGCATTTGGCTCTAAAGGGCCCTTTTACACAGCGATGGTAAGCCCAATATGGGCTTACTACATGCTATCCCGGAACTACCGTTGGTCCTACGCAGCCACTGGCGGTAGTTCCAGCTTGAGTGTGTGCCATTTCCAGTGCACCAGAAATATTTTTTAATGTAATAGTGCAGTGCTAACCCGGTGGTAATCGGGCATTGGTAAGTGCTCTTCCCTCCGCATGGCCATGCAGTAAGAATACTCTTATCACATGGCAATTTTTTTTTAGCTGCTTTTTACCTGCTGAGGTAAGAAGGGCCCTGGTGCACGCGAAAAAATGCCCCCCCCCCCCCCCCGCTACTACTGCAGGGCCTCTTTTCCTGCAGCTTAGTAAAAGGACCCTTAAGTTACCAGAGCCCAGTTGACCTGCTTTACATTACTACTACTACCCAAGTAAAAGAGATGGGCGAAACGGAGCCCCGTCAGGAGAAAGGAGAATGACTGCAATAAAATGAGGAGGGTTTTTTTTTAGCAGATGATGATTGTAGTTCTGAGAGTCTAAAAAATATTATTATGACTACAGTCATACAGAGGCTTTTTCCTCCGAATAAATCCTGTCTCTTTTTCCAAGTATAATATAACGGACACGTTTTGGGTTCCACAGTTAATTACCACTTTTGGAGAGTGAAAGATTACTACTATTACTACTTATCATTTCTATAGTGCTACTACGTAGACGTACGCAGCGCTGTACACTTGAACATGAAGACAGTCCCTGCTCAAGAGCTTTCAGTCTAATCAGGACAGACAAACAGGACAAATAAGGGATCTGTTATATAGGATGAGAAGTAACTGTTATTTTCTTAATTTTGATTTTATTGTTTTAGCAGTCTTGCTGTTGTTGCTGTGTGATTGCTTTTTCTATCCTATCTAGATTTTTTGCATTCTGTTCTGATGTTTTGTTTGATTTAGTATTGTAAACCGCTTAGACCCAATTTTTTTGGAATATTGGCAGGTTATCAAATATTTAATAAACATAAATATAAACATTTGACGAAGGGATCTCTTGTTCAATGAGCTATACCAGCATGGGCCTATGGATTTTCTGGGTGGAAGGATTAAGGTTCTGAAGCTATATGTTCATTCTACAAATTGTCCTCACAATATTTGAATCAGCATTGAGAGTACTGTGGTTTTAATCTATATAATTAAAATAAACTGAGTACTTAAAATAAATTGAAGCAAGCCTTAAACCCACAAAAAGATGTTAGATTAAGTGTTAGTGATTTGCTATTTATATTCAATCTCCTTTTCACTCTATTTTTACCAAATTCTGTCTCTTTTTCCTTCCTTTCTGGTACACTGAAATTTTCACCCCTGCTGTTCTGTCTTTTTATATGTACCATTTCTACTCAATGCTGATAGTTTAATAATACACAATTGCCTAGTCAGTTTCAAGGAACCAGATAAGAGGGAGACAGATCAAACACATTTGCTCAGAAAAGAAAATTGCAGACAAAAAAGGTAAAAAGAAAAAAAAATCTGTGATTATGCCAGACAAAAGTATATAGAATTAACCGTACCCATGGTAGCCTACTGGAAATAAAAAGTTTGAATTAATATTTGGAACTTGAATGCGTGTAACATTTCCCTAAGGCAGTAACATAGCTCTTAAAATTGTCATGGCATTACTGCATACACATTTTGGAGTTTTCTTGTTTTATCCATTTTTATCTTAGTACAGTCCAGAAAACTATAACTATTTTAAGAAAGCCTAAAAATAATGGAAATTATCAGAACCAGGGACAGGTCATTAAACCTGTGCAATTAATTTGAAGGACCCCAAACTCTTTCTCACCCCTCTGAGAAATTTTGATAATTAAACTCAATAATTATGATTACACCAATGTCACCTTGGCTAAAATGATATTGCATAAATGCATAAAAGTGTTAAATTAGGCAGCAATGGTACTTTGAGCTAATATCACTGTGAAAATATGTAACTTACTGGTCTGTTTTGACCTCAGACGCTCTTTGTCATTCCCCCAACCCCTGAAACCCATTTCCCTTGATGACCACCTAGCCTGCCTAAAGGTTAAGTCAGTCTTGTAACTTATTTATTTTGGGGGGTAAGGGGCAGAGATAATTGTCCAGTGTTCCTGCTTAAGAAGAATATTTGTAACAGGTTTTCTGACTTCATACATGGGGCATAGCCATACCTTGAGGTGGGAGGGGGCCAGAGCCCAAGGTGGGGGGCACATTTTGGTCGCTGCCCCGCCGCCGCTCCCCCTCCGCCACCAACTGCCACAACTATACTATAACATCTTGGCTGGCAGGGGTCCCCAACCCCCACCAGCTGAAGCACCACCACCACAAATACCTTGGCTGGGGGGTCCTCAACCCCCGCCAGCTGAAGACTTCATCCAGCACTGGTCTCCAGCGCCGCAGCATTGCCTGCCCTGCTCTCTCTTCCCCTTACGTCCAGCATGCTCCTTTTAGTGAAACTGAGCATGCTCAATTTCACTAAAAGGAGCGTGCCTGAAGTGATGGGAAGAGAGAGAGGAACAACACGGACATAGAAAACTGGACACCTGTCCCAGCTACCTAATACAATCTGCCCCCCATCGCTTCATAACAGATCTCACATCCCATTTAAACTTCATGCTACCATAGGGTACCTACCCTAAAGAAAAAGGCAACATCCTGCTCATCCCAATACCAAAAGACACCAAGAAAAAAACAGACGACATTACCAACTACTGCTCAGTAGCATCTATCCCACTAGTTGTCAAACTAATGGAAGGTCTGGTGACCAAGCAACTCAACGACTACATAAACAAATTCACTATACTACATGAATCACAATCAGGATTTCAACCCCTACACAGTACCGAAACAGTACTACTTACTCTCCTAACCAAATTCAAGAAGAAAATAGCAATAGGCAAAAGCATTCTCCTCCTCCAATTTGACATGCCAAGTGCATTCAACATGGTCAACCACAACATACTACTAAGACTTCTAGAACACTTCGGAATCGGTGGCAGTACTCTTAATTGGATCAAGGGCTTTCTAACCACAATAACATATCAAGTGAAATCAAAATCAAACATAGCATCACCGTGGAAACCAGACTGCAGAGTACCGCAAGGATCACCACTATCACCGATCCTTTTCATCCTCATGATGACGACACTAGCCAAGACCTTAACCACCCAAGGCCTTAACCCATTTATCTACGCTGATGACAATACATTATATATCCCCTTCAAACATGACTTGGCAGAAATCACCAACGAAATCAAGCTCAGCTTAAACACCATGAACTCATGGGCTAACGCATTCCAACTGAAACTCAATACAGAAAAAACACAGTCTCATCATCTCATCACAATACAATACATACAAACCCACAAGCATCAACACCCCAGGATACACCCTCCCTATCTCAGTCAGCCTGAAAATTCTCGGAGTAACAATTGATCGTAACCTCTCACTTGAGACCCAAGCGAAATCCACCATAAAGAAAAATGTTTTTCTCAATGTGGAAACTCAAACACGTGAAACCATTCTTCCCAACGGAAATATTTTGAAACCTGATACAAACAATGGTACTAAGCCATGCAGACTACTGTAATGGAATCTATGCGGGATGCAAAGATCAAATCATAAAAAAAACTTCAAACTGCCCAAAGCATAGCATGTTTTGACAGCACCAAACCACTTAGAGAAAAACTGCATTGGCTACCAATCAAAGAATGAATCACGTTCAAAATCTGCATGACTGTTCATAAAATCATTTACGGCGAGGCACATGGATACATGACAGACATTATTGACCTGCCAACTAGAAATACCACTAAATCTACATGATCATACCTAAACCTCCACTACTCAAGCAACAAAGAACTCAAATATAAATCCACCTATGCATCCAGCTTTTCCTACTTAAGCGCACAACTATGGAACGCACTGCCAAAAATAGTAAAAACTATGACAGACCACCTTAATTTTTCGGAAATCACTAAAAACAGTCCTGTTCAAAACAGCATAACCCACTGACCCAACATAAAAATACATGGACACCTGCGACACAATGCAACCAAAGAACGTACCTGACTCTTCCTCCCCCCCCCCCCATCTAAGTTCCCCCAACTACACCTACCTTACATGTACCTTATCTACCACAACATCACCTTGTATTCATTCGTACCATGTATTTGTTCAGACCGGAATTGGCTAACACCGTAACAGTAATGTGTAAGCCACATTGAGCCTGTAAAAAGGTGGGAAAATGTGGAATACAAATGCAACAAATAAATAAATAAATAGAGCAGGGCAGGTAATGCGGAGGCGGTGCCATAGACCAGCGCTGGATGAAGTCTTCAGCTGGCAGGGGTTGGGGACCCCCGCCAGCCAACCAGGGGCCCATAGCAAATTTGGGGGGCCCCAGGCCCCCATGGCCCCACCTAGCTATGCCACTGCTTCATACCACGTTTCTCCAGTAAAAGACAAAAAGTTAAAACCAATCCAACATTCACTGAAATGACTGAAAACCTTAGTTTCCAACAGTTTAACAGAGAAGTAAAAACAAGAAACTTACTGCATGAAGATCGCTGAAACACAGAAACCTACCAGTCAAGATTCAGCCGGTGGCAGTCAGCGTTTTTTTCAATGCTGACTGTCACCAGCTAATTTAGCCTCAGATATTCAATGCCAGGCTATGCCTGGGTTTTGACACTAAATATCCAGGTCTTACTGGACTTCTCCTGGTTGTCCAAACTTATGTAGGTTCCTGCTGAATATCATCCAGGACCCATATGTGCAGTCCACAGTTATTCTCCCCCCCCCCCCCCACACACACATGAAAAAAGGTGGTGATCCCCTCTTTCTGTCCTTTCACATGAGCAAAGTACAACCCCCTCCTGCCTCACCTAGCAAAAGCTGACACCTCCCAGACTTCCCCCAAGTCGTAGTAAGCACCCCTGGGCCTACCTGATGAGATCTAGTGGTCTAGTATTGGTCGGGGCAGGAGTGAACCCCACTTGCTCCTATTCTTCATGGCTTCTGTTAAAAATGGCTGCTGTGACCTCTAGCAGTAGTCTCTCAGCACTACTGCTAGGGGTCAGTCTCTAGTGGTAATACCACAAGGATCACCCCTCTCACCAACCATTTTCAACCAAATGATGATCCCTTTGGCAAAACTCATATCAAACCAGAACCTCAACCCATACATATACGCTGATGATGTGACAATATACATCCCTTTCAAGCAAGACATCAAAGAAATCTTCAACGAAATCAATCAAAGTCTACATATCATGAACACATGGGCAGATGCATTTCGTCTGAAATTAAATGCAGAAAAAACTCAATGCCTGATACTCACCTCCCAATACAACATGAAGGAATTTACCGCTATAACCACACCAAACCTAAACCTTCCAATCTCAGAAACGCTAAAAATCCTTGGAGTCACTATCGACCGCCACCTAACACTCGAAACTCATGCAAACAACACAACTAAAAATATGTTCTATTGCATGTGGAAATTGAAAAGGATTAGACCATTCTTCCCAAGATCCGTCTTTCGCAGCCTAGTGCAATCCCTTGTACTCAGCCATCTGGATTACTGCAACTCACTATACGCAGGTTGCAAAGAGCAAATACTGAGGAAACGTCAAACAGCCCAGAATACAGCAGCCAGACTCATCTTCGGAAAACCAAAATATGAAAGTGCAAAACCATTACGAGAGAAACTACACTGGCTTCCACTCAAGGAACGCGTCACTTTTAAAGTATGCACATTAGTTCACAAAATCATTCACGGCAAAGCCCCAGCCTACATGTCTGAGTTAATAGACTTACCACTCAGAAATGCTAAAAGATCATCCCGAACCTTCCTCAACCTCCACTTCCCTAATTGCAAGAGCTTGAAATACAAGACGCTACACGCATCAACCTTTTCTCACATGAGCACGCAGTTTTGGAATACACTGCCGCGCAACTTAAGAATGATCTACGAGCAAGCTTCCTTCCGCAAATTATTGAAGACCCATCTTTTTGAAAAAATTTACGGAAAGAGCCAAAACACATAAAGTCCACACTCTCTGTTCATTAATGCATCATACATCCACTTCTGAACTCTCATCCCCCGTAATCTCACATCACTCACACCTTTACTCACAGAAATATGTATACCATATGTCTTCGTGTCTTAATACTGCCCTTTAAGCTTCCCATTGTCTCCTTTCAATGTTTCAATGTTTGTATTCCATTGTTATATTCCTCAACGATTCTTCGATTGTCTCGCATAACTCTGCACAATGTAATCCATAACCAAGTTGTAACAAATTGTATTTCCACTATTCATATCATATTGTAAGCCACACTGAGCCTGCAAAAAGGTGGGAAAATGTGGGGATGCAATAAATAAATAAATAAATAAATGATACTACTGCTAGAGGTCACAGCAGCCATATTTAACAGCGTTCGCTCCTGCCCTGACCACCACTAAATCCCCAGGCTTTTCAGGTAGGCCTGGTGGGGGGGGGGGGGGGGCTTCTAAGACCTGGGGGCAGGGCTGGGAGAGGGATTGGCCTGTTCTAGGGGGAGAAAGCCAGGAGGGGAGGTTATCCTTTATTTGGGGAGATGGGAGGGAGGGGATGATCAGTAATTTGTTTGGGGGGATGGGGATTGATACTTTTGTTGAGGTCCAGATGGAGAGGTGGTCAGTACTTTGCATGGGGGGTGAAGGAGAGAATAATACTTTCTAGGAGGTAGGATAACAGGAGGAAGGGTGGAGTAGTTTCAGGCTGCAACCTGGTAGTTATATGGGTGCTGGTCGATATTCAGAACCGGCACCCACATAACCAACCAGGCAAAATTACAACTGTTCTTTTATGCAGTTCTACATGCACAGTAAGACATGCAGCACCTGCATAACTCCTGGCATTGTCCTGATTCTTCCCCTTATACTGCCTCTTACCTGCCCACTTTCAACATGAACAGTGAGTGTCGATATATCAGCAGCATTGTCCAGTCAAGAGCTACTGATTATCAGTGGCTAGGCGGGCACAAGTAATTTAAATGGACAGGATGCTCTCCTGCCCACTTAAATCACTTTGAATATCAGGCAGATAGAAACAGAGAAAATGAAGGCAGATGAAGACCACGTGGCCTATCCAGTCTGCCCAACCATACCATCTACTCTCTCTTTCTGTTTCAAAATCACATTTTCAATAGCGAGGGACAGGCAAGTTCTTCAGGTTGCCAGGAACCCTGCCTGTCCTTAGTGATGAAAACACAATATTGAAGCATCATCCCCACGTTAGGAATGCGATTGGAGGATGACCGCTCAGAGAGGGAACATTGGGGGCATATTTATGGGTGGAGCATGGGCAGGCCATGGGCATGGCGCCAACCTACCTACGTAACTTAGGGGTCCTTTTGCAAAGTTGCACCGAAAAATGGCCTGTGCTGCTGTAGACATGTGTATTGGACGCACGCAGAACCATTTTTCAGTGTGCCTGCAAAAAAGGCCTTTTTTTGGCCGAAAATGGACGTGCGGCAAAATGAAAATTGGCGCTCATCCATTTGGGGCCTGAGACCTTACCGCCATCCAACCGCTTAGTGGTAAGGTCTCATGCACTAACTGGGCGGTATTCATCAGCATGCATTTAGTGCTGATTACCGCCTGGATAGCGCCGTGCACTGGAAAATAAAATATATTTTCGAGCGTGCGTACTGCACGCACATAAAAAATGAAATTACCACATGGGCCATGTGGTAGCTGGTTAGTATTTCCAAATTGGCACACATTGGGCATGCGTAGGCACTTACGCGGCTTAGTAAAAGGGTCCCTTATAGAATGCTATAAGTTATGAGGGTGGCATGGTGCACTTAGGCCAGCTCACTTACACCTGCCATCGACATGGCATTAGTGCTCACACCTAGGTGTTCGCGTGCTAAGCTCACACCAATATTCTATAATGGCTTAGCCATGCTAAAAAAAACATTGTAGTATATGCGCTAAGTGTAGCTTTTTGCGGTGCCTAACATATGGCGCCAATTTATAGAAATGTTGGCATAGAAGAGAATTGCAAACATTTAAAAATTATGTTTAATGAGTTTCAAAAGTTTCTGATTTGTTTTTAGATTCTGTGGAGTCTAGAAGAACATTTTTATCTGCTAAATGAAAGCAGCTGAAGATATATATTTAAAATATTTTTTTTTTTTAACTTACCTTGAATAACCACCAATAAATAAATACCTGAACTTGTATATTTTAAACAAATTTGAATTTGTTGGAAAATGATAAGTAGAGAAGTGTGGTAGCCGTGTTAGTCCACTCTTAAGCTTATCAATAGAAATCAAACAAAATAAAACACGGAAAAGAAAATAAGATGATTCCTTTTTTATTGGACATAACTTAATACATTTCTTGATTAGCTTTCGAAGGTTGCCCTTCTTCGTCAGATCAGAAATAAGCAAATGTGGTAGCAGATAGTATATATAAGTGAAATATTCAAGCATTACTTTGACAGTCTGACACGGTGGGAGGGTGGGGGTGGGTAGGAGGTATGCATGGGGACCTCAAAGCATTTCATTGATATTCTAACAGGATGGGTGTGGGTAGGTGAGAGGAGGGTGATAAACAGAGAAATACAATGTTATGGTTTATAATGGGCTAGAAAACCCAGATCCTTGTTAAGTCCTGTCTGTTGGGTGTCAAAATATTTAATCATTCTGACTTCAAAGGTCTTACGTTCCTGTATTGTTTTAAAGTTACCTTTCATGATTCTAACTATGAAATCTCTGGTGCAGTGTCCTGGTCTTGTAAAATGCTGGCCCACCGTGGTGGGAATCTGACTGGCACCGGCTATCTTCATGTGATGTTTGTGCAGATTGAATCTTGTCTTAAGCATCTGGCCTGTTTCTCCAATATAGCATCCTTCATTACATTTTTTACACTGAATGATATATACCACATTGGAAGATGAGCATGTGAAAGATTCCTTTATGTTGAATATTTTTCCTTTGTGAATGCCTGTGGGGTCCTGTGAAATGTTTTGGCATAGCTTGCAGCTGGATATATTACAGGGAAAAATGTGCCATTCTTTTCCTTTTCAGTCTGTGTTGAGAGTTTACTTCTGATTAGCTTGTGTTTTAAGTTGGGTGGCTGTTGGAAGGCAAGCACTGGTGGGGATGGGAATATCTCTTTCAGTAATTCATCTTCCTGGAGTAGAGGCTGTAAGTCTCTTATGATTTTCCTCAGTTTCTCCAGCTCTGGGTTGTTTGTCACTACAAGGGGGATTCTGTCTGTGGCTTTTTTTTCTTTGTACTGTAGCAGATTTTCCCTGGGTGTTTTGAGGGAGGAGGCAATATTCTTGGTGATTATTTTGGGGTTGTAGCCTTTCTGTTTGAAGGATGCAGTCAGGGTTTCAAGGTGTCTGTCTCTATCCCCTGGGTCCGAACAGATACGGTGGTATCTTGTGGCTTGGCAGTAAATAATGGATCTTTTTGTATGTGAAGGATGGAAGCTGGAGTTGTGGAGGTAGCTGCATCTGTCTGTGGGTTTCTTGTATATAGATGTTTGTATACAGCCATCACTGATTGAGACTGTGGTGTCCAAAAAATTGACTTTTTCTGGGGAGTAGTCAATTTTGAATCTGATCGTAGGATTGGATGTATTGAAGGAATAGTAAAATTGTTTCAGAGTTTCTTCCCCCTTCTGTCCAAATCATAAAAATGTCATCAATGTACTGGTAGTATTTTAGAGGTTTGGTCTGGCATGTATTCAGAAATGTCTCTTCCAGCTCAGCCATAAAAAGGTTGGCATATTGGGGTGCTGTCCTGGTGCCCATCGCAGTGCCCATTATTTGTAGATAGATATAATTGGAAAACGATATAACTCTGAATGCTGATTTTCTTCCAAAAGGCTTGATAACATTGATATAATCCAGTAAATCTGATCACTGTGATTCTAAAATGTTTTCCAGAAAATTCCAAAAGCAAAATAAAGAGAATGTATCTATATGTCTATCTAGATCAGGGGTTCTTAACCCAGTCTTCAGGAAACACACAGCCAGTTGGGTTTTCAGGATATCCATAATGTATATGCATGAGATTTATTTGAATACAAATGGAGGCAGTGCGTGGAAATCTATCTATCTGCACATTCATAGATAGATAGATAGATACTCAGAGTTGAGAGCACAAAGTGAAAACATTTTAGTTTCATGAAATAGTGTGAATCTATTATAAATGACAAGTGAGATCCACATTCATGGGGGAAAAGAAAGCTATAGACATTAATGCCATATTTTTATTTGTAAAAAGAAAAGAAAATACAGGGAACTTTGATCAACTCAGTGACATCCTTTCAGCTTTGAAAGTTCTATCCTTAACTGTCAAAGTAATGAGAACTGTACGTTGTTGCTAGGCAACATTCAGATTGTGACTGTTGCAAAGTAGTGCAGAGTCAAAAATGTAGCAATTGGAAACTCATACCATGAAACAACACATAGTCTCGGTCAATAAAATAAAGTAAATCACATTGAGCCATTCAGTAACATCATCTGGAGTTGTCCAATGGCCATCCCAAAAAGCTTTAAGTGCAGCCGGGTACTTCCTTCACCAGTAAACCATAATATCAAGTCACACCACACAGGATGGGAGCTCACTAGGACCTGCCCACAGTCCTAAAATTTCTATTTTGACCTGTCCCACTAGCTATTCTTGACACAAAATTACCCATATCTCCAGTGTCAACTAATGCTACAATGCTAACCAAAGTCTAAGTGTTAAGCTTCACCCTGTTCTTTGGTTTCACTGCTTATAGTTATAATGTTATATTGTGTAATGTTTATAGTTATAATGTTTAATGTTATGATGTAAACCACATTGAACCAAACATGTTTTGGATAATACAGGGTGCAAAAGACAAATAAATGAAATGAAATTTAGAAAATGTGTATACTAATATAAGAAATTATAACCTAGGCCAGAAGAAAGGACTTTCTTGCAATGAGAGCTGATGTTTTGGCATTAGGCGCTGTCTTTAATTTAAACTACCCATGCAAATGTAATATAAAATATTTGGGTGTAAAATATGTTTTCTTTTTTCCTGAGCATCTAAAACAATTTATAGATCAAAAAAAGATATTGTAATGCCGGTTTATGTCAAACAGACTGAGCACTTCTGAATGGGTAATTTATAGAATAGGCAAGTATGGAGTATAATTAACTAAGTCTTTCTTTAAATAATGTGTAAGAATCTTATCTTCCAAGTTAATAACCGCTCATGTCCCCCTAATTTGGTGGTCTAATTTAAGTCATTTATTTTACCTTTAAACTATTCTACTTTAAGAATTTCTGACTGTTTTTTTTTCTTATTCAAGTAGTAATTGCTTGTAAATTTTTGAAAATTGGTTAAAAAAAAAAGAAATTATAACCTGGACAGGGTTAAAGAAGCTTTCTAGCTCCCCAAGAGTACCTCCAGAACGTATGCATTTAACTTTATAATGGCACACTTTCGAGCAGATCTTAATTCATTATTGCGGTACAGTGCTGCATATGTTTAGTAGAGCTATAGAAATGATAAGTAGTAGTCATAGATCCACACAATCAAAAAGAGAAAAGGGAACATAACAATTATGGAGCCCTTTCGGTAAAGTGCGTTAGGCACTTAGGACTAGATTCTATAAATTACGCCTAAACAATTGGCGCCAAAACAAAATATGCCTAGACATATTCTTTAAACTAGCCTAAAGGTAGGTGTACTTTACAAAATAAGCCTAAACTTCCGCACGGTTTATAGAATACGCCAAGCGTATTATTGCAAGGATCAGCACTATTATTATGGAATTCTTTGCCATTAATCCTAAGATTAAAACAAGATTATTTAACCTTCCATAAACTTTTAAAAACTTGCCAGTCAAATTTCAGCTCACAGCAGTCAGAATTAGCCCCAGATATTCAATACCGGGCCATGTCCAGGAACCAGCACTGAATATCCAGGGTTAATTCATACCGAGATGGCTTCTGGAGCTTATTTGGGTCCAAGCCAATATTCAGCTGGGGCCTGCATAAGACAGTTTTGTGGGCCCTGCTGCGCACTGGCTAGAAACTACATAATGGGAAA
This sequence comes from Microcaecilia unicolor, assembly GCF_901765095.1. Lineage (NCBI taxonomy): Eukaryota > Metazoa > Chordata > Amphibia > Gymnophiona > Siphonopidae > Microcaecilia > Microcaecilia unicolor. The sequence continues at coordinate 275,385,137 of NC_044031.1, forward strand.
GAAGTGTTTCAGTCCATCTGCTCTCCACTTCCTCTACCCCGGTCCCAATTCCCCCTTCCTCTCACACAAACACTGGGTCTGGCCTGAACCCCCACCCCAAGTCTTCCTTGAAGCTCCCTGGTGGTCTATGGGGCCATACAGGGAGGAACGATGCCCACTTGCTGCTGCCTGTTGCAGGTCTGGTCTCAAAGTGGCCTAGAAGCAGTCTCTAGGTACTCATGCAGGCATTGCTGCAGGTAGCTCTCCTGTTGAACATTAATGCATGAACACCACATGACGTGCCTAGGGTGATCATGTGATAGGCCTTCACTATTGGCTCAGGCAAGTAACTTTGTGACCATACATTAACTGGGTGCATTAACTGGGTTCCCTGTATGGTAAATGCAGGGCATGCCCTCTTCATTTAGCATACAAGTCTTTACCCTAGTGGCAGTACCATAAGACTATTGCTATGGGACTAAGGTACCATTTTAGAGGCAGGTACTGACATAAGCTGTGATGAAGGGGATCCCTGCTGCTCCAGAAGGTTAATCAGAGCACTGCTGACTCCCAGGTACATCCAAGGGGAGTAGTCGGGGGTAGGCGAGGTTTAGAGTTCTGAGAAGGTGCAATTTTATATTGGGGTCAAGCTTTGGTTTTCAGGGGATGGGCTTTGGCTGTCAGGGGTGGGGACTTTGGCTTTCAGGGGATAAGCTTTGGCTGACAGGAGGGGCTATGTCTGGAGGGGGATCAGATCATTAAGGGGGTTCTGACCAGCATAGAGGGAGGATGAGGTAAAGAAATTGAAACACATGAAAAGGGAGATCAGGTATGGGGGAAAGGGACTGGGAGGCCATATGGATGCAACACTGTGGCATCTCTCAGGTTTTCAACCATGCTACTAGACTGCTGATAGCACGGCTGCACTTGCTGCCTCCTCTTGAGGCAATGGTAAGTTTAGCTGTCACCAATGGCCATGGCTCTGCTCTGCCCCTGCCATACCCACACACTGCTTAATGAAGCTGTAATATATTTCAATGAAGTTAATAAAAAAACATTGTGCTTTTATAAATAAGCATAAAAAATAAATGTTATTTTAAAAGGAGGGTCTGATATTCAAGGGATTTTAAGCAGGCTGGAGAGGTTAAACCCTGCTGAGGTGGCTGGCTGCCAGTATTCAGTGGCACGTAAGCAGGTAGTGCTATTGAATATCTCTGCTAGCAGGCCGTTCCCTAACCAGCTAGATGAGAAATGATCTGGGGGTGGAGTTTGGGTGGAGCCACAACTTAGCTGGTTAATAGTGATAGTCAGTCAACTAACCAGCTAAGGGGTCCCGTATGCTGAAAAATGGCCTGCGGTAGTGTAGGTGCATGTTTTGGGTGCACGTAGATCCATTTTTCAGCGTGCCTGCAAAAAAATGCCTTTTTTAAACATTTTTGCCGAATATGGACGTATGGCAAAATAAAAATTGGCACGCGTCCATTTTGGGTCTGAGACCTTACCTCCAGCCACTGACCTAGCGGTAAGGTCTCATGCATTAATCGGGTGCTAATGACCTACATGCATCAAATGCCACTTGGCACGCATAGCGGACGCGCACCAGAAAATAAAAATTATTTTTCGGATGCGTGCCAAAAATGAAATTACCGCAAGAGTCATGCGGTAGCCGAGCAGTAACTCCAAATTGGCGCATGTTGGGCGTGCGTAGATGTTTATGTAGCTTAGTAAAAGGGCACCTTAGTAAGTGCACAAAGTTAGGACAATAAAAAAGCTGTCCTAACCTTATACACTAAGGGCCCTGTTTACTAAGCAGCGTTATAGGCACGTTAACATTTTTAACGCACGCTAACCATGTATGTGCGGTAACCATATACATGCCTACAATATCCCTATAGGTGCCTACACGGTTAGCATGTGTGCTAAGTGTAGGCATGCTAAAAACACTAGCGCACCTTAGTAAACAAGGCCTTAAGTTAACTGGACACTGATCTGAATTATGGCTGGTGCCTAGTTTACTTCACACATACCTGAATATTCAATGTCAGGGACTGCACGGGCCCTGGCATTAAATACCTTGATCCGAAGGCTGAGTATTATCCAAAGAGTTAGGAAGATTTTTTTTCCAAGTAGGGCTTTTGAACTTTTTTTTCTTTTAATACAATGAATTTTATTCACCAAAGTAGTCAAATAACATTTTTGTGCAAATATCAGTAAACTGAGGACAAAGTGTTTCTGACCAAATTGATAAACAGAATTTGTCGGTTTACTAGATTATTTTTCAAAATAAATGGGAAAACCATATACATTTTTATATCAAGTGCACATCTCAAAATGAAAAATAAATATGCTTTGACATTACACCTTCCTACTTGCTGTGTGTGCCGTAATATATAACAAAGTGGGTTGATGGATAGCTTTTGCAGCCTTCAGAAAATTAAAGAATTGTAGCCACAGATGTTCTAGATTAACCCTCTTGGGGGCTATGGTTATTTTTACCTCTAATTATATGTTTCAAATAGTTTCAAAAAGCTTAAGTAATAGTGAACGGGCATATTACGAATAATATTTTAAACTCTTCCGCTTTGAAGTAATGTTTTCTTCAAATAAAACATGTTTAAATCCATTGTCTTTGATGCTAGAATGAAAAAGAATATGTAATAGCTCCTTGTAATTACAGTGTTTGCTAATTGTCTGCAACAAGAGATGAAGATCCTCGTGTAATGGCAAAGGTATCGAAAGATGCTCACTGGCAATTATCAACCCAAAACAACAGAGAAATCAATGCAGCGTATTGATCGTAGAATAACAGATGCATTTAAAAAATACTTCTGAAGTTTACCTGTTATCTTTACTAGTATATTCATCTGCATGGGTAGAGAATGTCTTGACTTTATTTATTTATTATTTGTTTATTTATTTCAACTTTTTCAACAAGTAACAATACTTGATCAGGCAATTCAGGCATATACAATTTTCATATAATTCAAACCAATAATAGTTAAAAGAAAAATTATTGATGCCTTCTTTAGACCACAAAATTAGAGAAAGGAGTAACAAATTCAGGAGAGAATTTAAGGAATAAAGCATTCGTATGTATATAGCATAACCAGTGCTTTTTTTGTAGAAAAAAAGGTGCCGGTACTCATTATGGGCGGGGTCACCACATATGGCTCCACCCCTATGATAGCCACACCCACATTAACCACACCCCCTATACCAGCCATGGCGCATATAAACAGACATCATTGAAAATATTATAGTACTATAGGAGAAAAAAATAACGTGATTATTTTCATGATAAATAATCTCTGTAAGCTCTTACAGCTCCAGTATACCCAGTGCAAAATAAGACAGCCAATGTAAATTCTCAAATTGGACATATTACAAACACTAAAATGAAAATAAAATGATTTTTTTCTACCTTTGTTGTCTGGTGACTGTTTTTCTTTCCATATTGGTCCCAGTCTGTGATTCTGCTTTCCTTTGTTTTCGCTTAACTCTTTTTGTCTCCTTTTTCTTTGCTTTCTTCAATATTTTTCAGACTCTCTCTCTGTCCAGATTTAATTCATTCTTACTATCCATTCTTTAATTTCCTTCATCTACCTGTGGCTTTTCATCTTTTCCTCACCCTTGTTCTCCCCATGCCCCTTCCTCTTATTCTCCAGTCTTTCTCTATTCCCCTTTTCCATCCAGCAGCTCTGCTTTCTCTCCCCATCCTTCCAGTGTCTCCCCTATTTCTTTCTGCATTCTTCCATCCAGCGTCTTCCCTCTTTCTCTCCCCATCCTTCCGTTTTCCCTCTCTCTCTCCCCATCCTTCCATCTGTTTTCCCCCTCTCTCCTCATCCTTCCATCTGTTTTTCCCCCTGTCTCTCCCCATCCTTCCATCTGTTTTCCCTCTTTCCCCATCCTTCCATCTGTTTTCCCTCTCTCTCCCCATCCTTCCATCTGTTTTTCCCTCTCTCCCCAATCCTTCCATCTGTGTTTTCCCTCTCTCTCCCCATCTTTCCATCTGTTTTCCCCTCTCTCCCCATCTTTCCATCTGTTTTCCCCTCTCCCCAATCCTTCCATCTGTTTTTTCCCTCTCTCCCCAATCCTTCCATCTGTTTTTTCCCTCTCTCCCCAATCCTTCCATCTGTTTTTCCCTCTCTCTCCCCATCCTTCCCTCTGTTGGTTTCCCTCTCTCTCCCCAATCCTTCCCTCTGTTGGTTTCCCTCTCTCCCCAATCCTTCCCTCTGTTGGTTTTTCTCTTTCTCTCTCACCCCAATCCTTCCCTCTGTTGGTTTCCCTCTTTCCCCAATCCTTCCCTCTGTTGGTTTCCCTCTTTCTCTCTCTCCCCAATTCTTCCCTCTGTTGGTTTCCCTCTTTCCCTCTCTCCCCAATCCTTCCCTCTGTTGGTTTCCCTCTTTCCCCAATCCTTCCCTCTGTTGGTTTCCCTCTTTCCCCAATCCTTCCCTCTGTTGGTTTCCCTCTTTCCCTCTCTCCCCAATCCTTCCCACTGTTGGTTTCCCTCTTTCTCTCTCCCCCCAATCCTTCCCTCTGTTGGTTTCCCTCTTTCCCTCTCTCCCCAATCCTTCCCTCTGTTGGTTTCCCTCTTTCCCCAATCCTTCCCTCTGTTGGTTTCCCTCTTTCCCTCTCTCCCCAATCCTTCCCACTGTTGGTTTCCCTCTTTCCCTCTCTCCCCAATCCTTCCCTCTGTTGGTTTCCCTCTTTCCCCAATCCTTCCCTCTGTTGGTTTCCCTCTTTCCCTCTCTCCCCAATCCTTCCCTCTGTTGGTTTCCCTCTTTCCCTCTCTCCCCAATCCTTCCCTCTGTTGGTTTCCCTCTTTCTCTCTCCCCCCAATCCTTCCCTCTGTTGGTTTCCCTCTTTCCCTCTCTCCCCAATCCTTCCTCTGTTGGTTTCCCTCTTTCTCTCTCTCCCCAATCCTTCCCTCTGTTGGTTTCCCTCTTTCCCTCTCTCCCCAATCCTTCCCTCTGTTGGTTTCCCTCTTTCTTTCTTTCTTTCTTTCTTTCTTTCTCTCTCTCTCTCTCCCCAATCCTTCCCTCTGTTGGTTTCCCTCTTTCCCTCTCTCCCCAATCCTTCCCTCTGTTGGTTTCCCTCTCTCCCCAATCCTTCCCTCTGTTGGTTTCCCTCTTTCTCTCTCTCCCCAATCCTTCCCTCTGTTGGTTTCCCTCTCTCCCCAATCCTTCCCTCTGTTGGTTTCCCTCTCTCCCCAATCCTTCCCTCTGTTGGTTTCCCTCTTTCCCTTTCTCCCCAATCCTTCCCTCTGTTGGTTTCCCTCTTTCCCTCTCTCCCCAATCCTTCCCTCTGTTGGTTTTCCTCTTTCTCTCTCTCCCCAATCCCCCCCCCCCCCCCGCGACACTCCGGGCGAGTCCTGCACTTAGTTTTTTTTTTAAGACTCAGAACATGTGAACGATGCAGCCGGCAGCGATCGAAAGAGGCTGTCTGGGCTGGCGTCTGCGTCAGAGCTTCCCTCACCCTCTGTGAGTCCCACCTTCATTGTTACAATTTCCTGTTTCGCGGGACTCGCAGAGGGTGAGGGAAGCTCCGACGCAGACGCCAGCCCAGACAGCCTCTTTCAATCGCTGCCGGCTGCATCGTTCGCGTGTTCTGAGTCTTTAAAAAAAAAACTAGTGCAGGACTCGCCCGGAGTGTCGCGGGGGGGGGGGGGGGGGGGGGGCAAAAAAAGGTGCCGGTACGCCGTACCGTTGCGTACCGGCACAAAAAAAGCACTGAGCATAACACACATAAGCCTAACCTTAATTTAAAGTCAATCTTACTTAGAACTAGAGTCAAGCTGACCCAACTTTTTTGTTTTAACAAAAACAGTTGTTCAAGTCGGAGAAAGATATATTTAAGCCCTAGATATTTTATTATGCATTTACAGGGGTAATTTAAGTAGAAAGAAGCTCCTACAGCTAGAGCTTCTTTCCTAAGGGCTAAAAAAAGCTCTTCTCCTTTTCTGAGTTGTTTTAGTAACATCCGGATAAATCCATATGTTTTTCCTATAGAACAAGGCTTGAGATTTTCTGAAGAACAAACATTTTACTGCTTCCATATCTTGTTCAAATACAAAAGAAACTAACAATGTCGTTTTTTCAGAATTTTCTGATATGGATAATTCTAGTATGTCAGTCAAGTTAAATTTTTCTTGGTCTTTTTGTTGAAATTGTTGAGATACTATATCCAAAAGTCCCTCGCTGCCATTTTTTTGTTAGGAATATAATATATATGATTAATAGGAGGTATACGATCTGAGGAATAATGTAAGATTTCAATTAAATATTTTTTAAAGGCTTCAATGGGGCTAACCCCCTGAGTATGAGGAAAGTTCAGGAAGCGAAGGTTTAATCTACGATTGTAGTTTTCAATTTGTTCTATTTTCCTATGAATCAGAGTTATCTTTAATTGTCATAGTTGAAAAATCTTGTAACTTTCTTACTTCTTCACTTAACTCAGTCATTTGGTTTTTAGAGTCTGCCTTGATATTCTCGAGGGATTTAGAAAATGCGTCAACAGTACTTACTAAAGTAGAAATTTCTTCCGTCGTGTTGGTCAGTTTAACATCCAGTTTCTGGAGAGCTTCCCAAATGCTCTCCAGTGTTACCGCCTCCGATTTAGATGGCAAAACTTGACTCACGGTTTGAGAGCCCAAAGGCCCCAAAGCTCCATTAGCTGTTCTCACCTCCAAGCCTCTACTCTGGGGCCATTCTGGTCCGACTTCCGATTCAGACGACCACAGTGAGGAGAGAAAGCCTTCGGGTGGAGGTGGCAGATTGAGGTCCAGGGGAGAAAGGGTGGTATCGAGCCCCAAGTCACAGGGTTCTCCTCCTCTTGGAACAGCGGGGCACCTCCTGGTTTTTTGATCAGACGTTTTCACGGCGAACCTCTCGATATTTGACTGCGAGGGAGAAGAGGTTCTGGTCGCCAAGGCCCCAGTTTTGACCAAACCTTTTGAATGTCTTGACTTTAAGGGATCTAGAGGTCAAGTTGTAGGCAGTCAAGAAAGTCTATTAGCTGTAGAAATAACTACTTTCTCACAATATTCTAATATATTGATATCACCATACTCTCAATATATCTATTTCTGTATGTTAGCTTGGAAATGAATGGTAAAAAGCAATGAATGAGGCCATTTTCAGGTCATTTTAATTTATAATGTTTTGGCAGGGATTGCACTTTTTATGTGCAATCCCTGCCAAACATAAATGTGAAATCTTTATGTTCCATCTTGTGAGTTGACGTCTGGGGATAAGAAGCAGTTGGTGGTACCTCCCCTTTTTAATTTGCATTATGCAGCTACTAGGGACACATCATCCTCAGTTGCAGGGCCTCTTCTATGGAACGAATCGCCCAAGTCTCTGAGTCTTAATTCCAACCTGCTTTGCTTTAGGAAACCATTGAAAGCACATTTTTTTCTGCAATTTTAAAACTAGGAAATAGCAGTATGATTTGTCTGATCTAGAGCAGTTTGTTGTTTATTTGATTGCTTTGTTTGTTGTTTTTAGTAGTTATGTTTTATTGTAACTCACCTAGGAACTCTTTTACCAAACCGTGTTTGCAATTCCATGGCAATGCCAACGAAGCACAGTCAAAGTGAATGGGCTTTGTCGGCATTGCCACGCCAGGAAGGCTAGCGCGGTTTGGAAAGAGAGGTCCCTAGATAACAGTGCAGGCTAGAAATGTATAAAACAAATAATTTCTTGAGTAGGGAGGTGTTCTGAATGAACTGAGCACAATTCATTTTTGGCACCATTACATATGAGATCAGGAAAACCATGTATCTTATTTATTTATGTATTTATTTATTTATGTATTTATTTATTTATTAGGATTTATTTACTGCCTTTTTGAAGGAATTCACTCAAGGTGGTGTACAGTAAGAATAGATCAAACATGAGCAATAGGCAATTACAGCAGTCAAATATTCAAATAACAGTACAAAGTAGATAGTATACTACTTACAATGTCAACACAATATGTAATAGAACATTATAATTGATAGTGAAGGGTAAAGCAAAGATGGAACATATAGATAGGTAAGAGAGTAAGAAGAGTTAAAAAGTAGGTGACTGATTTAAACATGAGGTCAGAGAGATGGTTAAATATTATCTCAGCTAGGGTAGGAGTGGGTAAACATGTCTTGCTGCAGTATGTGCCCCTTGTGTGTGTGAGTGAAACTAACATGTTAGTTACTTCTTCCATTAAAGGCCTGGTTGAAGAGCCAATCTTCACCTGCTTCCTGAAGTAGAGATAGTCTTGTGTTAAGCAGAGCCTTTCAGGCAGTGCATTCCAGAGTGTGGGGGCTACTCCGGAGAAGGCTCGCTTGCGGGTATCACATTGTGTAATGTCTTTTGGAGAGGATGTGATTAGTGACAGTCCTTGAGAGGACCTTAGTGTGCTTGGTGGTGTGTGGAGGATCATCCTATTCTTCAGGTACTCAGAGTCATTTCCTTTGAGGGCCTTGAAGATCAGACATAGAGTTTTAAATTTAGCCCTGTATTGTACTGGTAGCCAATGAAGTTTTTGCAAAAATGGTGTGATGTGGTCACGTCGCTTTCAACCTTGTATGAGTCTTGCTGCTGCATTCTGAATCAACTGGAGCTGGTGCAGGCCCTTTGTAGTCAGACCATTGTAAAGTGCATTGCAGTAATCCAGTCTTGATGTTATCATGGTATGCACAACTGGGAAAAGATTTACCTTCTCGATGTAAGTATGAGCCCTAAAGTGACTGACTGAGTTAGGAACTGGTTGAGTGGAAAGCAATCCACATTGATGACTAATAAATAGAGTGCCCTTGGTATGAGCCTTAAAGTGACTGACTGGGTTAGGAAGGCAACATAGGGTCATAGTAAATCAAGCTCATTCTGAGGAAAAGGATATTACCAGTGGTGTGCCGCAAGGTTCTTTTTAACATTTTTAAGCAATATTGCTGAAGGGCTGTCTGCTAAGGTTTGCCTCATTGCAGATGATACCAATATCTGCAACAGGGTAGACACCCTTGATGGTGTGGATAACAACAAGGAAGGACTTAGCTAAGCTAATGGAAGGTCTGAAATTTGGAAGCTTAGATTTAGTGCTAAAAAAATGCAGGGTCCTGCATTTGGACTGCAAAAACCCAAGGGAAGAATACAGTTTAGGGGGTAAAAAACGTTTGTGCACAAAAGAGATATGGGATTTGGGCATGATCATATGTGATCTTAATGTGGATAAACATGTAGACAAGGTGATGGCAAAACCTAGAAGGATGTTTGGGTTCATAAGGAGAGGAATGGCCAGCAGGAGAAAGGAGGTGATAATGCCCCTGCATAAGACTCTGGTGAGATCTCATCTGGAATATTGTGTACAATTCTGGAGACCTCACCTTCAAAAAGATATAAGCAGGATGGAGTAGGTCCAGAGGGCGGTTACTAAAATGGTGAGTCTCAATACATATTCTTTGGAAGAAAGGTGGGAGAGGGGAGATATGATAGAGACATTTAAATACCTATGTAGCATAAATGTTCAGGAGGTAAGTCTCTTTCATTTGGAAGGAAGCTCTGGAATAAGGGGGCATAGGATGAAGGTGAAAGGGGATAGAAGTAATCCAAGGAAATACTTCTTCACAGAAAGGTTGGAGAATTCGTGGAACAGCCTCCCGGTGGAAGTGGTGGAGATGAAGACAGTTTCTGAATTCAAGAGAGCTTGGTACAAGTACATAGAATTTCTATGGGAATGATAGATAGTGATAGAGAGTAGATGGCATGGATGGGCAGACTGAATAGGTCATATGGTCTTTATCTGCATACATTTTTCTACGTTTCTATATCTATCTCAGAGTCTCAAATGGAACCATTTGTCCTTCTTTGTATACTTGTAGCAAACAATGCAATCCTTCCCTGTACCATCTTCCAAATCAATTGCCTTGTTCATTTTACGTGTGAGATAAGGTATATGTTATGGGTGGCAAGAGAGAGTTTCAGTTTTTGCCCTATGGCCATCTTGAGACCATTTGCAAATTTTAAAGCTATGAGCTGCAAAAAGGATTAAGAATTCTGCTCACGTCAGTTCCCCCACCTCTTGGCCAGGGCAAACATCCCAACTGTAAATGTTTTTTTTATAGTGCAGTTCTGTTGCTACTGTAGGCTTCCTTGGCACATCTTCTCTCCAACCCTACAGATATCTAATTTTGAGCTGCCTCATAATACGCTATTAGGTCATTAGATAATCTCATACTATCAATGTCCCATGGTTTCAAAATAACTGTTTGGTAATTCTAGAATGCCTCCCCCCTCATATAAAAGAATTTATCTAGCCCTGACAGTTTTCAATAGCTTCGTACTTAGTTTTATTGGCAGCTCTTGGAATAAATGTAAAAATTAGGCTAATACATTCATTTAATAATGGCTATCCTTCCTAGGAAGGCCAACTCTTCCTTGTCCCATTTGTTGAGATCCTTTTTTGTGGTCTTGAATAGTGGTGTATAATTGGTTTGATCGAAGAGAGATAGATATGCAGTCACTCTCACTCTCAAATTCTTCAAGTGGCCTTTAACCCATTTGAATGGGGAAGTATGCTTTGCTTTCTTTAAATCCTGCTCTCCAAGGTGACATTTAGTGCCTCTTTTTTTTCTATATTTATCTTGAATCCTAATACTGCTCCATATTCTCCCAACACCTTGAGAACCTCTAGTATGTGGTGTGATACGGATAATATTACATCTTCAGCAAATAAGGAGATCTTATGGATGGTGTACCCTACTTCCATCCCCTTAATATATCCTTTGTAACCCTTATTCTCTACACCACTGGCTCTGTCACTAAGGTGAACAGTAAAGGTGACAGAGGGCACCTCTGTCATGTGCCCCTTGCTTATTGGGCACATGATATAATGACTCCTTTATTTAAAAGGTTACATTGATTTCCGATTTACTCGTGTATGAAATTCAAAGTAGCTTGGATGGTTTTTAAAACTTTAATGGGACAAAATTCAGATTGCTTATTTAAATATTTGACTTTATTGTCTGTTGGATGAGCTTTTCATTCCAGACATTTACATTATTTGTTCTATCCAAATTTTTAAGGAGTTAAGCTAAAGAGTTATCCAAGTAATTTTTTTTCAATATTTAGCTGTAAAAATTTGGAATGGTATTCCTTATCAGATTAGATCTATTTTGTCTTATTTTTTTGTTTTTAGGTATAGACTCAGTTTAATCTCAATTGTATTATTTTAGTGTGTTATTATGTAATTCCATTTGATTGAGATGCTTCTTTTCTTGTAATCTGCATTGAATCCTGTGGAGATCTTGTGGAATATAAGTTGTGCATAGAACAGAATAACATAGAATAGACCCATTCATTTTAATACAGGCTTCCAGGCCTTATAAAGAGTGGATATCCATTTGCTAAATCCCTGGCCAGTTCCTAGTTTTTGGAATATGCAAAGATGGATTTCCAATGCACTCTGTCAAATGTTTGTTCAGCATCTATTGCAAGGAGCATTGATAGTATCCACTCTCATTTTGCCACCCATTCCCCTCCCATTGCCATGCCACCTTTTGGGTTCCATATGAGAGGATTTAGATGCAGATCTTTATAGAATCACGTGCAGCCAGATCTACGCCAAAATCCAAATTATATATAACATCAATAATTGACTGTTAACAGTTCATTAACTAGTTTATTTGTGCTCAGGTCTCAGGATCACATACAATTTTGAGCACACAAATTTGGGTGCTGTTTATAGAATCCGGGGGTGGATGTTATCTACAGACTGGCATCCTGGAACAAAACCTGCCTGATTGAGATGTATGATAGAAGGCAACAAGGGTGCTAACCTATTAGCCAGTAGCTTGGTCATTATTTTTATATCAGTATTGAGCAGTGAAATTGGGTGATATGATCCACTGCATGAACTGTCCTTGCCAAATTTGCAGAGCATAATAATAAACACCCTGTTCATCATAGTGGATAATTTCCCTCCTCCCCTCACGGCTTGTCAGTTGTCCTAAATTCACCCACTTAGCTATGTGGGTGCCGGCAATGAATAATTTCAGCACCTGCACAACCCCTAGTTCCTCCCCAGTCCCACCCCAAGCGCTGACCCTGACCTGCCTACATTTTTGTTGCATAGTCTGTGGAGATATTTGATGGCACTGTCCAGTTAAGTGCCATCGAATATCCCCACTTAGGGGGCAGTATGTGATTTAAGTAGGGAAGAGAGGCTTCTGTCCACTTAAATCACTTTGAATAGTGTGGGCTGAGGGATAATAAAGTTCTTGCTTTATATATAATAGTTGCTAATTCTTGCATGATTACCCTTTCTAAGTAAGCATTCATTTCAAGATCAAAGAGGAGAGCATTAACTTGTAAGCATACTGGTCACAATTTACTTTTCAGCAATATAAGTTTATCGGATCAGAACCACATTCCATGCCTATTACATACTGAACTTTTTAGAATTCTCCATTCTCCCACAGCTGCTGTTGTTTTTGGCATGTTGCCTTTACTTTTCAAAATGCCTATAATTAGATGTGTTATGTAGAGTATATAAGTACAATCTTCAGTGGCATATAGCCATGAATATGGAAAGCACAGAGCAAAGTTTGCAAGTTTGCAGGTGTCCATGTCGGCTGACATTTCCAAAGCAATAGGAAAAAGCATCTCAGATTGTAATTAGAGAGATTATATATATGGAGTTGAGAGAGACAGAGAGACAGAGAGAGACAGAGAGCAGTACACACACACACATACACACACACACACACACACACACACACACACATCTATCTATCTATCTACACATATGTAGCCAGTGGGTATATATTTTTTTAATTTACCTGGTTCTGGGGGGAAGGGGTTTGGGGCTGTTCCATGGTCCATTGTGAGTCTGAGGATTTGGGGGAGTTTTGGGTCATTTTGGTGGCCATTGCTTGTATTGGTGGCCATCTGTTGTATTGTTAGCCAGTACTGTCTCCTGTGATAGGTCCAGAGGCAAATCGGGGCCTTCTGGGGGGAGGTCACACCACCATTGACCTTCCTCAATGCTGTATGGCTAAGAAATGAAGGTCCATGGGCCAGACACGTTGGGAAAATGGCCGGTCTGGGCTTGGTCTGCGCTCCGGAGCATGTGTGGCTTTTTGCACATGCGCAGTGGCACTCCAGAGCCATGAGTAAGCCTGAATTGAATCTGCGGCCTTGATTTTTGGGCCTGCCAGTTTCAGTTCTGGGAGAATTGTGGCTTTTTTCTTGCGGTCGCTAGGGTTCCATTAGGACCCGTTCCACTGGTGGTGCTCGAATGAGGAGAATGTGAGGGTCAAGGTAAGAGGTCTGGTGGCCCATGATTTTACTTAGTTCATTTTTAAATTGTGTTTTTAGGTCCCGTTGAGCTGGCATTTAAGGCATTAATTTTTGGAAAAATATGATAGTAGTTATAGGTTCCTGAGAACCGCCTGAGGTGGGTTAATGTTTTAAAATTGTTGGCCAAAATCATTTTTGGGGGCAAAATGAGAAGTTTTCTATTTGGGTTTTTTTCTGGGTGGGCGTCGCTCAGGGGTTTGCGTGAGGAGATCCTGAATATTTTTATAGTGGACATCTATTTTGGGGGGGAGTTGAGGGTAATTTTGGGATAAATTTTGGAAATGTCTATTAATGTGGAGCAAAATGTTAGAGAAAAATATGGAATGTGGGATTTGATGGGTCATAGGGTAACAGGACTTTCTGGGTGAATTTTGTGGAAATTGTTGTTCCATGCCTTTCAAAGTTTTATGTACTTGAATTTGATTGGTCACCGGAGGTCAGCTGGTGACTCTGAGCCACTTTCACCTCTGGCAACAGCTGCTCTGACTGCTCTTCGAGAGGTTGGATGCATGTATGAGACCTGTTTGAGTGAGAGAAAGTTTTTGGTCTAAAAAGCTGTCATCTGATTCCAAAATTATTATTTCTGACCTGGGAGGGGGAGGAGGGGGTTAAAGGAGATCCAGTTTTCACTTTAGAAGTGTTTTCCTATAAGAAAAAGAGTTTTATGCTTTCACAGTTTGGAAAAGTGTGGCATGAAAGTGTTAGAGTGATTGAGTCAGTGACAGAAACTCTATTTTTAAGGTGGGTTTGAGGTCACAGAGAAAAGGGAATTCATTTTTTTTCAGAACAATTATTTTTGGGTGAGCCTACAGGGTCTGGGTGTTTGGCCTACAGGACCTGAGTATTGGCTTACTTGCCAAGTAGTAAGGCAATGGGAGTGACTAGGGTCCAATATGATTGAGAGCAGGATAGCGATATAAATAGCAACAGAAGCTTTAGTTAGAAGTTGAAGCGAAGTCCCAGGAAATAGAGATTTATCATAAAAGTAATTTTCCCTAGGACAACTGCTTTGAATTAGGGCCTATAGGGCCTGATTATAGAGCTTAGGGCCTACAAGCCTAGGTGCTGGCCTTGTAATAAAGCAAGGCATGAATGTGTATGGTATGTTGGATGTATGAGAGAGAAAGTGATCTGAATAACTACTTGTTTCTCTCTTAGTTTAGGGATAAAATTGTCAAGCTAGGTGCCTAAGTTAAAGACCTCAATTAATGGTTTCTTTAAATAGTTAGCTGGCCCAAGTAAACCCTTTCCTCATAGATAGAATAACTTGAAATAAGCCAGGAAGGTAGACTCTCTTTTTGTGTTTTTGTTTCTTGTTGTTGTTGGGTTTTTTAAAGTTTAGAGTAGTAGGTCACATTCCAGAGCCTGCATTCAGAGAAGAAATGAAGCTCAGGGCCCTACTTTTCAAGCAAGGAGAAGAAAGAAGACTCAAGAAAGACCAAAGTTTCTACAGTTAAGTGTACACGCATGTGAAAAAGAGAGAAAAGACACTAAGACATAGTAATATGGTGAAATGCTTACCTGAGAGAGAGGGTTCTAAATTCTTAGGGGTCTGAAAGACAAAAATTGGACAGAAAGGGATTGATATTCAGACCGCGAAAGTTAGACCGGCTAACTCCCACGGTCGGTGCTGAGCCTGGATATTCAACACTGGGCCATTTCTGGTGAGCAGTTTTGAATATCCAGTTTATTTTTGACCAGTTTAAAGATAACCAGCTAAGTTGATACTCAAACTTAGCAGGTTATCTTTAAACCGGCCAAAGATATCTCATGTTTTCATGCGGCCAAATATGGCCACTAAACCGGCTTTAAAAATCAATGGGGATATTCATTGGGGGTTAGCCAGTATCACCTGCTGAATATCGGTGGATAGCCGGTTAAGTGCTATTTAACCAGTCAGTAGTCATTCTGACCAGTTAAACAGTACTAATTTCAGGGGGAAAGAGTTATTTTCTTGGGAGAATAGATAGATAGATAGATAGATAGATAGATAGATAGATAGATAGATAGATAGATAGATAGATAGATACAGAGACTTTGCAGAACCTCTTGTAAAATAGGTGCAGAGTCTCAAATCCAAGCCCCTCCATGTACAGAGAAGCATCAATTTTGGAAAACCATTCTTTCCCCCATAGATGTGGGAGCAGCTATTTAAAATTGCTATTCCCTTTGCGAATGACCATGATGCAAGCATCACATCCCCCTCCTGATGCCTGTTGTCTCTCTCCCAGGCAGTACCTGACCCTCCTGACAACATCCAGCTCCCCCCCTGAAAAATGCACTATCGGTGGTAACTGAGTTCCTCTCTGGTAACTGCCCTCCTGCAGCCCCTGACTCCCTCAGCAACTGCTCTCCAGCTGAACCCAATTCCTCCCTGGTGGCATTTGATCCCCCTGACAAATGCTTCTCCTGTCGGTACCTGATCCTCCCAAACAATAGCCCCCTTAGTGGCACTCTACTCCCTCCCCCCTGGTTGGCAAAGAATTTAAGAAGTAACTCAAAACATTTTTCTTTGTGCAAGCATTCGAAGGAGTATGAAATTCCAACTGGCAATTAAAGCTGTTTAGTATCTGATGTAATAGATATGAAGAGCATTTGCAACGGTTTTGGAGATTAGTGTAATGATGTCTGTATGAGGTCTGGTTTCTATGATTGGTATGGATTTATTTTATGTTTTTATGTGTATTTTAAAATTTGGATTATATTATATATGTTGGAGATGTAAGCCACCTAAACCTTTTGTGATAGTGTGGAATATAACATTTTTAATAAATAAATATGTAGGCAGGAGCCCAAGATATGGCAACCTCCCCCTAGTTAACTCTTTCCCCTTAGTGGCAGGCCCTTAAAAATTCCACCACCACTATCCCCCAACACCAGCAAGCTCCCACCTTCCCTTACTCTATGAACCCAGTCCCTGGACTTACTGGGGATTCCTGTTGTCTAGTTAAGCAGGATAGATGCCCACTCACTCCCACCTTCTGTCTCCAGCTCTTAAAAATGTCTGACAAGACATCTATTGTTAATATTGTTTACCATATAGAGGTCAATATTGAAAGGGCCTGCCTTGCTAACTTTTGGAGTAAGGTGGTCAAAATTTGCTCTTTTAAAATTTCTCTCTGCTAACCGGTTAAATTTAATAAGGAAAACATTTGCCCATATATGGAATCCTGACCAAAAATGGAAATAACATAGCGCCAAAACTTATCTCGTTAAGAATTTTCAAAATCTGGCAGGCTCATGTAAACCTATTTCACGACCTCAGTGACGACTCGTTTCACAAGGGCAATGTTACCCTTGACTCACCTGCCTCCTCATAGGCCTGAAATATTACTTGATTATTTATTTTCAAAACCATATACAGTATATAAAGTATTAGATTGATGATGTAGATTCTTATGCCTTAGGGCCATTCTAACAGTCCTAAGGCATAAAAATCTACATCATCAAGCTAAGAGCTTTTTGATACTTTATATGCTAATTAAATAGTCAAGTAATATTTCAGACCTATGAAACGACTTGCCGCTGAGGTCATAAAATAGGTTTACATGAGCCTGCCAGACTTTGAGAATTCTTAACGGTATAAGTTTGGTGCTCAGGTTTTTTTTTCATGTTGTGTATGTGGTTGTCCCTGCCTTCAAAAAAACCCTTTTTTTTAGTCAGTTAACAAAAATGTAAATAAAGTAGTATTTGTGCTAGAGGTCATAGCAGTTATTTTGAAGATCTGGGGATATTTTGGGCCATATATGGAAGCCTGACCTCTAGCTGTAATACTGTAATATTACTACTAGATTTCTTGGCGGCCATTTTGAAGAGCTAGAGACATTTACCCATATATTAGTGCCCTATGCTCCAAACTGCAATCTGAACACTTGCCAGTGGGGCTTGCTAGAAGTTCCATCATTGCAAATCTTACAGTGCATTATATGGAGGTCTAGAGCATTCTCAACAATGTTGTCAACACTGTGGAACAAAATGCCTCTTGAATTATTCCTGCTGGACCATTATGTGCCTTTTTGTAAAGCACTAAAAATTTAGCTTTACCCATAATGTTGGAATACTGGAAATATTGGGGGGGGGGGTAGGAGTGCGGGTTTTCATGATGTTTTTATTTGATAGTAATAAGGAGTTAAGACGAGGTCGGGAAAATATTTGTAATTATTAAATGTCAAAGGTTTTATTAAGGAGGATGGGAAAGGGAATATTTTGAATGGTGATTCCATATGTGAACTACTTCAATTGTTTTCACTGAAATATAGATAGTATATAAAAATGTGTATGTTTAAATAAATAACCGGAAGCCTGACCCTCTAGCTATAATACCACAATTACTTATTTTGAAGAGCCAGGGACATGAGTTGGAATCGAGTGGCATGGCTCTTATACAACAGGGACTCCCGGTAAGTCGAAACTAGGTTGAGGGGTAGAGGGAGTGAAATTTTGAAAGGCCTGGCCCCTGAGAAGGGGGTTAGCTTTGGGATGTGTCCAGCTGTGGTTTACCCATGGGGTCCTCCCTGGCTGAGGACCACATAGAAGAAAGTAGAGGCTGCCAAAAAATAGGGGGGGGGGGACTGTCAAGGGGGTTGGGTGGCACTGGGGTGGGCAGTTGTCAGGAGGTGTTGGGAGCCATCAGGTGGGGGTAGTTGTTTGGGAAGGGATTTGGGTACTTTCAGGGGGGAAGTTGCTAGGAGGGATCAGATGCCATTAGGAGGTGCCAGTTACTCAGGGGAAGGGGGAGTAGAATGATGCCAGGGAAATTGTCAGGGGGTTCTGATGCCCCTGTAGGCAGCAGTTGCTGGAGGGCCATGTGCCACCAGGGAGGTCAGTTCTCAGGGAAGAGTAGATTGCTTCTGGAGGGGAACTGGCAGAAGAGTTGGGTGCCTTTGGAAGACAGAATTGGGTGCTGCTGGGAGGACAGTTAGGTGATGCTGAGGGGGAATGGTAGTTACTTCAGGGAGTCAGATGCCATATATGAAGAAAGCTATCATAAAGGTGGGGGTTTGAGCTGTGAAATGTCAGAGGAGAGCTGGCATTGTGGACCTGGTCTGCTCTCAGGGCCACGGTAAACACCAACGTCTATGGTTCAGGGTCAGTTTTATTTAATATATCACATGTCGAATCTATCTAAGTGGTTTGCAGCAATAAAAATAAATAAGGGAATCTAAGAAAAGAATAGAAAAGGAGAGATAAATGGGTAAACACAAAAGGGAACTAGGTTACAATTCAGTATAACAAGAAAGGGGGATACAAGGGGGAGCATAATTAACCCTATGAGAGAAGAAACAAAAAAAGGAGGGAAGGGGGTAGGGAAAAAAGACAAAACATAACTAACACACATCCCAGGGTCTACAAACATAGGCACGGGACTAATAACAGGGAGTCATTTCATCGAGCTTTGGCGGCTATAAAGGCTTTGTTGAAAAAGAATGTTTTCAAAGCTGCCTTGACATTTTTAAGTGAGAGTTCAATTCAGGGATCATATGAGTGAGTGGGAGCGACAACAGGAAAAAACAGGTGGTTCTGGCATAGTGAGAGTGAATCGGTAAGTGGGTAGGTACAGTGCAGACATGGATTTTCTACACCAGCTTGGACCACTCCTTTTCCCCATCCTCCTGGACCCCCTTACCATCTAAACTATGTTTCTCTAGATGTTTAAAAGCTGCCATTTATTTACACATGGGGATGCTTCTAAAATAACCACCAGAAAGAGAGCGAGTGGGTAGGGGATAGTAGACCCAAGAGGTTTTAAAATGCAAGCATCATGATCTGTGGTTTTAAATAAATGGTGCTGGGCCAGTAAAAATGCACTTTAAAGACCCAGAATTGTTGTAAAAAAATGGTGTTACGTGATAAACTGTAAGAAGAAGATTTAATCCAGCTAACTTCCCTAACGTTCTCCATATGTTTCAGACGTGTCAAAGGAGTTTTTAAAGGAAATATTGGGAACTCTGACTGTGTCAGGGCTTTTGCCTGTTGTTACTACAGGTTCTTTTAAAAATAAATAAATTCAAGTTTGAGAACTCAGGGAGGTAGCCAAAAACACATTTGTTTTTGAGTGAATGTATGCTTGGAAGCAGGATTTTGGGTGGTGTGTAGGGTATAAATGGAGTGTCTATGGTTGTTTCTTCTGCATGCAGTGATAGAAGTTCAAATTATGGGCCAGCAAGTAAGAAATTATGAAAGAAGCACCAAAGTGAGAAGGGTCCATTTCAAAGATCGGGCTGTGGCAGCTGACAGACTTGATATACCACCTGTCTCTTTTGGGTTCCAAGCATCAAATCTGAAAGGGCTTTCCCAAAGTGGAAAGAGTCATTTGCAAAAGATCCAAGAGTAGCACCTAACCCTTACCGTTCAGTGAATCCAGACTGC
Source organism: Microcaecilia unicolor (assembly GCF_901765095.1). Classification (NCBI taxonomy): domain Eukaryota; kingdom Metazoa; phylum Chordata; class Amphibia; order Gymnophiona; family Siphonopidae; genus Microcaecilia; species Microcaecilia unicolor. The sequence goes on from NC_044031.1 coordinate 275,404,819, forward strand.
CCCAATTTGACTGCCCCGATCGGACCGACCGTTCACTTGTCTATTAGATTGTAAGCTCTTTGAGCAGGGACTGTCTCTCTTTGTTAAATTGTACAGCGCTGCGTAACCCTAGTAGCGCTCTAGAAATGTTAAGTAGTAGTAGTAGTAGTAGCTACCACTGGGCCCCCTGCATTGCAGGGGAGTTTGCATGGAATTTGTACCACTGCTTGAATGGATGTGCTAGGCGGGGCTACACACCATATAAGGGAGAAACTCCCTTATATGGTGTGTAGCCCCGCCCAGCGCATCCCAGGATGCACTGGGCATGGCTTGATGCCACCATTTTGCAGCATCGATGGAAGAGGAGGGAGGCAGGCTGCATCCCTCCTCCAACCAAGGTAGGGGGGTGGGTGGGCAGAGAGGGAGTGCGGGCGGGTGGTGGATGTGGAGTGACAGGTCCATCACACAGGGACCCTTGTCAATGCTGGGGGTTGGGTTTGGGAGGGGGACCGGTGGTCCAGCAGACCTCCAGCCCCCCTGTCGCTGGGGGGTCTTGGTCGGCGCCCACTGGACCACCAGGGACCATTTACTGGGGGGTTGGGGGGGCTGGAGACCCACCGGATCTCCAGCCCTCCCTGAACCTGGGGGGGGATCGTCGAGGGGACCGGAGGTCCGCCAGACCTCCAGCCCCTGTTGCTCGGGGCAGGGGTAGTCAGGGCCTGGTGGTCCCATGGACCTTCAGCCCCTGTGTTTGACAGGTTTGGGCTTTTGACAGGCCAGACCTGTCAAACAAGTGCAGGAGGACTGTGCTGAGCGCATGCTCAGGCACAATTCTCCCGCACTTCTATCCCATGATCAGAGATAATTGCGCTGCTTAAATTTGCATGCATTATCTCTGATCATAGGTCCAATAGCACCCCGCACTGTTCCAGCGCTATTTTAGAGCGCTGTTTGGAACAGCGTGGGGCTTTTGATCATCTGGGCATCAGTACACCACATAACAAATTCCAAATTCTGACAGTACATGAAGGGTGGGAGGAAAGGGCAAAATTCCTCACACAAAACCTAAACGCAGTGTACACTCCTACCCTACTCCCTCCCAACTCCGAATCCTGATTTGCCTGCCAAATTGAACATTCTATTTCCACAACTTACTTCCACCCTCCCCTATTTTTTTATTAAATCTCAACATTGCTTTAGCCTTAGCCTATCAAAATCCCTCCTTTTCCTTTTCAATATTACCAAAAACTTCACTTAATTTACCTTGCCCAAATTAACCCTTTAATTCCTATTTACCTTGTCCTGCCTCAGACAATGTTAACCCCTTCTCAGCTTAATCTGAGAGGGGTCCCTTATTGGACAAACAATACTCCTTCTCCACGTAGCAATTCCTGGTGAAGGAGTATTGTGTGTCCAGTAAGAAGAATTTTTTTTGTGAAACTGCTGATATTTAAAGCCCCCGACACAACCCTTATTAGGGTAAAGCATGGCTGTGTTGAGCTTTTCCTTTTGTTCCAACTTTGTTACATTGTTTACTTGGTTACTTTCTGTTGTGCTACATACTCCCCCTTGCTATGTCCCTGGATTGTTGTCCTTAGGTCTTTTTGGTTTGTCTTTGTTCCTTATTATCTCAGTTATGTTTTACTATAGATTTTGTAAACCGCCTTGATGCTCATATGAAAAGCAGTATATCATCAACTAAAATAAAGAAATCAATAAATTTTCAGTGCTTGCAGGGATATTAATTGGTTTTTTGCTCTATTTACCCTTCTAAAGCTAAAAAAGATTTGGGTTGATAGGATCCCAAAGAGATTGATTGTCCAGCAAATATTTTTCTTAGATGAATTATCTTACATCTTATCAGAACTGTTCTGTAGTTACTCATTCCAGAACAATAGATTGGTACCTGGAGGTAGCATTTCCATTTTAACAAGATTTATTGCATTATCTTTCATTAAAGAAATTTCTAATTTTTAGTGGTAAAACAATATATACACTTTGGGCTACATTCTATATATCACTCCTAAAAATTTGGCGCTGCAACAAAATACACTTAGCCTATTCTATAAACTATGCCTAAAGTTAGACATGGTTTATAGACTACGCCTAAATTTAGGCATTGTTAATAGAACATACCCAGTGCCCATTTTCTGCAACAATATTCAGTCGCAGTCATTTATGCCAATGAAAAGGAGTGGCCTAGTGGTTAGGGTGGTGGACTTTGGTCCTGAGGAACTGAGTTCGATTACCACTTCAGGCACAGGCAGCTCCTTGTGACTCTAGACAAGTCACTTAACCCTCCATTGTCCCAGGTACAAATAAGTACCTGTATACAATATGTAAGCTGCATTGAGCCTGCCATGAGTGGGAAAGCATGGGGTACAAATGTAATAAAAAAAAAAACCTGGTATAAATGCCAATGTCTACATTTTACAAGGAACAGGCATATTCTATAACACTGTGCATAAATTCAAGTAACGAAAATGACCTATCCATTCCCCTTCCATGGCCACATGCCTCCTGTTCAGATACATGTCTTAGAATTTACCTGCATCACGCTTATGAACGCAGATTCTAATTAATGCCAATTAGGTTCAATGATTGCTTGTTAAGTGCAATTATCAGTGCTGATTGGCTTGTTAAGCTAATTAAATTGCATACACAAATTTGGAATATGACCGGATTTGTGTTCAACTTAAGTCGCACTATATAGAATCTGGGGGGGTGGGGATAATTTTAAAAGGAGACACATTGTTTTGGCCATTAAGGACTTAGGGCCCCTTTTACTAAGCTGCGTAAGGCTCTATGCGCACCCAAAGTGCACCAAAATGAACTTACCGCTCAACTACCACATGCCTCTTGCGGTAAGTTCATTTTGGCGCTTGTCCGCTACGCGCATCTGGAAAATATTTTTTATTTTCAGATGTGCATAGTGGATGTGCGCCAAGTGGCTTCCGATGCGCGTAGGTCATTACCGTGCAGATTCCTTACCGCTAGGCCTATGGCTGGCAGTAAGGTCAGACACCCAAAAGGACACGCGTCAATTTTGTTTTTGCTGCATGTCTATTTTCAGCAAAAATTTTAAAAAGGCATTTTTTGGGATATGCGCTGAAAAATATTTCTGTGCATGCCCAATACCAGTGCCTACACTATCGCAAGTCACTTTTTTTTACCACGGCTGAGTAAAAGGAGCCCTAAATTCAATAAATGGCACTCACATTTGGGTGTCCAAAAAAAACCCCAAATGAGTCCTGGGGCACTAACTTATAAATGACATTGCAAGTTGGGTGCTGTTTATAGGATAGAGCTTAGCACCAGGATCCATGCCCAATGTTGGGTGTGAAGATTTATATCAAAGGGAACCTGGTGTAAATCCCCAACCTAAATTATACAGAGATCCCCCGAATTCTCTAATTCCGCACACATCTGTAGTGAATACCCCTGACCTGCCCATGCCTCTCCCATTGCCATGCCCCTTTTTCGATTGCATAGGGTATGTTTGCTAAGGCAAATTAGCATCTTTAATGCGCCTTTAAAGTTAAGGCGTGTTAAACGCTAACACGCCAATACATTCCTATAGGCGCATTAGCATTTGACACATGTGAGCATAGAATATCGCCTAGCAAGATGCACACATAAATCTAAATTGTTACCAACTGTTTGCACCAGTTATTGGCACTAATAGTCTCATTACTCAAATTACGTGTGTAAATTGGGTGCGCCCAAATTTGTGTGCACAAGTTGGAGCGCCATTTGTAGAAGTCCCCTGCATGAGTGCATGTAAAAGTTGGTATTATAGGGGCCGTTTTCTACTGAAATGTGGTAAAATCTGGGCTTAACATGTTTTAACATGGGACTTTCCCAAGTGATAAGTAATGCAGCACTTATTGGGGTGGGGGGTGGTTTAAAAATATTTATTGCAATTTTTGTGGAAAGGGAAATCACTTCAAATAATTTTGAAGAAACTTAGGGGACCTTTTATAAAACAGCAGTGAAAAGTGGCCTAAGCACACCCTTTTTCGGGTCTTTCCCACCAGCTAAAACCATTTTTATCTCTGCAGTAAGAGTTCGATTTTCCTATTTTTTTCTCTTAATGGCCACATACTAATTTTGCCATTAGCATGTGGCCATAAAGGTTAGTTTGTGAGCCCTTACCACCTCCTATTTTGAAGGTGGTAAGGGCTCACAAGCTAATCAGTTAGCGCAGTGGCAGCCCTGCCATTAGGCCAACTGAGGCAGGGGTCTCAGGCAGTACTCTCCAGGAGAGGCACTCTCCCATTCCCTTTTCAAACCTCTTCCCCAAGTTTACCTTATTTTTTTCATTTCCAAAAGGTGGCAGTGGCAGCAGCAGCAGCGGCAGTGATTCCCATAGGCTGCCCTGCCGCTGGCACCTGCCTCCTTTCCATACTATCCTGTTTCCTCTGAGGCGGGATGCAATAGAGTGAAGAGACCAGTGTCGACGGCACAGCGGCAAGGCAACCTATGGGAATCGCTGCCGCCACTGCTTTTTGGAAAAGAAAAAAAATAAGATAAACGTGGGAAAGAAGGTTGAGGAGGGAAGGGGGGGATACCAGACCGGGCATGGGCACGAGCGGGGGAGGCCTCTTATCCCTGCCTCGGGTGGTAGATTACCTTGGGCCGCCCTTGAGTTAGCGCATCGCAATCTGGATGCACTAATTGATTATCGCAGACACCCCCTCTCCAACATCCCCTTGATGGAAAAAATAAATTATTTTTTTTAGTGTACTGGTAGTTCACGTACATGTCAAAAGTACTGCAGGTTGTCTCAGTGCACCCATGATACACCATTTTAAGCAGCGGCAAGCACACAATGCTTACCATAGCTTGGTAAAAGGGCCCCTTAAATTGTTAAAAGTGGCTGGGGGTGTCAAATTCCTGGATTTTCATAAGTACCTCAAAGCTTTTCTGCTGAAACACGGAAGGTGGTGGTTTCATTCATTGGTTATGGCTGATGGGCTGGTGTGGCTCTCTATTGACAAAGATTTCATGGCTCGGATTCCTTTGAAACTTTTCGCCTCAATGTCCACTCCAGATTAGAGGATATTCATCCTATGGTGACAATAATACGAGCTTTTAAGGCACCCGATAGATTCATTCTGGTGGAAGAACCCTCTATATATCCTACCAGATGTCGCTATGGTATAATTCTAGATTCCTTATAAGGGTCTGGCAGAACTGCACTATTTGGACTGTACGTCAAGTATTGGCTAATGATGCCTTAAAATGTTTTGTTCATTTAAGTCAGGAGTTTGGACTTCTACAGACCCAGTACTTTGCATGGCTCCAATTATGTCACTGTATATTGTATTTATTCAGCTAAGTTGCAGTTTCTCCCCCCGCCCCCCCCCCCCAGGATGATTGGTTAATGGATGTCATGCATTATTTTATGCTTTTCCCCAAATATGACCTCAAAAACTTATCCTTTATAAGTTATAGTTTATAGGACTATAAACTGTATAAAAAAATAAAGTTATAGTTTAAAGGACTTGATATACCACCCTTCTCAAAAACAAGTCAGAGTGGCAATATAAACTAATAAAATTTCTGAAAAGAATGTCTTTCATTGAATGGAAAGAATACACCACAATCCAATCCCGCAAAGAATATTTAAAATGTACTCCATCATTATCTCTCTTTATCTCTGCAGGACCCCCCCCCCCCCCCCCAACACATACACATACCCCACCATTATCAGTCTAACACTCCAAAAGTTTGCTGGAAAAAAACAAAAGTTTTCAAATATTGTAAATCCTCCTCCACTGCTTTCATTGTATGCAAATAGGTCTCATACATAGGCATTGAGAAAATCCTGAAAACGCAATGTGGCAATGGCTGAGGTTAGACACCCTTGCTTTATAACATTATACTCAACGTGTTCTATTTTTGAAGTAAAAAATAATGTTGAATATACTTCATACCCATTGTTTACCAAACTTCATTAGAAACCCAACTAAAGGTGCACATACATACATATAGCCATAGAGAGAGAGACATAAATATGTGATTATGCATGATGTCATACTACAGTACCAATGATTCCTATTAAATCTATTAAATGCATTATCTAAATTTCTAAGTTTATTAATCATTTGATATATCGCCTGTTGGAAGGTCTATCTAGGCAGTTTACAATAAACTATACAGATTAAAAAAATAAATAAATAAGAGGGAAAATTATTCCACAGTGAGTGTCCAACAACACTAAAAATAGAGAAACATATGGAATAAAAAAAAAAAAGATCTAAGAAAAGAAAAAGCAAAAAAAAAAAGCTGCAGCAAAAGTTCAGATACCAGAAGAAAAGCAGCGAAATGTACCAATCAGTGGCCATCAAATAACTTTATTGAAAAAGCAATCTTTGTTAATAAAGTGTGCTTATATTGTCTTACCATACCATTGTTAATAGCTGCCCAACATATTTCGGCAGCAGACTGCCTACATCATGGGCACATTTAATTCTTAGAATTAGGACAAGTAACACACCTTAAAAAGGACACTCAGTGCCTAAAGATTGGGCGTCTAGAGATCAGTGTGAACTGCTTCAGGGCAGTTATTAAAATGAGCATATGGTAGGACAATATAAGCACACTTTGGGCTAAATTCTGTATATTGCACTGAAAACAATGAGCGCTAAGCACTGTTCTGGAAATGGCACTCCGAGTTGGCCACCATTTACAGAATATAGTTTGGCACCTCAATCCGTGGGGTGTGAGGATTTACACCAACTGAAACCTGGTGTAAATCCTTGTGCTTAGATTACATGCAGATCTGACTAATAATATAACACTGCACACAAATTCTAGGAATACCTTGACCTGCCCATGCCTCTCCCATGGCCATGCCCCTACATAAGAACAAAAGAATACCATACAAAGTCAGCCCAATGGTCCATCTAGTCCAGTATCCTGCTTCCAGCAGTGGCCAATCCAGGTCACAGGTACCTGACAGAAACCCATTAGTAGCACCATTCCATGTTACCAATCCCTGGAAAAGTAGTGGCTTCCCCATATCTGTCTTAATAGCAGACTGTCGACTTTTCCTCCGGGAACTTGTACAAACCTTTTTTAAAGCCAGATATGCTAACCACTGTTACTATGTCCTCCAGCAGCGAGTTCTAGAGTTTAACTATTCGTTGAGTGAAAAAATATTTCCTCCTATTTGTTTGAAAAGTATTTTCTTGCAGTTTTGGATCTGTGCATAAAAATGTAAGCCTGTAGCTTTATAGAGTACCGACTAAAAGATGTGTGTGTAAATTCAAATTGTTGCCAATTAGTGCTGATAATTGTTTGTTAGCACTCAATTTTTGGTGACAATTGGCTCGTTATGCTATTAAATTGCACTGTCCAAATTTGTGCATACAAATGTTTACGCCATATATAGGATTAGGGGGGGGGGGTTATCATCAAAGGCTAGTGGCCTAGTGGTTAGGGTGGTGGACTTTGGTCTTGAGGAACTGAGTTTGATTCCCACTTCAGGCACAGGCAGCTCCTTGTGACTCTGGGCAAGTCACTTAACCTTTATTGCCCCAGGTACAAATAAGTACCTGTATACAATATGTAAGCCACATTGAGCCTGCCATGAGTGGGAAAGTGCGGGGTACAAATGTAACAAAAATAAATAAAATAAAGGCTGCTCTTTCAATAAATTTGACAGCTGTTGATTGGTTCATTTGGCTGTTTTTCTTCTGGTATCAAAAAGATTTGGCAGAAAAATGGCACTACTAAAAGATGATGCTCAGCTGTTCACAAGGTATATGTAGGTGTGTAAAGTATTAATAAACAGAACAGCAACATGGGGACCGGGAAGTAAGTATTATTTTTTAAGGAATTTGAGCTGATACGGGAAACCAGTATTCTTTCCTGGGCAGAGGAGTAACATGGTCCCATTGCTTTACTCCTGTAATTAAAGGCCATGCTTTCAATAAATTGTAATTGTTTCATATCTGTTAACTGAAATCTGGAATACAGTGAATTACAGTAATCCAATTGGACCAACACCAATGCATGAATCAGTTTCCATACTGCCGTTTGATCAAAGAAACATTTTGCTGAATGAATTTGAAAAAAGATTTCTGCACCACAGATTTATATAGTGCTACAAGGTATATGCAGTGCTGAACACGTTATATGCAAGTACTTTCTCTGTCCCTAGTAGGCTCACAATGCAAGTTTTGCAACTGGGGTAATAGAGGGTTGATGACTTGCCTGGAATTATAGTGGGACTTGAGCCCATTTCTCCAGGATCTCAGCTCACTGCACTAACCACTAAGCTACTCTTCCAGTCCAAGTAAATCAATGATAGATTAACTTCCAGAATTTTCAGCATGTACAAGAGAGAGAATGGACCAGGTATTTATGAATCTGAGGACCCTGCAAAGATTATGACCCTGGTTTTGTCTGCCTTAAGTTTCATTTTCTTGTGTTCATAACCAACCTGCAATTCTATCTAACATTGTTTTAGATTGGAAACAGTCAACAGTTTTGTGTGATCTATAGTGAAAAGTATCTGCATATCATCAGCATACGTAAATGAAATCAGCTTCAGTGATTGGATCAATGTAAACAATGGTGACATAAAGATATTAAATAGGTTTGGGAATAATATGGAACCTGAGTTGCTACGCATGTACTCAAGAAGGGTAGTTGTTCTTTGTGACAGTTTCCATTCTTTACTGCACACCCTGTTTTATTAATTTTTTAACATGATGTGCAACTTCCATTACAGCAGCAGAGCAATAAAAGTCACAAGCAAACAAAAATATAAAGTGAACTTGCATTTCTAGACCAGCTTTCAAGAGTTAATTCTCCCTTCCTCAGGTTCAATAGAGTGAATATATCAGCACAGAACATGGAACTGCCATAAAATACAAGAGATCCATTTAATACATTACAGCTAGGAGATGCCTGTAAATCATTTACAGAGGATCTAGCCTTCCTCCATAAGTTAGGGCAATTTTTCAGCTGTCTCAATTTTATCCAGTCACTTAACTGGTTAGTGGACTGAACATTACCACTAATTGGTTAAGTGCTGGGTCTGCCCATTCTCCAACCCCAGACCACCTCTAACCTAGCCAAGGTCAGTACTTTGGTGGTCAGAGGAGATATTCAGCAGCACTAACCAGTCAAGTGCCATTGAATATTATTGAATTTTATTATCAGCGGAGTTTTACACACTGAGAGTTCCCGTAAAACAACACCAACAGATTGTACACATTACTTGTTATATATTTTTTGTTTTGGTGTATATCTTTTGTTGAGTATCTTTGTAAGATTTTTCTCTCACTCAACCGTTGGCCTCACAAGACTTCCAGAAGTCTCACAAGGCTGCTGCTTGAAGTCTTGGCAGCCATTTTAAAGAAGCCACAGCAGCAGGCAGGAAAGAATGGGGTTCTTTCCTGCCCTGAAAAGGCCACTATACCACCAGAGTGCATTAAGGTACGTTCAGGGAGGGGACCTGAGGCTCGGGGGGGGGGGGGGGGGGGGGGGGGGTGGAAGAGGCTAGCCCCCCCAGCCTGCCCAGAAATGTGGCAAATGGGGAGGCTGGAAAAGACCACCCAGACCCTCGACAGTCCCCTGAAAAGGAAGACATGTCCAGGGAAATCCAGATGTATGGTAACCCTTGTTAGTACAGAGGCCAGGAAGCTCTGCAGCAGAACCCCCCACCATTTTTTGCACATGCAGGGGTAAGGTGTGAATGAGAGAGGAGGGGTATGCATGCACACTGTCACATACTTCTTTGCCCTGCAAACAGCACAACTCCCTAAACTAGCCTACACATACCATCCAACATGAACAGTCAGTCATCCATCTCAAGTATATAGAGATGGATGATAGCGTGAGAGTTTTAGGGCTAGATTCTATATGAGACGCCAAAAAAATCAACATGGAAGAAAAACACATTTAGGGGGATTCTATATATGTTGCCTAAAAAATTGGCACTAAGCGCATTCTATAATCGATGCGTAGATTTAGGCACCGTATATAGAATACACTTAGTTGATATTTCATGGCCTAAATCTATGCGCATCCATTTACACCAATGAAAATGTGGCGTAAATCCCAGTGCGTAGATTTAGGCACACTGGGCCATATTCTATAACAAAGTGCGTCAATTGCAGAATGCCCTTGAAACGCCCATTTCTCTGCCTATAACCACTCTCCTTTTTGCCTGTATGCATTAGAAGTTTGGCACACATCATTACAGAATACACTTAGGAGTCCTTTTACTAAGCTGAATAAGCATCTATGCGCGCCCAATGCGCGCCAAACTGAACTTACCGCCCGACTACTGCGTGGCTCTTGTGGTAATTTCATTTTTGGTGCGCGTTCCACTATGTGTGTCTGAAAAATATTTTTTATTTTATGCCACGCATATTGGATGCATGCCAAGTGGCGTCTGATGTACGTAGGTCGTTACTGTGCAGACTTCTTACCGCTAGGTCTATGACTGGCGGTAGGGTCAGACACTCAAAATGGACGTGCGGGAATTTAGATTTTGCCACACGTCCATTTTCGGGGAAAATGTTTTAAAAAGGCATTTTTGGTACGTGCGCTGAAAAATATTTCAGCGTGTGCCCAAAACCCGCACCTACACTATCGCAAGCCACGTTTTACTGTGGCTTAGAAAAAAGGACCCCTTAGTGACTTGTGTGCCTAAATTCTAATCAATGCCAATTAGTGCTCATTAGCTTATCAAGTTACACACATTGTTACAGAATCCACTCTAATATTGGCATGGATCTCTAGGCACACTATAGGGGGGAATGGGGCTTGATATGCTGCCTTTCTGTGTTGTTGTTTTTTTTGTAACTACATTCAAAGTGGTTTACATAGTATATACAGACACTTATTTGTACCTGGGGCAATGGAGGGTTAAGTGACTTGCCCAGAGTCACAAGGAGCTGCAGTGAGAATTGAACCCAGTTTCCCAGGATCAGAGTCCGCTGTACTAACCACTAGGCTACTTCTCCACTCCACTCCATATAGAATCCAAGGGTTAGTGCTAGTCTGTAAGCATTAGGCGTTATTTATAGAATGCACGTAGCACCCGAACCTGTGACTGTGTTTAGGCGTGACCATTTATGCCAACTAACATCTGGCGTTAATGCCCACGCCTAACTTAGGCATGGATTGGGCGTATTCTATAACAGTGTGCAGAATTTCTAGAAATGCCCATGACCCTCCATGATCCTTCCATGGCCACACCCCCTTTTGAGATCTGCACATTATAATTTATGCGCACCACTTTACAGAATATGCTTAGAAACTTCTGCACATATATTCTAATTAGTGCCAATATTTGCTTGTTATTGGCCAATTATCGGCACTGAACATGATTAGGTGACAGACAGACACTCAAATTATTTCTTGCAAGAAGTTAAAATCTCTTTTAAATCAGCTCCAAAGTATTTGATTATTTTCACTTCAAATGTCTTACATTACTAGATTGCTCTGAATTTTAAGTTTCCTAACCATAAGATCAGGTGTGTAATTTTGTGCTGTATAGATTTAATCTTATCTTTAACTTTTGGCCAGTTTTAACAGTGTGCTATCCCTCTTCACTTTTTCTGTATTGAATTATATCTATACTACATTAGAGAAGTAGCATGAAATAGTGAAGTCCTGTGATATGTGGTGGCATTATCTGCATTATGATATATTGCAGACATTTGTATCATTTTCTTTTTTTCAGAATAGGTTAGAACCTTGCTTATTACTATTTTATGCTTCAGATTAAGACATTGCCAGAAGGTTATTATTGGTGGAGAAAGGTTATTTCTATCAGTGACTTATCCTCCAAGAGTAGCGGCTGTACATTTGTATGATTTCTCTCAGTTTTTTTTTTCCGGTTCTTGTTGTTCATTAGTGTCTCTGAAGTGTTCCTTTCTCTCTGGTACCGTAGGTTTGCTTTGGCTGTTAAATTCAATCTTCCTGTATACAATGCTAGAACTGTAGCCTTTATTTTTGTCAAAAAGTCAAAAGCAGTAGATAGTGTTTGGGGCTCTGTTCTTTCTTGGTTTCTTCTTATCGCTCCCATCATACTTTCAGTATATGCTCTGGTGGATCCTCCTCCACTTCTATCCCACTATCAGTTGATGTACTTCAGGGCTCTGTCTTGGTACTTTTTCTTTTCTTCATCTATACTTATTCCCTTGGTGCTCTGATCTCCTCCCATGGTTTTCAATGTCAACTTTATGCTGATGACTCCAAGATCTACCTCTCTACACCAGAAATTTCAGCAAGAATCCAGGCACATGTCTCAACCTGCCTGCCTGCTGTCTGGATGTCTCACTGCCATCTAAAACTAAACATGACCAAGACTGAGCATCTTATCTTTTCCCCTAAACCCACTTTTTCTCTCCCCCCATTTTCTATCTTCATGGATGAAACTCTCATCCTTCCTGTCTCACCTGCTTGTAACCCTGTGGTCATCCTTGACTTCTCTCTCGCTTTCTCTGCGTATATCCAATAGACTGCTAAAACCTGTCATTTATTTCTCTATAATATTTATTTATTTATGGTTCATTTATATCCCACATTTTCCCACACATGCAGGCACAAAAATTCATCCCTTTCTTTCTTAGCAACTACCAAAACCCTTATCCACACTCTTATTGCCTCACGCTTAGACTACTGCAATTTGCTGCTCACAGATCTCTCACTAAGCTATCTTTCTCCCCTTCAAAGTGTTGAAATTCTACTACATGACTTATATTCTGCAGTGTTGCTACGCTCATATTATTCCTGTCCTCAAGTCACTTCATTGGCTTCCCATCCATTTACGCATATATTTCAAACTCTTCTAATTGACTTACAAGTGCATTCACTCTGCAGCTCGTCAGTACCTCTCCACTCTTATCTCTCCCTACACTCTTCCTCAGGAACTCCGTTCATCGGGTAAACCTCTCTTATCTTTACCCTTCTCCTCCACTGCCAACTCCAGACACTGTTCCTTTTATCTTACTGCACCATATACCTGGAATAGACTTCCTGAGTCAGTACATCAAACTCTATCTCTGGCCATCTTCAAATCTAGGCTAAAAGCCAATCTTTTTGAGGCTGCTTTTAACTCTGAACTCCTATTCACCTGTTTAGTACCATGTCTGTAATTCCCTAATCCCTTATTTGTCCTGTTTGTCTGTCTTGATTAAATCGTATGCTCCATCGAGCAGGGAATGTCTCTTTCATGTTTACTCCCTATTTCTATAAAAAGCACTAAAAAAATGTGCATGCAAATTTGGGCATGTGCCCAATTTGTGTGCATATTTTAATTGAATAATGAGCTAATTAGTGCTATTAATTGGTTTTTAACAAGCAATTATTAGCTCTAATTAGATTCAATTAACATGTATGCACATAAATTTGGCACAGAATCCAGTGCCTACATTTTATATGTGAGTCGGAAAAGGGAGCATGGAAATGGGCCGGCCGTGGAAGGATTGGAGGCATGACTGTTAGTTATGCACATAATTTTAACTAAGAGGGCTCCATGCCCTTTCATTGCTGCAAATGGCTGCACCTAAAAGTAGAGTACAGAAAGTGGGAGGACGACCAAGGATCCCAAAGACTAAGAAGATGTATAATAAAAGCGAAGTTTATTGTGGTATTGGGAAACTTCGCTTTTATTATACATCTTCTTAGTCTTTGGGATCCTTGGTCGTCCACCCACTTTCTGTACTCTTGTTGTTCTCCGTGGGGAGTCTTGAGTTCTCCGCCTTGCGGTGGATTTTCTCTTATACGCACCTAAAAGTAGGTATGATCCCTCGGCTTAAGCGTTATTCTGTAAACCGTGCCTAACTTTAGAGTGGTATATAGAATACCGCTGTGTGCTTTATTTTTTTAACCAATTTTTTAGGCATCGTGTATAGAATTCCCCCTTTAGTGTTCTGCACGTTGTACATCTAGTAGTGCTATTGAAATGATAAGTAATAAGTAATAGTAATGCTTTTGAATGGTTGAGTCAGAGGGTTGAGATGTTTGCCCTGTCTTATGGGTCAGAACATATAAAGTGATACAATGTGGCTTGTCTGTGTATAATGGACCTTGTAATAAAAGAAGGATTAGAATTGTGAAGATACTTACATCTATCAGTTTATTTTCTATAGTCTGTGCATTCACTAGCATGAATTTGGTTTGTTTTTATGCCTTAAAACATTTACTCCTGGATTCTATATAAGGTGCACATTAAATTGTGCACATGGCCAATTTATGCATGCCCAATTAGTCATGATAATTGGCCGATAACCAATTATCATCATTAATTGGCAATAATTGGAATTTACATGCTCTTTTTAGGTGTATTATGAAAAGAGGCACATGTAAATTCCAATGCATGTAGCTGAAAGGGGGCACAGCCATGGGAGGAGTATAGGCATGTCAGGTGTGTCAATCACATTTACGCACATTGTTATAGAATTTGGGGACATACGTGTACATTTAGGCTTGGGTATTTACACCAGGCTTTCAGTGGAGTAAATGGCCACGCCTAAATGTACTCATGTTCCCCTGGCTTATGCACAGTTCTCTAAACCACATTTTACTGTAGACACAGTTTATAGAATAGAGCTATTTGTGTTATTCCGACGCACTTACATATAAGACGCCTTATAGAGAATCCGGCTTTTCATGCACACAAAATTAAGGTGGAGGCAGATTTTAGAAAAGATGTACAAATTGGAATTGGATTGGAAATCTATAGTAGGTTCTCTAGTATTTTCAGAATATGATCTTCCGGTGTAGAGCCTGTTCTAAAGTACATGGAGAAATGGGTGTTTATGCACTGGTTATAGGTAGCAGGCACAAGTCCATTGTAGAATCACAAATGCCTAAAATATCAGTGGGTCAAAAGAAGCATATGCACATTTATTATGAAATATCAACATGTATGTGACAGAGTATAAACATTTATGTCAGTCATTTTAGAAATAAATTGTTTATTTTTTTCTAGGCTGTCACACTCGGATATTTCTTGCTAGTTTCACATTCAGGTGGGACATTATTCACTGGGAATTTAGGAGGCAACCTGCTGTAATCACTGTCAGCACTTTTCTGAAAACTAGATGTCCTGAGTAACAGGTGGAATTTCTGTTCATCTCTTGAGTATTGATACGCCCCACTTCTGAACTGGGGAGTACATGATTTACATTTTTTCTTTTTTAGGGGTACCCTAGTCCCACCCAAAGTGTGCCCAGACCATGCCCCCTTGCCATGTACATGTTTTTCAGTTTTGTAAATTCAGGATTAAGGTGTTTAGAGAACATAAATGTCTAAGTGCCAGTTTATGGGTCTAAAATATGAAAAATGCTTCAAAAACATTAACCTATGAATTAACATGCGTAATAATCAGTTTTCAGATGATAAAAAGTTCTGAAATAAGTTCATTTTTTATTAAAAATGAATGTGTGGAAAAGAACAGATTCCAAAAATGGACCAATTTTAGTTTTTCTTCTCTCTTTTTTTGTTTTTGTTTTTGTCTGTGGACATCCCTTGTTCATAGCTATTATTTATAAAGAATATAATATGTTCTGTGGAGTACTTCATTTTGCATCTGATTGAAAGATAGAATGTATTCAAAGAGCTGTGAAACTGTTTGAGAATCTCTTTCTCATAGTCAAAATCATAAAAAATGCCACCAATATATCTCTAATATAGTGCTAGTCTTGCATTCAAAAATGTTTCTTCCAAATCTGCCATGAAAGTATTGACATCGTGGTGCCTATAACAGTGTTCCTTGACCCTCACACCCCTCCCCCCTAATATTTAATGCTGGGCCAATATCTGGGTTAGCCACTGACCCAGAAGTTATATGGGTACTGGCTGATATTCAGTGCTGGCACCCACATGGCTAAGAAGGCATAGATAGGATTGTCTTTTGTGTAGTCCTATCTGCTCGGTTAGCTATGCAGACACCAGCACAGAATATGGACAGTACCCACATAACTGCTGACTCCCCCCCAACTCCCCCCACAAACCACCACAACACTAGTCGCTGACTCCTCCCCAACTCCACCCACAAACCACCACGGCACTGCTGAATATCTGAAGATGGCCTGCTAAGCGGAATTTACATGCGCCCATTTAAACCCCATTAAATATATACTACGACTTAGTCCCACGAAGGAAATTTCACATGCCAGAATCTGTAAAAGTTTCCAACCTATAATCAAAATGTAGAAAATTGTCAAATAGCTTTTTACATTGGACCTCATCCATTCAATCTTTTGTTATCAGCAGGAGATGGTGTCATAATGTGACAAATCCCCTAGTGCAATAGCCTGTAGTAGGTAAACAGTGCCTTCTGACAAGCAAAGTGCTGCTGGCATTTGCTCAACAGAGCATTTAATCTGCCACCATCATCTCCCATTACCAAGTTTCATTGGTGCTAGGAAACATAGTACTGCCAGCATAATAGAGCTTACATGACATTGATCCATTGGCTTATTAATTACCCATCTGGGGTTCTCACATTAACTGTTAACCTGTCTTTTGCCTAGCTTTCCAGCTCTCTTTATAACTCAGTGAATCTTCTTGTCATTCAAGAGTTCTTCTTATGTACTCTGCTTTGATTTAGTACAGTCATCTGGTCTGTCATACAGATCTACTGCTAGCCGTGACACCATGGTCTTCTATTGACCTGTTGTCCTAATCCAAGGATCCAAACAAATTAGAGATAAATCACACTGACAGAAAATACAGCCAAATCATATTAAGGGAGGGACCAACCACAGTGAATGTAACTAAGGCAAGCAATGTGAATGCAATGAATTCACCTTTTGTTGTACTGCTATATATGTGAGTAGGGAGTTGTTTTAGGATCTTGAAAGGATGGCATATGAATAACCCAGTGCTCCTAAAGCTAAGTTAAACTTTCCGTTTAGTCTAGTGGTTTGTGATCACTTGAAATGACATGGAAAATGTCAATGGCACTTATATGGAAAAATGGCCCCTAGTGGTATAATCACGTGATTATCACTAAGGCTTGAGAGCACCATTTTTGGATGAAGGTGCCAGTCAGCCGCCAGAAGTGACTAGGGATTGCTTCTGCTCTGAACACTAGACACAAGGATTTTAGTAAAGTAGGCCTTGGGGGGGGGGGGGGCTTAGGGAGGGTAAGGGGGCCTGGGAGGGGATTACTGTCTTCGAAGGGATTTGATTTGGGGACGACAAACTTCTGAATTGGGGTTTGTCTACTAGGGGCCCTTTGAGTTGGGGAATCTAGATGGGATAGAACTATGGGAGGGGGGTCTTGATTTGGGGTCCAAAAAGAGGTTTCTGCCTTAGGGTGGGGGTGCTCTGGCTACCACTAGTACTGAAGGATGTCATCCCCTTTAACATGGGGCCCAGGAGTATCAGACCATGATTTGGTATCCTGATGTTCCCGAGCAGTAAAATAACTCCAACATTTAGCTGGGGTTATTTTGTTGGCTATAACTCAGCTTGTGGTTTGCACCCGGTACTCAATGCAAGCTATGTTATAGTTTTTACATAGTAATGAGCTGTTTTGCATACATGTACATGTTTTGCTTCTCATTACTATGTAACTTGGATGACCTCAATAATGCTGCATTAGGGCACCACAACCAGCATTAGAGCCCTTTAACATGCATTAAGGGGAAATCATATGGTTTAGTGCCCTAATGCAGCTTGATAACTACCTTCCCCCCAGTCATTTAAAAATATTACCCTATACAACTGTGTCCTCAACTTATTTTTATTGAATGTGGTATAGGATGGGGGTCATTGTTTCTGACTTGTTTCTTCTTCTTCTTATTATTATTATTATTATTATTTCTAATCTTTAGATTAAACAAACTCATGCATAGAAATTCATCATATTTTATATGGAGTGAACAAAAAAAAAGGACTTGCTATAAATAAAAAATGCAATTGTGAATCATACTCCCAACTCAAGGGACACAGGAGACCAAAGTAGAAGTTAAGTCAAGTACAGAAATGAAGCAGTTCATAAATATATAAAAATGATAATAATCCAACACCCTACATTTTATTTGAATAGCAGCTATTTTAACTGCAGTTAATCCAGTTACAGAGGAGATTTAAGAATGATCCCTGCTTTATAAAATAGGGCGGTCAACAAAAATAAAATTGTTCTCCAATATAGCGCAATATATGAACATGTAAAGAAGATATTTAGCTCTGACATCACAAATAAACCCAAAAGTGCTGCTCTTGTTTCTACCATTTCCTGAGAAGACTCAAGTCAATTAGGTGTACAGTGGTAGGAATTTTCACAATCATCGCATTCTCTTCTCTTGCTGCTGGGGGCAGTTTATAATTTGACATATGGAGCAACTGAGTAATCGATGGCAAGAGAAAATTTCAGTCTCTCTTATAAATTCTTGTAACATCTAATACAGATATAGGGGCCCCCTTCCTAAAGCTTAGCAACACTAGCCCCTGGATTCTATATATAGCACAGAGATTAATCAAAGCGTATTCCATAACAATGCAACAATTGGTTAACAAGCTAATAAGTGCAGATAATTGGATGTTAACAACCAATTATCATCACTAATTGGCATTAATTAGAATATATGTGCACTGCTTGCTAAGCGTATTCTGTAGAATGGTGTACATAACTTCTCATGTGCACTGCCAAAAAGGGGGCATGGCCATGGGCATGGAATGGGTGTTTCATGGGGATTCCAAAAATTGACATGCAGGGTTATAGAATATACCTGCTCTGTGCCTATCTTAGGCACCGGCATTTACACCAAGTTTTCATTGGAATAAATGGATGTGTTTAGAGTTAGGCACTAGTATGACTGCTAGGTGTATTCTATAAAACCACTTAAGTGTATTCTATAAACTACTCTTAAATCTAGGCATGGTTTATAGATTAAGCCTAAGCAGAAATATTTCAGAACTGATTTTTTAGGTATCATAAATAGAATCTGGTCCTAAACGCTATGAAGCCCATTGGTATAAAATGGTCTTCTTAGCGTTTATTGCATGCTAAGCTTTCGTAAATTGGCCCCATAGATTTCAATTGAGGTAAATTAGTATAATAAGGTTTTGTGTGTCTGTCTGTTTTTATATCCCACAGTATCTTTCAGTTATTTATTTTTAATCTTACAGAAGTAAGGTCTTTAATTAAAAGTTTTTTCTCTATATTTTTATTGTTCATATAATTAAAGCAGTTTTAGCAGTGCTATTGTTGTAGGAAAAAAAGGTACTGGTACTCATTCAGGGCCAACCTTAAGGGCAGGATCACTATGGATTCACCCCTACAGTAGCCACACCCCAAGAATACCCACATCCATTCTACCAGCCATGGAGCATATAAAAAAGTATCATTGTAAATAGTACACAAGTCCCTAGGTCCAACAAAAGAAGCCCTAAGAGTGACCATGAGGGGCATAATCGAACAGGGCATCCTATCATTTAGCGCGTGGTAATCATTAGTGAGTGTTAAATCTATTAGCACACCTTAGTACAAGGACCCCTATAAGTTACTTGCATATTTAAGGCATTTAGATTCATATACTTGTGCCTTCACCTAACTTATAGACACACATTTTTGCAGCAGGGGCATAGCCAGACAACAGATTTTAGGTGGGCCTAGGCAATAAGTGGGTGGGCACCAAGTGTTCTCCCCACCACCACCACCAAAACAAATATCTCAGCTAGCGAGAAAACGCTCCTTCTCACCTTGACAGTCTGCAGCAGGCATGCGCTGAAGACTGAGCATGCGCAGGTGACAGTATCAAGGAGAGTAGCGTTTTCATTACGATCAGGGGGAGATCTTCAGCTGGTGGAGCTGGGGATCCCGACCAGCTACCACTAAACGTGTGCTACTGTTGGGTGGGCCTGAACCCTAAGTGGGTGGGCCCTGGCCCACCCAGGCCCACCTGTGGCTACGCCACTATTTTGCAGTTACACTAGTATTCTGTAAAGGAATGGAGGTGCCTACATTCTTTCAGAGGATAGGCTCATACCAGGTGTCATCTGGGTGCCAATTTATAGGCATTCAGTTATAGAATTGCCCCCTTCCTTTTGCCCATAATTACTACTACTACTACTACTATAAATCACTTCTATAGCGCTACCAGTTGTACGCAGCGCTTTACAATTGAACATGAAGAAGAAAGACATAATGAAGGAAATAAGAGAGAGGGAAATTAGAAATGGGTCTGAATGCCTGGTGCTGACTCAGGCTGCTGCTATTTGGGTGGTTGCTGTCTTGTCGATCTGTTCATTTTCTTTTTCACACACTGAATGCACTGTTTACAGTGGTACCATTTTATACATTCCAAGATTACTTCATCAAAGATTAAAGAATGATTCTATAACTGAACAGTGAAGCTAATAACCATATATTTAGGAAAAAGAATGACAAGTATTCTTTATTCTCAAATATGAAATGTTTCTCAGTGATGTTCAGAAATGCTCTTTCCTGACCCTTTTATTGTTATGGTTATTTTAGCATTGTGATATTCCATAGATTCCAAATTCTAGCTGCCTGGTATTGCTTCTTTTGTTGCACAGTTTAAGCTATTAATTCATACTTTTAAAAGTGATCCAAACTTTAATGAAACATATTGGGCTCAATATTTAGCCGCCAGCAGGCAGCAGGTTTGCTGTCCATCAATAGCATTAAACCTGGATATTCAATGGCGGGCCATATCCGGCACCCAGCACTGAATATCCGAGGTTATTTTGGCCACTAAAAAATTAACTAGCTATGCCAATATTCAGCACCAACCAGCCAGGAGCCATTCCTGGTCGGTTAAATAGTTTTGAATATTGGAGGGCAAAGTTTAGACTACTATTAATCATTGCTAAGGTTGCTAGGTCTCCCACAAGAATCCTGAGAGACTCTTCTAGTTCCAGCTTTGCCCCAGATAATCTATGGACTTAGACATATTGGACCCCTTTTACTAAGCCGCATGAGGCTCTACGTACGCCCAATGCATGCCAAAATGGACTTGCCGCCCGACTACCGTGTGCCTTTTGCAGTAATTTCATTTTTGGCGCGTCTGAAAAATATTTTTTATTTTTGGACACGCGTAGCGGACATGCGCCAAGTGACATCTGACACATGTAGCTCCTTACCGCACACATTCTTTGCCACTAGGTTTATTGCTGCGCAGACCCAAAATGGATGCGCAGCAATTTTGATTTTGCCGCATGTCCATTTTTGGCAAAAAATTTAAAAAGGCAATTTTTTGTAGGTGTGCTGAAAAATAATTCTGCGCTTGCCCAAAATCTGCGCCTACACTACCGCAGGCCACTTTTTACCGCAGCTTAGTAAAAAGACCCCATTGTTTCTTCATTTAAGAGTTCTACTGCAATATTGTCTTCTTCTTCCCACCTATAGCCCACTGAACTTGTTTTTGTGGTTTTTCCATCTATGTTATTGATTACCTCTGCCTTGTTCGTCATTTAACGGGTCCAAAGCAGAACTAGATGTTATCATGGGATGAAAGAGAGGTGAGAAAAGCCAATAGTTAGATGAAAAGTGAAAATGAGGAGGCTAAGGACTAGAGGGTGGGAGAAAGGGAAAATGAGGGATACGAATCATATGGGAGTGGATATCGAGGCACAGAAGAGCAAATTGAAAAAAGAAACATAAAAAGAAAAGAGTAGTGTTAGACAGAGATAAAGAATGCCAAACCTGGAAAAGAATTTAGATGAAGACTGACACAAAAAGTAGAATAGACTGGGACTAACACAATAGAAAAGTGCCTAGACAACAAAGGTAGAGAAGAAAAAAATATTTGCATTTAACACTTTTTAAGGATTGGAATATGTCCGCTTTGGGGGAAATGTACATCTTTTCTAGTTTTATATTTAGCTGAATAAAGGAGAAAATGCATTTCTGTTACTTTAACCAGTTTTTTCACTGCTTATAGAGTCTGTTTTTCTTGGGAGTATCCATTTCAGTTTTTGTCTGCATGTTTTTTGTGATTCTCTGTTCTATATCAGGTGAGAGTCTGTCTTTTCTGCATGTGCAAGTGAGGTAAAGGATTCTGCTAGCATATACTCTGTGTAGGAATCTGTAATAGTAAAGTATTTTCTAGTTTCTCAGTAGCAGGTATGTTGGTGCTGTAGCAGTGGCGTTCCGAGGGGCGCTGACACCCGGGGTGGATCGCCGATGCACCCCGCCCCCCGGGTGCAGCGCCCCCCGTGCAGCACGACCCCCCCCCCCCTGGTGAAGGGACACCCCCACCCTGGTGAAAGAACCACCCCTTGGGTGCACGCCGCTGGGCGGGTGCCGCGCACCGGTCAGCGTCGTTCGTTTCCATGCTCCCTCTGCCCCGGAACAGGTTACTTCCTTTTCCGGGGCAGAGGGAGCATGGAAACAAATGACGCTGACCGTCACGCGGCACCCCCCAGCGGCGTGCACCCAGGGCAGACCGCCCCCACCGCCCCCCCCCCATTTGGTACACCACTGTGCTGTAGGGCCCACACTAAAATGTATAGCACTGTCTTTTCATAGGTGGGTTAGGGCTGTCATGATTTAGTAAGTTTGCTATATAGGCTTTGAGTAAAGTGGTGTGGGAGCCATGTTAGTCCAATTTTAAAGGTAATAAATGGAAATAAGACAAAACATAGAAAAGAAAATAAGATGATACCTTTTTTATTGGACTAAATGCAATACATTCTTTGATTAGCTTTTAAAGGTAACATTTCTTCTTCAGATCAGAAATAAGCAAATGCTTATTCTCACAGAAAGAGGGTGAGGTGGGTTAGGTGAGAAACAGGGAGAGCTGGGTGGGTGAGATACAGAGAAGGTGACAAAACTGCAGAATTTTCTGGTTTATAATGGGATAGAAAGCCCAGATCTTTCTTAAGTCCTGTCTGTTGGATGTCAAAATAGTTCATCATTTTGACTTCAAAGGTCTTACATTCCTGGATTGTATTAAAGTTTCCATTTAGTATTCTCACCATAAAATCATTCTGCAGTGCTCTGGTTTCGAAAAATGCTGTCCCACAGAGGCGACATCCTGGTTGGCACCGTCATGTTTCATATGTTGGCTATGTAGATTGAATCTGGCTTGTTTCTCCAATACAGCACTCTTCTTCACACTTTTTGCATTGAATAATATATGCCACATTTGAAGACAAGCATGTGAAGGATCCCCTTAGGCCGAATGTTTTTTTCCCATGTGAGTGACTGTGGAATCCTGTGAAGTGTGTTGGCACGTTTGCAGCTTGGTATATTGCAGGGACGTGTGCCAGGTTCTTCTTTTTGAGCTTGTATTGGGAGCTTATTTTTCACTCATTTGTGTTTTAAATTAGGTGGCTGTCAGAAAGCCAGAACTGGTGAGGCTAAGAATATCTCTTTCAGTAATTCATCCTCTCAGTTTTTCTAGCTCTGGATTTTATGTCACTACAAGGGGGATTCTCTCTGTGGCTTTCTTTTCCTTGTACTGCAATAGATTTTCTCTGGGTATTTTAAAGGAAGAGGCAATATTCTTGGAGATTATTTAGGGGTTGTAGCCTTTTTGTTTGAAGGATTCAGTCATGATTTTGAGGTGTTTATCTCCGTCTCTTGGGTCAGAGCAATCATGTGACCTGGCTGTGTATAATGGATTTTTTTTAGTATGTGAAAAGTGGAAGCTGGAGTTGTGGAGATAGCTGCATCTGTCCATAGGTTCCTTGTATATCGATGTTTGTATGTAGCCATTGCTGATGGAAACTGTAGTGTCTAGAAAATTGACTTTTTCTGGGGAGTAGTTGATTTTGAATTTGATTGTAGGATGGTATGTATTGAAATAACTGTAAAATTGTTTGAGCGTCTCTACTCCCTTAGTCTAAATCATAAAAATGTCATCAATGTATCAGTAGTATTTTAGGGTTTTAGTCTGCTATGTATTCAAGAATGTCTCTTCCATTTGTGCCATGAAGAGTTTAGCATAGTGTGGTGCCATCTTGGTGCCCATACAGTGCCCATGATTTGCAGATAGATATTCTTAAAATGGAAGTAGTTGTTAGTTACAATAAATTTCATTAATTTTGTAATAGTTTCTGGTGAGTATTGGTGGTCCGGGGTGGAATTTTTAGGAATGTATGACATGCATGGATGAAGTGGAGGAGTGGCCTAGTGGTTAGGGTGGTAGACTTTGGTCCTGGGGAACTGAGGAACTGAGTGTGATGCCCACTTCAGGCACAGGCAGCTCCTTGTGACTCTGGGCAAGTCACTTAACCCTCCATTGCCCCATATAAGCCGCATTGAGCCTGCCATGAGTGGGAAAGTGCAGGGTACAAATGTAACAAAAAAAAAAAAAAAAGGCAGCTGTGCCATCTGCATGGGGAAAGTTGCTGTATAGTGATTCTATATCCATTGTGAACAGAAGAGCACCCAGTGGTAGCTGCTTGATGTTTTTTAATTTGTTCAGAAAGTTTGTTGTGTCTTGTATGAAGCTGTTTTTCTTGTGCATGATGGGTTTAAGAATCCTCTCTACAAGTCCAGATATTTCCTCTGTAAGTGTGCCAATACCAGATATGATTGGTCTGCCAGGGTTTCCAGGTTTGTAGATTTTGGGTAGCATGTTGAATGTGCCCACAGAAGGATGGTTTGGAATGAGCTTTGTTTTTTTGTTTTTGTTATTTTTTAGATGTGGCTGTACTTGCTTTGGAATTGTTTTGATACGATTTTTCAGCTGTTTAGTATAATCCTGTGCGGATTCTTCAGTCAGTTTCCTACAGTATGTGTTGACTGAGAGCAGTCTGTGCTTTCTTCCATGTGTTTTTGTGTGTCCATCAACGCGGGCATTCGGCACTCACTCAGACATACCTCCTTCCATATCCAGGACTACAACAGAAGCCATTTTTTTGACATATGTGGAATTTTATTTAGGCCGAATCTAGGCCTTCAACATTGCATTTTACCATCAAAACATAACATGATCGAAACTCACTGGTAAACATAACCATCGCCTGAGTACACAGCCCTTCATTCTTATATCACCACAGGCAGTGCAGTCCAAGCACCCTGTACCTCCTCCATGCTGTTTATCATAGCACCCGATGTAACTTGATGCATCCCGTATAAGGATGCACCTACAACTTTGAACCAAAGCTCTTGGCCCCCTGGCTGTCCAAGCCAGGAGACTAGCCGTGTCCACATTGATTCTTAATCCTGCTAGCATGCAGGCATATAATTTGCTTATTACTGCAACTTTCAACAGTTCTTTTCATACTCATGTATTAACTCCTTTGCAATGTTATCCGCTAAGGTGCTGCGTACCCGGCACTGTCGTTGCATAACTTACGTAGCCTTATGCCTCGCTGCGATAATTGCCCCTATATACATGGGCGGGTGGGCGGGTCAGCAATGCTTTCTACACCTGCTGCCTACAAAATGGCACTGATCTTTTCCTCCCTCTCCTCTTCACTACCCCTCCCAACCCGCCCCTTTTCACCTTAACCCTTTGCTCACCTACCCTTCCCTCTATTCCCTCCTCCCTCCTCCCCCCCCCCCTTGTCCTCATGGGCCTTCAGCCCGGTTGTGATCGGCCTCCCTTTAAGGGGTGGGCCTCGTTATAATCACTACAGAGCCTCCTTTGTCTGCAGCTTTGATGACAATATTTTGCTTATTTTGTAGGATTTTTATGGCTGTTCTTTCTGGTGGACAGAGGTTGTACAGAATTTTCTTTTGTTTGCTGGAAAGTTGTGATTTCACTCTGTGCCTGTTCTGGGGAAGTAACCTGTTCTGGGGCAGAGGGAGCATGGAAACAAACTACATAAGTACATAAGTACATAAGTAGTGCCATACTGGGAAAGACCAAAGGTCCATCTAGCCCAGCATCCTGTCACCGACAGTGGCCAATCCAGGTCAAGGGCACCTGGCACGCTCCCCAAACGTAAAAACATTCCAGACAAGTTATACCTAAAAATGAGGAATTTTTCCAGTCCATTTAATAGCGGTCTATGGACTTGTCCTTTAGGAATCTATCTAACCCCTTTTTAAACTCCGTCAAGCTAACCGCCCGTACCACGTTCTCCGGCAATGAATTCCAGAGTCTAATTACACGTTGGGTGAAGAAAAATTTTCTCCGATTCGTTTTAAATTTACCACACTGTAGCTTCAACTCATGCCCTCTAGTCCTAGTATTTTTGGATAGCGTGAACAGTCGCTTCACATCCACCCGATCCATTCCACTCATTATTTTATACACTTCTATCATATCTCCCCTCAGCCGTCTCTTCTCCAAGCTGAAAAGCCCTAGCCTTCTCAGCCTCTCTTCATAGGAAAGTCGTCCCATCCCCACTATCATTTTCGTCGCCCTTCGCTGTACCTTTTCCAATTCTACTATATCTTTTTTGAGATACGGAGACCAGTACTGAACACAATACTCCAGGTGCGGTCGCACCATGGAGCGATACAACGGCATTATAACATCCGCACACCTGGACTCCATACCCTTCCTAATAACACCCAACATTCTATTCGCTTTCCTAGCCGCAGCAGCACACTGAGCAGAAGGTTTCAGCGTATCATCGACGACGACACCCAGATCCCTTTCTTGATCCGTAACTCCTAACGCGGAACCTTGCAAGACGTAGCTATAATTCGGGTTCCTCTTACCCACATGCATCACTTTGCACTTGTCAACATTGAACTTCATCTGCCACTTGCACGCCCATTCTCCCAGTCTCGCAAGGTCCTCCTGTAATCGTTCACATTCCTCCTGCGACTTGACGACCCTGAATAATTTTGTGTCATCGGCGAATTTAATTACCTCACTAGTTATTCCCATCTCTAGGTCATTTATAAATACATTAAAAAGCAACGGACCCAGCACAGACCCCTGCGGGACCCCACTAACTACCCTCCTCCACTGAGAATACTGGCCACGCAATCCTACTCTCTGCTTCCTATCTTTCAACCAGTTCTTAATCCATAATAATACCCTACCTCCGATTCCACGCTGACCGGTGCGTGGCACTCCCCCAGCAGCGTGCACCCGGGGGGGGGGGGGGGTTCTTTCACCGGGGTGGGGGGGTTCCTTCGCCGGGGGGGGGGGTCGCGTTGCATGGGGGAGAGCGCTGCACCCGGGGAGGGGGGTGGGGCGCATCGTCAATCCACCCCGGGTGTCAGCGCCCCTCGGAACGCCACTGCTGTCTAGTTTATTGTTTTGTCTATTGTGTAGGGTGCAATACGTGTTCCACTCTGTTGGGAGTCTTTCTTTTATGGAATTGGCTTTGATTTTGCATTTGCAGGGGTTTGTGTTGTTTTGTAAAGTGTCTGGCCTGTTTGAAAGCAGGCTCTGGGGCAAAATACTCAGGACCAGTAGTCTCTACATCCTGTAGAGACACCACAAAAATAAAAACCTATCTACTTTAAATGAAGGCAGTGGAAGGAGTATGTGCTGCTTCTGAGGTGATAATCACGATATGAATATTGTTTGTATGATTGTAAGAGAAGTACCTCTGTTGTTTGGGACTATGAAGCTTTTGATGTAGAAATGGAGCTTCAAGGTTTATATTGAGATTCTGACCAATCTTGTACATAATCCAGACTTCACTCCCCTACAAAAGAATTTGTTAAATGATGCTATCAATTATAATGCTAATTTAAGGGGGGAGAGGCGTATGATGTGCAGAAATGTTGCTTTGACTTGCCTCCCCCTCCTCATACCTAGCTTGTCCCCCTGATGACCCCAAAGTATTTCTGTCTAGTGACACCACTGTACTGGTCCAGGCATGTCCATTTGCTGGTACAATGCAACATTTTAAAATTAATTTACAATCAAATATTTTTTTTTATTTTGTTTCCTAATTAGTAATATCTTATTTGTGATTTGTTGTATATTTCTATTTCTCTGTCCCTAGGGTAATGAAGGGTTAAGCGACTTGCCCAAAGACAAATGAATTTGGCAGCACACGTGGAGGGGCATAATCGAATGGGGCACCCAAATTTTCATGAGGGCGTCCTCGCAGAACGGCCCCGCGAAGGGGCAGGGAAACCCGTATTATCGAAACAAGATGGGTGTCCATCTTTCGTTTCGATAATATGGTCGGGGATGCCCAAATCTCAACATTTAGGTCGACCTTAGAGATGGTCGACCTAAATGTTGAGATGGTCGACCTTAGAGATGGTAGTTCCCGGTTTTCGGCCATAATGGAAACCGAGGACGCCCATCTCAGAAATGACCAAATCCAAGCCATTTGGTCATGGGAGGAGTCAGCATTCATAGTGCACTGGTCCTCCTCACATGCCAGGACACCAACAGGGCACCCCAGGGGGCACTGCAGTGGACTTCACAAATTGTTCCCAGGTGCATAGCTCCCTTACCTTCAGTGCTGAGCCCGCCAACCCCCCCCCCCCAAAAAAAACCCACTCCCCACAACTGTACACCACTACCATAGCCCATAGGGATGAAGGGGGCACCTACATGTGAGTACAGTGGGTTTTGGGTGGGTTTTGGAGGGCTCACATTTACCACCACAAGTGTAACAGGTGGGGGGGTGGGTGGCCTGGGCCCGCCTGCCTTCTGAAGTGCACTGCTCCAGGGACCTGCAAACTGCTGTGATGGAGCTGGGTATGACATTTGAGGCAGGCATAGAGGCTAGAAAAAATGTTTTTGAATTTTTTTTATGGTGCCAGGGGGTTGGTGACCACTGGGGGAGTAAGGGGAGGTCATCCCCAATTCCCTTCGGTGGTCATCTGGTCAGTTCAGGCCCCTTTTCAAGGCTTGGTCAAGAAAAAAAAGGGACCAAGTAAAATCAACCAAATGCTCGTGAGGGACGCCCTTATTTTTTCCATTATAGGCCGAGGACGCCCTTCTCGTAACCATGCCCCCGTCCCGCCTTCGGTACACTGCCAACATGCCCCCGTGAACTTGGTTGTCCCTGCAACAGAAAGCAGTTGAGGACGCAAAAAATCGGCTTTCGATTATGCCGATTTGAGCGAACTCGGGAGAAGGACGCCCATCTCCTGATTTGTGTCAGAAGATGGACGTCCTTCCCTTTTGAAAATACGCTAGACAATCATCCAAACCAAACATACCAAGTTAAAAACAAAACAATATACGTCTGCATCTATATCTGAGCTCACTGATCTTCCAAACAGGCTAACATTCAGGAAGAGAGACCGAAAAAGCCTGCTGAAAAATGTGCCTTCAAAAGTCTCTTAAAGCAGACTAAGGACTGTACCTCCCTAAGTTCATGTGGCAAAGCATTCCAAGTCTAAGCGCAAGATTTAAAAACACCGCCAGCATCTGCAACAAAAGTTCCGTTCCGGAACGCAACATTGTTCCTGGCACATATGATATTAATAACTTCTGTAATGTTGATGGAACACCAGTATGATAAACTTCATAAGTTAAGACTATTACCTTAAGCTGCACCCTATAATAAACTGGAAGCCAATAATAATGTGTATATAATGGAGTTACATGATCACAATTTTGCAGACCTCCCAATAGATGAATCACCATGTTTTGCAGGGTTTGTAGCTTATGCAATTCAACCTGTGGAACAGCAGACAGCAACACATTAGCTTAGTCAAGTTGAGACATGAATAAACCATGCAAAAGAGTTTAAAAAGAATCACAATGTTCCAAGTTACGAATGACCCTCAATGTCCTAAGCGTTATGTACTGCTGTTCTGGGCTCAAAGCAAAATGTCTACCATGGTCAAGAACAGTACAGATCATCACAATCATGTCAATTTATAGGAACCTGGATTTGGACTTGATTTTACTATTTATTGCTTGTCTTTTCCAAATGTAAACATAGTAGCACAGAGGGGCATAATCGAATGGGTACGCCCATCTATAAGGGCGCCTGTCTCTAAGGATGGCCTGTAAAGGGGTGGGGCAACCCGTATTATCGAAAGAAGATGAGTGTCCATCTTTTGTTTTGATAATACGGTCGGGGACAGCCAAATCATGAAATTTAGGTCGACCTTAGAGATGGGCGACTTCGGTTTTCGCCGATAATGGAAACCGAGGATGGCCATCTCAAAAACGACCAAATCCAAGGCATAGCCAACTGGTCTTTTGCATGAGCAAATGAAGGCGAAGAGACAGTAGTCAAATAACATTGTGCAGATGTTTTTGTTTTTCATTTTTGTATTGTAGCTATTTGAGTAGCACTTTGCACATTGGCACATGTATAGCACTTTCAAAAAATATATGAGAGTAGCCCGATGAAAGAGGTGCTATGCCACTTGGCAATAAAACAGTATTGCCTGAAAATAGTGGTTGTTGCTGAGGGCATTCTTTAAAAAAAATGTTTTCAAAAAATTATAAAAGAATCTGTTTAAGTAAAATATTTTGAAAATCTATACACACTGGTGCTTATATGTGGTGGTTCACAGTGTTAATTAATGCATTTGTAGCAACAAACATATAGTCTTGGTTTTGATTGGGGTATTATTACTTATTACCAAAGATTGTGGGATTGATTCATGACTTATCAGATCTGAATACCATTCACAGCATTTGAAGTCAAGATTAAAAGAAAGGGGATATCCTGAACAAATTTTAAAGAATGCGTATCATGGAGCAAAATATAATCACCGAGAATATCTGTTACAGGATTGTGAAATGCAAGAGCCAGAGTCAGATAACAAACATGTGTGATAAGATATTTTCAAGGATCCCCAGCAGGCTAGAATTTTGAAGGAACACTGGAGAATTTTACAAGTGCATCCAGTGTTCTCACAGCAAACCTTAAGGATAGCATATTTGCAGGAACAAAATTTAAAGGAGTTATTACAAGCATAAAGTGTAAATATAGAAGAAAAATAGTAGGACATTCATCATGTGGACATTGTATACCTTGTTGAATCATGTTAAATATGTCTATATTTCACAATTCAGGAGATGGGAAAGACTATAATTTAACACCAATTGTACTAGTAACTATGTAGTATATGTCTTGCTTTGCCCATGCTGTAAAGTGTATGTAGGCAAGACGATTTGTTCACTACATATATGCATGAATGAACATAGATCAAATATACTCCATCAAAAATTGGAAGCTCCGATGGTGTCATATTGTATTCAGAAATCACATTCATTAGAGGACTTTCAATGTTGTGTAATCGATCACATCAAGGAATCCATAAAAGGAGTGGATGGGGGAAAAAGTAATACAGAAGGAACAATTTTGGATCAACAAACTTCAAGCAATTAAACTGCAAGGTTTAAATGTAGCTATAGATCGGAAAGCATTCTTTTGACCAATGTTTTTGTACCAATTATCTTTTTGACCAATCATTTTTCCACAGTGTGTTAACTGATATATGAGCAGTGGCATCTATTTAAAAGTCCAGCCACCTTTTTAAAATAAACTGCTAGATTGGAAAATCTTCATGTATGGTAAGAACTGACTCCATATCATTTGAATGATTCAGTAGCTGTAAGCACTAGTAAGCCTCAGAGTCATAGAAGTTAATGCTATAAATGATTTAGGGGGTCTTTTACTAAAGGCTAGCTCAAGTTACCTGTAGCAGGTCTCATTTTATTCCTATGGGCCCTGCTGCAGATAACTCGAGCTAATCTTTAGTAAAAGACCTCCTTAATGATTTTGGATTTATAGAGTACTATGATTGCTACATTTATACCTGCTCCTGAAGAAGCCTCTGTGAAACGGTGTCACACTGTAGTGCGAGGCAGCATTCAAACTAAGATAGGTACTGGATACATAAAATATTGATTTGTTGAACCATACAGTCATATGAAATACATTTTTTTAAAAAACATGAAATGAAAAAGATAAAAATAATTAAAGGAGGTTTTTTTCGGGTTAGTGAAGAGAATTCCAGTCATTGGTCTAAGGTTGTCTCAGACGTGATAGACATCACTGAAGCCCTTTTTGCTCCTTTTTAAATTTTAAATTCTGCATTTAGCAAAATAGTGGTTATCTTGCATGCAATTGTTTATTAACAAATAAGCCACAAAAAGTGCCCTAAATGACCAGTTGACCACTACAGTGAATCAGACATGAACTCCCCTTATTCCCCCAGCGGTATCCCTCCCTCCCCCTCAAAATGTGATTAAAAACATTACTTACCAGCCTCTATGCCAGCCTCAGATGTTATACTCAGGTCCATTAGAGTAGCATGGAGGTCCCCGGAGTTGTGTAGTGGTGAGTGCAGTGCACTGCAGACAGGTGGACCCAGGCCCATACCTCCCTTATCCGTTACACTTTTGGTGGAAACTTTGAGCCCTCCAAAACTCACCAGAAACCCACTGTGCCCACATATATGCACCCCCTTCACCCATAAAGGCTATTGTAGTGGTATATAGTTGGGGGTAGTGGTTTTTGTTTTTTTTTGGGGGGGGGGGAGCTCAGCAGACAAGATAAGGGAGCAATGGTGAGATGTGTACCTGGGAGCATTTATTTGAAGTCCACTGCAGTGCTCCTTAGGGTGCCCCATTGTTCTCCCATGTCTGTGTGGCCAGTCTACTAAGAATGCTAGCTCCTCCTACATCCCAATGACTTGATTTTGTGCACTTTTCACTTGGACATTTTTTTTTTTTCGAAAATGGACCAAAATGATAAATGCACAGAGCACAAAAACATCTAGCTAATAGCCATTTTCAAAAAAAAAAAAAAAAAGATAGACATTTTTCTGTTTGAAAATGACTATATTCCCCACTTGAATTTTGGACATTTTTAGCAAAACATCCAAAGTTGGAATTAGACATCATATCAAAAATGCCCTTCTATGAATCCTGTAAAGTAACTGCTTATGCAGATGATATATTACTTTACATCAGAAACCTCTCTCAATCTCTACCTCACCTCTTTAATATAATCAACTCATTTTTTTGGTTCTCTCTGGCTATAAAATAAATCAAACTAAAACTGAAGCCTTGTGTTTAAACGTCCATTCCCATTCTGATTTAATTAAACCTTTCGGTCTTGCTGGACACCTAAAAACTAAGATACCTTGATATAAATTTATTTCCCACATTATTGGACACAATTCATTCCAATAGTGAATCTATCAACCAACATCTGAATTATTAATATTTGTCTGGCATTCTCTTCACATGGTGGGGCAGGATGGAAACCATTGAAATGATGATCTTCCCTAAAATTAATTTCGTGCTTAACATGATCTCAGTTTTATTCCCTAGTACTTTTTACAAACAAATTGAGAGACTTCTATCCTCCTTCTTATGGAAATCTAAAACTACAAAATTTTCCTTGTCAAAATTAAAAGCAACTATCGACTACACAAAGACTCCAGTATTTTTTCTTTATCACAAAAACATTTTATTGTATTGCAATGCCCACTAACCTCACTAGCACTGCTGCCTACTATTAAAACCTCACACATTCACTCCTCCGCTCACCTTGCACACCTGTATTTAATTTAAATACAAAACAGTTGATTTTACATTTTAAACTGCATACTTATACTGTTTCGTATTGTGCATATGTTTTGCCATGCTTATACATTATATCATGCTCAAATAATCAAAACTCAGTTCTGCCAGCAAAATGATCCTTTTCCTACAAACGCCACGCCTTCTGCATGGACGCAGTGAAAATGTTTCCACATAAATGCTGGATGACTGTTCTTCATGGACAAACTCTGTATAACTGTTAAACCTCCGTTGGCTGTTCAAATACACCACCTCCAGCACCCAAAGATCACTTTGATATTATGTTTCCAGACTTCTCATTGTATCATAAATCCTTCAATATATATCAAGGTTGTAGATGGTTAGCTCCTGATGGTACTGGAGTGGAGAAGTAGCCTAGTGGTTAGTGCAGTGGACTTTGATCCTGGGGAACTGGGTTCAATTCCCACTACAGCTCCTTGTGACTGTGGACAAGTCACTTAATCCTCCATTGCCCCAGGTACAAAATAAGTACCTGTATATATATATAAACCACTTTGAATGTAATTGCAAAATACCATAGAAAGGCAGTATATCAAGTCCCATTCCCCTTTCCTTCAGGGGCGTAGCCACAGACAGGCCCAGCCACCTTTGTTCCAGGCCCACCCAATCCGACCAGGGGGGTAGCTCTCCCAAGCAAGGCTCCAATCTTTTCCTGCCTCTTCTGCCCGCTCTCCCCGTCCGCGTGGTCTGCTCACTTTTACTGCCCTGAAGCACCGTTCTCCCTCCAGCACCGGCGACTCCCAAAGTCAGCCTTCTGCCAGCGTGCGTCATCGGGGCTGCTCCTTAGGCGCGTCCCGCCTACTCTACAACTTCCTGTTTTCTGCAAATGTGGGACACGCCCCTGAGGAGAGGCCCCGATGACGCACGCAGGCAGAAGACTATGGGAATCGCTGGTGCTAGAGGGAGAGCGGCTCTTCAGGGCAGTAAAAATTACCAGACTACGTGGACGGGGAGAGCGGGCAGAAGAGAGGAGAAATGCAAAACTCGGGAGGGGATGGAGAAGGGAGAAAGCGCTGCCCAGGTAGGCCAAGGAGGGAGAGAGAAGCAGATGCCGGGGGGGGGGGGGGGGGGAAAATTTTTAAATAACTGTACAGGGGTAGGGGTGGGAAGGGGGCCCACCCAGGTTAACTCGGGGCCCACCCAAAATGGCAGGTCTGGCTACACTCCTGCTTTCCCTATTGATTACATCTCTCTTTGACTCCAGCTGGAACAATCTCTCACTGTACCTTTTCCTATTCACATTCTACCTTCTACAGTCCTTTCTAGAACAAATAAAAGCAATCTTCTTGCAGACACACACACACACACCTTTCTTTTAGAATTACACAAGATATTAGATTGTCCTTATACTAAATCATTCCACACTTCTGTGTGGTACAATTCCTGTACTGAAATGAATAACCCCACCTGTTACTAAGAGTATTTTACCCTTCACCTTTCTGCAAGCTAAATTCTTACTTTCATCTGCTAACTACTTTTGTTGGTTGCAACTGAATCATTGTTTAACTGTCTAATTTACTCAAATTACTGCACAATGGCATCATTAATTTGCCTGGCATAATCTCTTCAAGAAAAAGGTCATATTGCTTCATCTATTTATAAACTTCTTCTGAATGTTTTATATAAAGACTCTCTTACTCATCTTTGGGAATTGGAGACTAATCACTAGTTGTATACAGATTCTTGAAAGCAGCTTCCGCTAATAGTTGTGAAATCACTTTCTTCAGATAATACACTACAATCAATGTTTTTTCTCTACCACCGAGCTGTACAGACTCCGTGTAAGCTGCATGTGGCAGCTTTGGCTCCTTCAAACCACTGATGGCATTGCATGTTTGGGATGCACGCAGGCCCACGTTTCAGTGCGCCTGGAAAAAAGGCCTTTTTTGTGGCTGAAAATGAAAGTGCAGCAAAATTAAAACCAGCACGATTCCATGTTCGGCCTGAGACCTTACCGCCACCCATTGACTTAGCAGTAAGGTCTCACATGTTAACCGAGAGGTAATCAGTGCATTTACACTGTCAATTACCACCAGGTAAGTGGCACACAATAGCAAATAGAAACTATTTTCTACCTTGTGTTTTGGACATGTGTCAAAAATGGAATTACCACCCAGGGCACACGGTAGCCAGGCGGTAGTTCCAATTTGACATGTGTTGGACGCACATAGGCGCCTACGCGCCTAAGAGCCCCCTAGTTAATAAGTTTGGTTATTAAAACTCTGCTTTATTCCAGTATGCATTTTTTCCTGTTTATCTTTAGGTTCAATTGTTAACTTGCTTAGTGTTGGTAGCTTTTTACACCAACTTTTGTTCTTATCATACTTGTAATTTTTGTACTTTAATCCATGAAAAAAATCAATAAAATTTCACAAAAAATAAAAAGGCTAATTTCCTAAAATATTAATCTCTTCACATGCACAATATTTTTGTATCTGCTAACCAGTGCTATAATTAATTTTAAAGAGCTAAGTTAGGTCAATTTAATTAAATTCTAGTGATAGGTTTGCATTGTAATATGTGTTTGGGCCCCTGACAATGGGAAACCAAGAAGCTATGGCTGGCTGTTTAAGGTAAGTGGACTTAACAGGTTCTTGCATAAAACAGTTGTGTCAAGCACTAATTTTTTGATGTGCAATAAATATGACATGGATATGAAATTTTTAATCTTTTTCTACAATGTGATGTAATATAATAAAACAACACATAATTTATAGAGTACACAATAAATCTTTTATTAGCATTAATAAATAGATGTGGAGGGGCATTTTCGAATGGGGACGCCCATCTCTGAGGACGTCCCTGCAAAGGGGCGGGGCATCCCGTATTATTGAAACAAGATGGGCGTCCATCTTTTGTTTCAATGATATGGTTGGGGACTCCCAAATCTCAACATTTAGGACGACCTAAGAGATGGTCAACCTAAATGTTGAGATGGTCGACCTTAGAGATGGAAGACCTTGGCTTTCGCTGATAATGGAAACCGAGGACGCCCATCTCAAAAATGACCAAATCCAAGCCCTTTGGTCGTGGGAGGAGCCAGCATTCGTAGTGCACTAGCCCCCCTCACATGCCAGGACACCAACCGGGCACCCTAGGGGGCACTGCAGTGGACTTCACAAATTGCTCCCAGGTGCATAGCTCCCTTACCTTTGGTGCTGAGCCCCCCCAACCCCCCCCAAAAAAACCCACTCCCCACAACTGTACACCACTACCATAGCCCTAAGAGGTGAAGGGGGGCACAAAATGATTATGTCATAACCACACTCTGTACGCCACTTTGAGCCTACAAATAGGTGGGAAAAGGTGGGATACAAATGCAATAAATAAATAATAAATAATACATGTGGGTACAGTGGGTTTCGGGTGGGTTTTGGAGGGCTCACATTTACCACAGGTACGGGGGAATGGGCCTGGGTCCGCCTGCCTGAAGTGCACTACACCCACTAAAAACTGCTCCAGGGACCTGCATACTGCTGTGATGGAGCTGGGTATGACATCTGAGGCTGGCACAGAGGTTGGAAAAAATGTTTTAAAACATTTTGTTTTGGTGGAAGGGGGTTAGTGACCACTGGGGGAGTAAGGGGAGGTTATCCCCCATTCCCTCCGGTGGTCATATGGTCAGTTTGGGCACCTTTTCGAGGTTTGGTCGTGAAAAAAATTGGACCAAGTAGAGTTGGCCAAATGCTTGTCAGGGACGCACTTTTTTCCATTTTTGGCCGAGGACGCCCAGCTCTTAACCATGCCCCTGTCCCGCCTTTGGTACACTGCCAACACACCCCTGTGAACTTTGGTCATCCCCGCGACAGAAAGCAGTTGAGGACGCCCAAAATCAGTTTTCGATTATGCCGATTTTGGCGACCCTAAGAGAAGGATGCCCATCTCCCGATTTGTGTCAGAAGATGGGAGTCCTTCTCTTTCAATTATGCCGCTGATTAATATTTAAACAAAAAATATGTTAAGAAGCTTAAGACATTAGTCTTCACATTATTTTTATTCTGATATCACATTGGTGATATAACAAAGGGTCCCTTTTACAAAAGGGCAGTATGGGTAGTGCTGGCTTGGCATGTGAAGATTTGACCCTACCACCAGTCTCCTGTGGGAGCCCCGCATTAGTTCCAACTTCTGCTACATGTCAATTCCAGCACTAGAAAATATTTTTTAAATTGTCTTGTCCTGGGGGTGTGCCCAGTGGTAATCAGCCTTAAATGGTATTCAAAGCCAGAAATGGTATTCAAATCTGATGAGTCAAAGAACCAGAATGAAATTTCTAAAATCCTGGAGAATGTAATGGCACAATTTGACAAAATGAAGAGTAGCAAATCTCCTGGACTGTATGGTATTCATCCCAGAGTACTGATAGAATTGAAAAATGAACTTGCGGAAGTATTGCTAGTAATATGTAATTTATCTTTAAAATCAAGCATGGTACTAGAAGATTGGAGGATGGCCAATGTAACGCCAATTTTTTAAAAAAGTTCCAGAGGAGATCTGGGAGATTATAGACCAATGAGCCTGATGTTGGTGCTGGGCAAATGACAGAGAACATTATAAAGACCAAAATTACAGAATATATTCAAAAGCATGGACTAATGAGACAAAGCCAACATGGATTTAGTGAAGGGAAATCTTGCCTCACCAATCTATTACATTTCTTTGAAGGGGTGAACAAACATGTGGATAAAGGTGAGCTGGTCAATACTGTGTATCTGGATATTCAAAATGCATTTGACAAAGTACAGTACCTCATGAAAGACTCCAGAGGAAATTGGAGCGTTGTGGGATAGGAAGTAGTGTCCTATTGTAGGTTATCAATAGAAATCAAACAAAATAAAAGATGGAAAAGAAAATAAGATGATACCTTTTTTTATTGGACATAACTTAATACATTTCTTGATTAGCTTTCGAAGGTTGCCCTTCTTCGTCAGATCGGAAATAAGCAAATGTGCTAGCTGACAGTGTATATAAATGAAAACATTCAAGCATTACTATGATAGTCTGACAGGGTGGGAGGATGGGGGTGGGTCAGAGGTATACATGGGGACATCAAAGCATATCATTGATATTCTAACAGGATGGGTGTGGGTAGGTGAGGGGAGGGTGATCAACAAAGACATACAGAAACAGAGACATTCGAAAGCTAATCAAGAAATGTATTAAGTTATGTCCAATAAAAAAGGTATCATCTTATTTTCTTTTCCATGTTTTATTTTGTTTGATTTCTATTGATAACCTTAAGAGTGGACTAACACGGCTACCACACTTCTCTACTATTGTAGGTTAAAAACTGGTTAAAAATAGAAAACAGAGAGTAGGGTTAAATGTTCAGCATTCTCAATGGAGAAGGATAGATAGCAGGGTTCCCCAGGACTTTGTGCTGGGACCACTGTTTTTTAACATATTTATAAATGATCTAGAGATGGGAGTTACTAGTGAGGTAATTAAATTTGCTGATGACACAAAGTTATTCAAAGTCGTTAAATCATGGGAGGATTGTGAAAAATTACAAGAGGACCTTACAAGACTGGGAAACTGGGCATCTAAATGGCAGATGACTTTTAATGTGAGCAAGTGCAAAGTGATGCATGTGGGAAAGAGGAACCCAAATTATAGCTATGTAATACAAGGTTCCACATTAAGAGTCACCAACCACGAAAGGAGTCTAGACTTCATCATTGATGATACGTTGAAACCCTCAGCTCAGTGTGCATTGGCAGCTAAGAAAGCACATAAAATGTTAGGTATTATTACGAAAGGAATGGAAAACAAAAATGAGGATGTTATAATGCCTTTGTGTCGCTCCATAGTGCAACTGCACCTCAAATATTGTGTTCAATTCTGGTTAACAAATCTCAAAAAAGATATAGTGGAATTAGAAAAGATTCAGAGAAGGTGATGGAAATGATAAAGGGGATGGGACGACTTCCCTATGAGGAAAGGCTAAAGCAGCTAGGGCTCTTCAGCTTGGAGAAAAGAAGGCTGAGGGGATACATGATACAGTTCTATAAAATAATGAGTGGGGTGGGATGGGTAGGCGTGAATCACTTGTTTACTCTTTCCAAAAATACTAGGGCTAGGGGACATGCAATTAAGCTACAAAGTAGTAAATTTAAAAGGAATCAGAGAAAATATTTCTTCACTCAACATGTAATTCAAATCTGGAATTCATTGCCAGAGAATGTAGTAAAAGCAGTTAGCTTAGAGGGGTTTAGAAAAGGTTTCGATGGCTTCCAAAAGGAAAATTCCATAGACCATTTTTTAAAATGGGCTTGGGGAAAATCCACTGCTTATTTCTAGAATAAGTAGCATAAAATGTATTGTACTGTTTTAAGATCTTACTTGTAACCTGGATTGGCCACTGTTGGAAACAGGATGCTGGGCTTGATGGACCTTCAATCTGTCCCAGTATGGCAATACATAAGTACATAAGTAATGCCACACTGGGAAAAGACCAAGGGTCCATCGAGCCCAGCACCCTGTCCACGACAGCGGCCAATCCAGGCCAAGGGCACCTGGCAAGCTTCCCAAATGTACAAACATTCTATACATGTTATTCCTGGAATTGTGGATTTTTCCCAAGTCCATTTAGTAGCGGTTTATGGACTTGTCCTTTAGTAAACCGTCTAACCCCTTTTAAAACTCTGCCAAGCTAACTGCCTTCACCATGTTCTCCGGCAACGAATTCCAGAGTTTAACTATGCGTTGGGTGAAGAAAAGTTTTCTCTGATTTGTTTTAAATTTACTACACAGTAGTTTCATCGCATGCCCCCTAGTCCTAGTATTTTTGGAAAACGTGAACAGATGCTTCACATCCACCTGTTCCACTCCACTCATTATTTTATATACCTCATGTACATGTACATACTTATGTACTTATAGCACCACATGCTGCCCAGTTACTGCCAGGATACCCCAGACTCTTTACTGTCTCCTAAATAGGAGATGGTAAGGAATCCCTCAGGAAATGGGCTTGTGGCAAGTGTTTAATTTAGGGCAAAACACACAGTGGATCCAAAAAAGTCCTCTCACAATGAGTGTCTTCCTGAACAAGGTCTTTATTGACAGTAGCAGAAATGACCCGACACGTGACGTGTTTCGGCCGTGAGGCCTGCGTCAGGGGTCTATAAAATAATATAATATACAAAGACATGCATAAAAATACAATTATAATTAAAAACATGAATAAAAACTTGAACATCCATATACAATTTCTTGTACAAATTTAGACAAATAAAACATCAGAATGAAAGATGCAAAGTATATATAATAAAAAATATATGATAAAAATATAAGAGTATATGACTTTAAAAGAATAAAGAATATTGAATTATGTAAAGATATGAAATTATACCACATAGAGATAATGAGGACAAGGCATGGAATAAAATACACAACATAATAAAGTGTTTAATTTACCCATGACTATCTTCTTCCTTAAAAAAAAGTATTTTATTGGCGATGGTATAAGGGGTCTCGGCACATGGCAAACCCACATGCTGATGCCACCGCAGGGCCCCTTTTACTGCCATTTTGGTAAAAGGACCCCAAAGTTAGCAACAATATTATAACCTGTGATTGATGATTTTCACAGGGGGGGGAAATCTAAATACAAGAACTGCTTTTGTCAAAAGTTTGATTTTTTTTTGTGACTTACCAGGTTTTCAGCAATTCTTTTTATATTTTCACCAACCTCAGAGCAGGTATAAATGTATACACTGACATTTATGAGCTGTTGGAGCTTGTTCTGCTTTTATAATGTAGATTTAAAATAGACATTTCTCACATAGGCATCCTGTTACAAAATCAAGCCTGGAGTCTGCATGCTGAAAAGTTAACATATGGCCCATGGCAAGTGTTACATTTTAAGATTTAGCCAATGTATACCTTATAGGACATAGAGGAGAACACAATGAATGATTCTACATGTTTTTATTAAAATCATGAATGCATTCAATGTTTCCTCCTTTATATGTATATATTTGTTTAGCAAGTCCTTTCTCTTATGGGGTTTGTTTAATATATATGCTAGGGTCTTAATAAACAGCCCACTGTTCTGCAGTGTCCTAGGCATCCAGATTAAACTTTTGTTCCTTGATCCTATAAGCTAGCAGAATGAGGAGTTTTACAATGGT
This sequence comes from Microcaecilia unicolor, assembly GCF_901765095.1. Taxonomy (NCBI): domain Eukaryota; kingdom Metazoa; phylum Chordata; class Amphibia; order Gymnophiona; family Siphonopidae; genus Microcaecilia; species Microcaecilia unicolor. Next base: position 275,446,292 of record NC_044031.1, read on the forward strand.
CATATTGGTCCCAGATAAAACTGAAGTCTTGTTTGACTGCAGTCTGAAAAAGAAGCTTATGTGATATTCATTGCCATAAGAATTGAAATCTGCACAATATCTTAAACTTGGCTCTTTGTTAGTCATTGGCTTTAACAATGGAAGAATATATATGGAATGGACTGTGTTGCTGTATAGTTGGATGGTGAGGGTTTGGGGAAACGAATGGGGTTGAATGTGCATAATTTATTTTATTGTCAGCTTTTACTGATTTCATGATTGATTTAAACATTGCACTTAATGATTATTTCAGGTCTTACACTCCACGTTATTCTTTGCTCTCTCCGGCAAAGTTTATGGTGTTTTACATTAAGATTCAGTACAAGTCAATGGGGTAGATTTTCAGCTTGCATGGCTGCTATATTAATTTGTATACAATGTTGCTATCCATATAGATCACCGTCCTGAAACGTTGAGGGCAATTCTATAAAGAGGTGCCTACATATAGATGACTAGAAGGCACTGGGAGATGATTCTATGAAGGAAAGTAGGTGGTTAGAGTTGGCAGAAATGCTCTTGCCTAGATGAAAGAGATATGAGCATAATTTATGGTAGTCTATAAGCTATAGGCCAGAATCTGTAAATGGCGATTAAAAAGTAGGTGTGTTCTAAAATAGTGCTTAGTGCTATTCTATAACTACTAATCATCTCTATAACGCTACTAGACGAATGCTATGATGTATAGATTATGGGCCAGATTCTATATATTGCACCTAAAATTAACACGCGGTAGGCAATTACGCCTATGTATTCTAAATCTATGTGCGGTATTTAGAATATGCTTAGGCGTAGTTTATGCGACTGAATCTATGCACATCCATTTAAGCTAATGAAAAATTGGTTTAAATCCCTGCACGTAGATTTATGCGCACTAGCCCATATTTTATAACAACGCATGTAGATTTTGGAGCACCCACGTAATGCCTATTTCCATGCCCTTAACTATGCCTCTTTGTGCCTGTGCACATTAGAATTTAGGAGCAATACATTACAGAAAATACTTAGCAATGTACAAGAGTAAATTCTAATTTTTGCCAATTAGTGCTCGTTATTACTTGTGTAAATCTAGGTGTGCTATATATGATCTGGAGTATACTGTATGCATGTACTTTATCTGGCCCTAGAGGGCTTACAATCTAACTTTTTGTACATAACTTTATAAAGTTATGTACAAAAAGTTAGATTGTAACTTTATATATAGTGTAGATGCGTGTTTTGGGTGCATGCAGAAAGAGTTTTCAGCACACCTGTAAAAAATGCCTTTTTTGTATTGTTTCTGAAAATGGATGTGTGGCAAAATGAAAATTTGGGGTCTGAGACCTTACCACCAGCCATTGACCTAGCGATAAAGTCTTATGCAGAAAACGAGCAATAATGACCTACGTGCATCAAATACCACTTGGCATGTGTCCAATATGCATGTATTTTTCAGACATGCACCAAAAATGAAATTACTGCAACAGCCATGCGGTAGCTGGACGGTAACTCCATTTTGGCGTGCATTGGGCACATAGACGCTTATGCGGCTTAGTAAAAGGGCCCCTTAAATTTGTATTTTGTGGTTTCCAGTAACCTCAGAGTTTCTGTTACAGTGCTGCTGAGCATCACTGTTCACATGACCAGTAGGAAGAATCTGGACTGAGGAGCTAGGGCTGACCGAAAGTCAAGTGCTAAAGTACCTGCACATATTTCCTTAATACTGTAGATACTACTCTTTTTAATATGTTATATTATTTTGCCATGCATTACTTTGATATCTTTTGTGCATATGTCCCTAGAATATATATGGTGTGCATAATACCATCAGTAACATAAGTACTGGGGGATGCAGCTGGTAGATGGTGAAGGGGTCTTTCCCTGTTGTGTTCAGAGTGCTTCTATTTTCATTTTTAAGAGTGGTGTTTCTACAGGGGGAGCAGTGTTCCCTCTAAGCTGTGCTAAGCATCCAGTAACTGAGCAAAATTCAGAGTAGATATAAGTACATAAGTAATGCCACACTGGGAAAAAACCAAGGGTCCATCAAGCCCAGCATCCTGTCCACGACAGCGGCCAATCGAGGCCAAGGGCACCTGGCAAGCTTCCCAAACGTACAAACATTCTATACATGTTATTCCTGGAATTGTGGATTTTTCTCTAGTCCATTTAGTAGTGGTTTATGGACTTGTCCTTTAGGAAACTGTCTAACCCCTTTTATAAACTCTGCTAAGCTAACTGCCTTCACCACATTCTCCAGCAACGAATTCCAGAGTTTAATTATGCGTTGGGTAAAGAAACATTTTTTCCGATTTGTTTTAAATTTACTACACTGTAGTTTCATCGCATGCCCTCTAGTCCTAGTATTTTTGGAAAGCATGAACAGACGCTTCACATCCACCTGTTCCACTCCACTCATTATTTTATATACCTCTATCATGTCTCCCCTCAGTCGTCTCTTCTCCAAGCTGAAAAGCCCTAGCCTCCTTAGTCTTCCTATATAATAATACACACCTCCAACGTTCTAACCTGCCTGGGACCGTGGCTTCCTCGGAGGTGGTCTGCTAGGTAGGCTAGAACGCACTGACATCAGTGACAGCTGATTCCAAGGGAAGGGGAGGAGTAGGGAAACATGCGGAGTGTGTTTCCCTACTCCTCCCCCTGCCTGGGAATCAGCTGTCTGTGCGCCGCTCCCTGCCACTTCGGAGCAAGTGGCAGGGAGCGGGGCAACACAGACACCCCCCCTCACCGCATCACTAAACCACCCGCCCCCACCCGACGAACATGAACACCCCGGCCAGGCAGGGGGAGGAGTAGGGAAGCAAGCAAACGTGTTTCCCTACTCCTCTCCCTGCCTACGAAACAGCTCTCAGTGCCCCCCTCTCGGCGCAACACCCAAGCCCCCACCCCCCCTTGGCGCATCACACAAGCCCCTCCCCCCGGCGCATCACACAAGCCCATACCCCCCCCCCCCCCCCGGCCACAACAACTACCTCGTCACCCGCAGCCACCAATACTAACGCTGTCCTGCCGCTGCTGCTTCTCCTGTTGAGCAGCAGCGGCCTGGACAAAAAAAAAAAAGCTAAAAAACATTTCAAACAGTGCTTTGTAGACAGCCAGCTGGCATTGGCTGTCGTCTCTGCAGCTGCTCCTCCTCTCCCCTGTGACGTCGCTGCGCTCCTCCGGGTTCTTCCTCCAGGGGCATTGACGTGCAGGGGAGAGGAGGAGCGGCCCCAATTTGAAAACCCCTATCGGACTGTCCGTACACCTGTCTCTTAGATTGTAAGCTCCTTGAGCAGGGACCGTCCCTCTATGTTAAATTGTACAGCGCTGCGTAACCCTAGTAGCGCTTTAGAAATGTTAAGTAGTAGTAGTAGTATTGGCGTCTGCGGGTGGCGAGGGGGTTTATGTGCCCGAGGGGGGGTAGGGGTTTGGGTGATGCGCCGAGGGGGAGGGGCTTCGGTGATGTGCCGGGGGGGGGGGGGGTTACCTTGCTAGCATCCGTTTCATGTGTTTCGGAAACAGGCCTTTTTTTACTAGTTCATATATAGTTAAACTGCAGGTGAAAAAGTAGAGAAAACATGCAGAGTATGGAATGAAATACAAGACACAAGAGGTAGAACATCAACTCCTGGAAAATAGGTACTTTCTAGCCCAAAGATCACTAGTTTAAGGCTGGCTTATGCCTGGCAGGTATTAATAATAAGTTTTACTTTGAGTGAATACTACTGCATTTCAAAGTGATGTGTCTGCAAATGAAAAGCAGTCAACTATCATAGCAATAACCCAATTAGTCATTACCATGCTATTTATAAAATTCACCATAGCTGGAATTAAATTTTATCTGCTTTCTTAGTGTGCGAAACTTAATTACCATTCAGGGATTAAATCAGTGAGATAGAATCCAGAGCCTCTTCTGAAACAGAAAGATCCCACCATGTTATGTAAAAAAAAAAAAAAAAAAAGTATTGTAATGAAAAGATATTGATTTCTAAACTGGTACTGTTGTACAGTTTATTTACTTATTTATGGAAAATTCTGCTCACATCAACTCAGTCCTTAAAGATAACGTTGGTTCCAAGCAGGGGCGTAGCTACGGGTGGGCCTGGATGGGCCCAGGCCCGCCCAGTTTTTAATCAGGCCCACCCAGATGTCACCGTGTCTCCTCACCCTCTCCCACCCCGCTGTAGCGCTTGTCTTCAACGCTATCGGCGCTGCCTCCTCCACCTCAGTCTCCGAGTCTGTCTCCCACTCCCGTGGTAGCTTGCGATTTGCTACCGGCACTGCCTGACAGCTGACAGACGCGGTGCAACGTCCTGCTCCTGGGGCGGGGCCTTCCCTCTACCGCGCTGATTCAACTTCCTGTTTACGCAGGGCAGAAGAACGCACGCGGCAGAGGGAAGGTCCTGGAGCAGGTCGTCAGCTCCGCGTCTGTGGTGTCAGGTAGCGCCGGTAGCAAATTGTAAGCACTGCTACGGGGGGGGGGGGGGGGGAGAGACGGACACTGTGAGGTGGAGGAGGCAGTGCCGATATCGTTGAATACAAGCGCTGCGGCAGGGGTGGGAGAGGGTGAGGAAGACAGTGGTCTGCTCGCCCTGCAAGGGGAGGGGGCTGAAGGGAAGGGAGAGGTTCTGGATGTGTGTGGGGGAAGGGAGAGATTCTGGTCGTGTGGGGGGGAGGTGAGGAAGACAAAGGGGAGCCGGCTGAAGGGAAGGGAGAGGTTCTGGACGTGTGTGGGGGGTGAGGAAGACAAAGGGGAGTGGGCTGAAGGGAAGGAAGAGGTTCTGGAAGTGTGTGGGGGACGGGAGAGGTTCTGGACGTGTGGGGGGGAGGTGAGGAAGACAAAGGGGAGCCGGCTGAAGGAAAGGGAGAGGTTCTGGACGTGTGTGGGGGAAGGGAGAGGTTCTGGACGTGTGTGGGGGGTGAGGAAGACAAAGGGGAGCGGGCTGAGGGGAAGGGAGAGGTTCTGGACATGTGTGGGGGACGGGAGAGGTTCTGGGCGTGTGGGGGGGAGGTGAGGAAGACAAAGGGGAGCCAGCTGAAGGAAAGGGAGAGGTTCTGGACGTGTGTGGGGGAAGGGAGAGGTTCTGGACATGTGTGGGGGAGGTGAGGAAGACAAAGGGGAGCGGGCTGAAGGGAAGGGAGAGGTTCTGGACATGTGTGTGGACATTAGGGAAGGAGTGGGGGAAATCCTGGCCACACTGGATCACAGGAGAGGGGGGCAAGACGAAAGAAAGAAGTGACAGGAAGATGCTGGGAGGGGGTGAAGGGTGGGGAGAAGAGAGAGAGCAGATGCTGGGCTAGAAGGGTGGAGGGAGAGAGACACTGGGAAAGGTGGAACCATGTGGGAGAGGCCAAAGGGGTGGCAAGGAAATAAACGCGAGGAAGATGGTGATTACAGGGGAAAGAAATATGATAATGAGGAATAGATTGAAGATGGAAGGGAATGGATGGCTGGGGAAGTAGAGAGATGGGGAATAGGAGAACTAGTGTGTGGAAAGGAATTGGAATCTGACAGATATCTGAAAAGTAAAACAAAGAAAAGGGGTTAGGATAAAATTTGGGTGGACAGAGAAAAGAAAAGAAAAAAAAGAGGAAAAAGCTAAAATGGAAAGGTCAATATGTCAGAGGCAAGTGAAGTGAGGGAATGGAACAAGAGAGGAGAAAAAGACAAATGGACAGCAGCTGCTTGAAGGAGAAATAGCAGAAAGATTGGAAAGTTCAAAAGAGAAACTGGATCAACATGATGGAAAAAGAAAATGACCAGACAACAAAGGTAGAAAAGGCATTTTATTTTATTTTGAATCTTAACTGAAATATGATAGCTTGAGAAATGTGCATAGCGGATGTCACTTTCCTCATGAGCTAAAGTGTTTCTGTTTCTATTTTGAGTTGGGAGGTGCTGGGGAAGAGGTGGAGAATAGGGGGAGGAAGGGGGCGGGGCAGAGAGAAAATTTTTGTGCCCACCCACTTTGGGCTGAGGCCCACCCAAAATTGGCTGTCTGGCTACGCCACTGGTTCCAAGTGCTGAGAACTATGCATATTTCTGGCTTTCAGAAAACAAAAGTTAAAAAAAATTAAAATTAAAATATTTTTTTAAATCCCTTTTTCCTTTTTTTCCTTATGGTAGTGGCTTAAATGAATGGGCTCCTTGATCCAAATCAGAGGCATAGCCAGGCTGCAATTATTTTTTTTGGGGGGGAGGGGCCTGAGCCCAGAGTCGGAGGGGGCATATATTGCTTCACCTGCCCGCCGCTCTCTGCCCCTGCAACAACCCCACATACCTGGGCTGGCGGGGTCTCCAATCTCCACCAGCAGAAGCCTTCCTCCCATGGGTGAGTTGGTGACTCAGATGTTTGGGGAGGCTAAAGTGGGGTGGGGATGGGGCTGGGAGCTAATTCAGGGTAGGGTGGGATATGGCCTGACAAATTTAAATCTTTGGGGTACTTTTGGACACAGCAGAGAAAAATGTAAATATTTGGGGTTGTAGCACCTGTACCTGTGGGGGGGGGGGGGGGGCACTTTTGGACACAGCAGACCAGGTCCCCTTCACTGTGTTGTTCTGATGCAGCTGCACCAGCTGTCTCTCCCCCCACCTCCAGTACCTCTGTTACTGAACACACTCCAGTGAATTATGTGCCATAAAAGTAAAAATAAAGCACCAAAATAGAACACTTTATAAATAGAATAATATTTGCAGCATTCAGGAAACATATGCCTGTACTTTAACAGTCCCAATCCAGCATCTTCCTTAGGCCATGTGAATAGTGATGTTTAAGGGGTTCTTTTACAAAGGCGCGCTGAAAAATGGCTTGTGGTAGTGTAGGCGTGGGTTTTGAGCGTGCGCCGATCCATTTTTCAGCACACCTGTAAAAAAGGCCTCTTTTTTTTTTGCAGATAATCGATGTGCGGCAAAATCAAAATTTGGGGTCTGAGACCTTACCACCAGCCATAGACCTAGCGGTAAAGAATCTGGGACGTCAGATGCCACTTGGCGCATGTCCGTTTTTCCAATGGGCCGGGAAAAGGTCCTGCAGTAAAATTGAAACCAGCATGTGCTTATTTATGGCCTGAGCCCTTAATTCCACCCATTGAGCTACGGTAATGGCTCACACGCTACGTGCATGGTGACCAGTTCATGTACACCAACTGCTGATTAACGCCAGAAATACCAAGCATGCACAGTAGGAATAAAAAATAATTTGTCCCGGCAGTATGGGCATGTGCCAAATCCAAAATTACCACCAGGGGGCACTCTAGCCTGGCGGTAGTCTCATTTTGGTGCATGCTGCACATGCGTAGAGCCTTACGCGCCTTTGTAAAAGGGCCCTTTAGTGTACCTGAATGTAACTCACCTTGAGCTACTACTGAGAATGTTAAGCTAAATCCAAATCCAAATTCTAATATTAAGCATATTGAAAAGTAATATAAAACCTTAAAAAAGTCACTCAGGACCTATAAAGCAAATCTAATGTACCATAAGAACATCAGAATAGCCATACTGGGTCAGATCAATGGTCCATCTAGCCCAGCATCCTGTTGCCAGCAGTGGCCAATCCAGTTCACAAGTACCTGGCAGAAACCCAATAGTAGCAACATTCCATGCTACGATCCCAGGGCAAGCAGTGACTTCCCCATGTCTATCTCAATAGCAGACTATGGACTCTTTCTCCACAAACTTCTCCATAATCATATTAACTTCCAGGAGTCCCACAGTAAGGGCTTATCTATTAAAAGGCAGCACCATACACATTGCAATAGAACATCAATACACCTATTGGGAAAACTGAACAAGTGAAATTAGTATGGATCCATCCAATTCAGACAGTCAGTGCTAGCACAATACCTGTTTTTTTCCCACATAAAAGCACAGACAGGCCCTCCCCAAATACGTAACCACCAACGAAAAATAGAAATATGTAGCCAAAGAGTTAACTGAAACTCTGTATACAGTGCAAACCAGAGAAATAAAAAAAATGTGGGTCCCTCTGTAATGTGTGAAATACTGGGCCATGTTTACTAAGCTGTGCTGTAGGCATTCTAGCATTTTCACCATGTGCAAAACATTGGTGCACGCTAACGCTAGAGACACCCATAGGAATATATGGGTGTCTCTAGCATTAGCATGTGCTAAAAATGCTAGTGTGCCTTAGTAAACAGGGCCCGAGATGTAAATTTCAAAAACTGACACATTCCACTCACTAAAGTAAAAAATAATAAATAATGAAACAAAATGGATAAAAGTTGATGCCTTTTTATTGAACTAATTTAATACATTTTTTGACTAGCTTTTTGGAGTTTACTGACCTGAGGAAAGAGGCTTAGATCTCTGAAAGCGAGTCAAAATTGCATTGAAGAGGAGGATTAGCCTAGAGGTTAGTGCAGCAGACGTTGGTCCTGGGGACCTGGGTTTAATTCCCACTACAGCGCCTTGTGATTTTGGGCAAGTCACTTAACTCTCCATTGCCCCAGGAACAAATAGGTACCTGTATATACTATATAAATCATCTTGAATGTAGTTGCAAAAACCACAGAAAGGCAGTATATCAAGTCCCACTCTCTTTCCCTATTTAGTCCAATAAAAAATTGTCACCTTATTTTAATTTTTAATTTTATTTTTATTAACTGTTAAAAACTGACTAACATGGCTACCATACTATTTCACCCTACATTAAAGATAAAATTCTTTCTTTTACCTTTGCTATCTGGCATTTACTTTTGTTCTATTTGTACAAGGTGTAGTTTCTGGTTACTGCTTTTCTGTCTTCTCTTAACTCTTTCCATATCTCCTGTCTATTTATCATTTTTCTTTCTTCTTATGTCTTCTTCACATCTTCCACTACATCCATCTCTGACGCTGATATTTTCCTTTCTGCTTTTTTTCCATTTTTCTGCCTTTCTCACCACTCAGACTTAATTCATTCATATTATCCATTCTTCATTTTCCCTGCTTTCCTGTGTGTGTCTCAACTCCCCTTAAGCCATATCGGATTTGTTTCTGTCTCTCTCTCTCTCTCTCTTCCCCTCCTTCCACAATCTCCTCTGTCTCACTCCCACCCCACCTTCCAGGATCTTGTCTGTGTGTGTGTCTGTTTGTCTCCCCACTTGCCATGCATCTCTCCTCTGGTTCTCTCTCTCCATCCAACATCACCTATCTGTCTCTGCCCTTCCCCCACCCGCCATGGAGCATTTCTCTTTTTCCCCTTCCCATCCATCCATCCATCCATCCATCCATCCATCCATCCATCCATCCAGAATCTCGTCACTTTCTTCCACCTCACTATACCATCCAGGATCTTTTCTGTCTCTCTCTCTCCATCAAACAATACACCTGTCTCCTCCCCCACCATCCAGCAGCGATCGGGCAGCAGTTATCACCAGGCAGGAAATAGTGAGGTCCTTTCCTGCCTCGAAGAGGCCACTAGACCACCAGGACATGATAAGGTTGGCGAGGGGAGGGGATGTGGAATGTGGGTAGAGGGTAGGGTGTGAGGAAGATGTAAAAAAAGGTGTGCAGAGGGAGGCTGTAAAAAGATTTGGAGGAGGGAAATACATAGAAGGCGATGGCTTTCTTTGGGGGAGGGCAAGTCAAGGTGACTGTGTGGCATGGGGGTGAGAAGGAGGTGTTACAGATGGGGTGGGGGTGGGGAGGGGACAAGGCTATTGGTTTTCTCTTTTTTTTTTCAGGACAAATATGGTAACCCTACACTGTAGCTCCTTGTGACTCTGGGCAAGTCACTTAACCCTCCATTGCCCCATGTACAAATAAGTACCTGTGTATACTATGTAAACTGCTTTGAATATAGTTGCAAAAACCACAGAAAGGTGGTATATCAAGTCCCATTCCCTTTCCCCTTACCTTCTTTCTCTCTTTTCATCCCCCTAGCCATAAAAACAAGCCGGAGCTTCCCTCTTCATCACCTTTCTGGCTGACCTGCAGCTCCGCCGATTCAGTAGAAACTGTGCGCAGGACCATAGAGCCCTGCCAGTTCTTACCCAAACAGGAAGTTGTATCATAGGGGGTGGGACCAGCAGAGCTGTCAGCGACGTGCAGACTCTATGGTCTCATGCACAGTTTCTAATGAATGTGGGAGGCTACGGGTCAGGCAGAAAGGCATCAAGGAGGGGAAGCTTCAGCTTGCTTTTCTTTTTGCTGAGGGGAGGAAAACCAAGCATGCGGGGGGGGGGGGGGGGAGAGCAGGGCAGGCAGCACAGGCAAACATCACAGAAAGAAGGCTTTTGCTGGCAGGGCTTGTGGACCCACGCCAGCCAAACCAGCAGACCTTGTGGGGGCCAAACTCAAATTCAGTGGGGGCAGGTCCCCCATGGCTATGCCACTGATCTAAATAAAAGTCACCCTGGATCCTCTAATGTCTAGCAACCCCCTTAACATCTGCCTATCCCCGACTCAAAACAAAAGCATCTAAACCCAGGCAATGCTCCCTTTCAGACCCCAACTTTTCTTTAAAAATACCAGGGTTCCAGGGACCCATCCTACCTTCCACATCTCCCCTGAAGCTTTTTCCCTTAAGCCTTGACTCACCAAATTGGTGGTAGAGAGACCAGGGCAAGAACAATCCCAACTCACTCCTGCCCCATGGTGACTATCTTAAGGAATGACACTTTCTGAGTGCTAGCTATAGTACCATGGTAGAAGGGGTCAGATGACATCATTCCTAGTGGTATTATTGTGGTATTAATGTAAGGGGCCGGCAGCTAATATTTTTTGAACAGCAGTCATTGGAATGTTACAGCCATAGATCCTATCCCTGACTTGCCACCAAGTCTTCAGAGGTCTGTATCACGGTGCAAGGTTGGGAAGGACCTGAACATTTTGGTAATCAATGATTGGATAGAGTCACAGGAGTACATTTGCTTGGCCTAATGGACTGGGTGGACAACAATGGAAGGGAATGTATTTGCTTGTACTAACGAATCACACGAATAGGGACCACTGGGGGTGCCCTTTCTTGAACCTATGGATTGGGGATGGGGGTGTAGGAATAATGAAGGGCATGCCAGCTTAGAATAAAATATTAGAGGATGCGGGAGGAGGGGACTGGGTGAGGACCTGGGTTTTAATAAGGTTTTGGGATGGAGGGGAAATTTGTTCACTTTGGCAGTCCCTTTCACAGCATCTCTGGGAGGTGTTAACTTTCTGTTTAACACAGGCTGTGTTTTATTTTTTCATTTTGCATAGTACTGAGTTTCTCTTGTATGAATTTGGCATGTGTTATAGCTTATGTTTAACGTTGCAGTAAAAATAAATCCCACATTAAGCTTTGCTATTGGCAAATAATGTACATTAATTGGCAAATAATGCATATTATTGCCATAACACAGCTTAGCAAAACTTACCTGCTCTTAGTGGTTAAGAAAATGCCTACTATATGCGTCCTTCAAAAATCTGTGAAAATATAAACTCTTTCAGATTCAGAGTCAAAGGAAGGGTATTTTGGCCACCACCGCAGGTAGGCTGAAGTATAGCATACTCTGTCTGAAACACAATTAATATAATTGAAGTCAAAGCCAAACTGAGGCCTCCATAATGCAGTTAATAATTTGCTGATTGAAATCATTCAGATGTGAACAAAATCGAGCCATAGTCAAAGGTCAGTCATGTAATAGCTATATAGAGCTGCAGATTGAGTGTCCTAATGCTGGGCTGTGTGAACAAAAAGTAACATTTAAGCTTAGCGCCTTTACAGAATTTCAGACAATATTTACTTTCACAGACTTTCTTATTTAATTTGCTATTTATTTGATATTCTTTATCCAAATGCAAAGCATACAGTAGATTACATAAAAGGAGTAATAGATTTAGTATATGAAAATGTATGAATAAAGACACAAAGAACACTGAATGAAAAAAAAAGTTCAATGACCATAGCTGCCCCCACTAGGTAAATACCCAAAGAACAGAGTCCAATTTGACTGGAATATAATGGGTTTAGCTTTATTTTCATTTTCTAATGAAGGAGTCTTAACTAGAACCTGAGTCTAGATAATCTCTGTTACTCACCAACACACTGCTTATCCAAGATGGTCCACCAGCAGGGTCATAGCTCAGAATAGCTCAAACAGAGGTTTTTAGGGTGATTTGCCATGCCAGTCAAGGTCACTGCCCACTTTCTGGGCAGCTGGGCCTGTCAGATGCAATATGAAGGTTGCTGGTTTGGTAGCTCACAGGAGCATCACAGCCCAGCACAGAGACACAAAGCCAAGCATATACCACACTGGCAGTCAATAATCCCCTTCCCTCCCCAGCGTTATAATGTAGTAGTCTCAGATATTCATCTCACACTGGGACAAACATTACAGAACAAAAACACGTGATGAACAGTTGTATAAATAACAGAATTATAAAGTACATAGAGAGAGTGGGGGAGGAGAAGGCAAGAGACTTTCCAGGCCATGGGCACTGAAAAAGAGGTCCAGGCCAACCACCCCTGCCCTTTTAATCCTAGTACGAACTCCCTTCCCATCCCCTTTTAACTAATCACTAGGCACCATGGCCTAATCTGTGCTGTATCAATGTTCCCCAAGTCATGCTGAGTCTAACCTGCTAGCTTCCTTTCTATCTTTCCCTCCTTTCACCCCCCTGCATCAATAACTTCAGTGCCAGCCATGATGGTCAAGGGGAGAGATTCAAGCAGGATTCCATGAGAATGGATAAGTCTAGCCAAGTACAGACACCCAGTTACTTGCAGCTTCCATGCAGGCCGTACAGCACAGATCACTAAGCAGCCTTCTAATAGATAAGTACAAACATAGCATTTATAGATAAGGCATTTCTCCTAAAAGTCTAGCTGAACAGTCAGCCTTTGAATTTTGAAAGTTGCCATAATATTGGGACTGTACTCAAATGTCTTTGTTTAACTATATTCAAATGGTGACATTATGACAATATGCAACTGAAATCAGATACAAATTGGTAAGAGAATGTATATTAAGTTAATCAGAGTGGGTTAAGAACATAAGCATTGCCATACTGGGACAGACCAAAGTATCCTGTTTTCAACAGTGACCAATCCAGGTAACAAGTGCCTCGCAAGATTCCAGGACAGTATAACAGATTTTATGCTGCTTATTCTAGAATTGATGGTGGTGTCTTTGTCTTGCAATGTTTGAAAAGATAAGTGCCAAAAGTTAACTTAATGGTGAAGACAAAAACCAAGTCAAGTCAAGTTTGTCTTCTTATTCGATGATTTCTTTTGTACATTATGAACATTTTTTGAATAAATACATCATGAAGAAAAAGGAAGAAAATGCTTGTGCGTTATAGAATGGATTGAGACACATTAATTAGCTGGGACATCGTGGATTATTTATTATCCTAGAAATAAGCAGTGGATTTTTCCAAGTCCATCTTAATAATGGCTTATGGACTTTTCTTTTAGGAAATTATCCAAACCTTTTGTAAACCCTAAGCTACTGTTTTTACAAAGTTCTCTGGCGACAAACTCCAGAGTTTAATTACACATTGAGTAAAGAAATATTTTCTCTGATTTGTTTTAAATGTAGTACTTAGAAGCTTCATTGCGTGCCCCCTAGTCCTAGTATTTTTGCAAAGAGTAAACAATCTACTTGTTCCACTCAGTATTTTATAGACCTCTATCATATCTCCCCTCAGCTGTCTCTTCTCCAAGCTGAAGAGCTGTAACTACTTTAGCCTTTCCTCACAGGGACATCATCCCATCTGCTTTATCATTTTTGCCACTTTTCCACTGTATCTTTTTTTAGATGCAGTGACCAGAACTGCACACAATATTCGAGATGTGGTCGCACCAAGAAGCAATTCAAAGGCATTATAACATTTTCAGTTTTGTTTTCTATTCCTTTCCTAATAATTCCCAACATTCTGAGGTCCTTTTACCAAGCTGTGGGAAAAAGGGCCCTGCACTAGCGATGGGGGGCCATTTTTCCCGTGCATCAGGGCCCTTTTTACTGCAGCGGGTAAAAAGCCCCTTGACACACATGAACATGCGGTAAGAGAACTCTTAGTGCATGGCCATGTGATGGGGAACCCTTACCGCCACCCATTGAGGTGGAGATAAGGGCTCCCACGCTAACCCATCAGTAACTAGGTAGCTTGTGGCGATGACTGATTACCAACGGGTTACCACTGTGCAAGCCATTTCTAAGTGTTTTCTTTTTCCCTTGGAAATGTCGAACGCTCAGGGGGGGACTACCACTGGCCGCCATGTTGGGTCAGTAGTAGTTCCAGAACTGCAAGCAGTAAGTTGGACTTACCGCTGCTCTGTAAAAGGGCTCCTCTGTTTGTTTGTTTGTTTGTTTGCTTTCTTAGTTGCTGCTGCACACTGAGCAGAGAGTTTCAATGTATCATCAATAATGACACCTAGATCTTTTTCCTGGGCAGTGATTCCTAATGTGGAACTGTCATGCTGTGCCACCAACTGGAAAACATAGCCTGAGAAATTCTGAATCCACTGCTCTGTTTGCCAAAGTGCAAGTTGAATTCAAGCCATGGTTCTGCTTGTTGATATCCAAGCCAAAGTCCACCACCACTGCAAAAAACACAGCTCCAACCTCACACAAGGGTGGGTGGGTGGGTGGGTGAGTGAGTGAGTGAGTGGGTGGGTGGGTGATTGATTGATTGATTGATTGGTCAGTCTGTCTGTCTGTCTCTCCTCTGCCAGAGAGTCCTGTCTCACTGCTCCTTTTACTCTCAGGAGATATAATCTAAAACTTCCTCAGGTATTGATCAGGGAGAAACCTCCAAGGGTTCCAACAGTTTCTCTGGCTTCCGACCGCTTTCTCTGAAACTCCCAGAGTCTTTTGTCAGCGCTCAAAGTTCCTCATATAATTTGTCCATACAAATCTCATGCAAATAAGTCCAAACTCTTCCAACTCTTAACTTTTCAACATTAACCTTCTTCTCCCTCCCAGGAGTCATTCAACTAATCCCAAGAAGGTTATCTCTGCCTTTGCCACCTCCCAAGTAGTCTCCGCTACCTGACTACAACCAACCCAAGCAAGGTTCCAGGACTCCCCCTAAACATAACAGTGGGGACTAGACCCAAGTAGTCACCACATCATAGGAAGCTTGCATCACATAAATATAGTTCGGGTTCCTCCCCCCCCCCCCCCTCCCCAACACATCACTTTTCACTTGCTTTTGGATTACCATTCTCATAAGGTCCACTTGCAATTTTTCACAATCATCGTGTGATTTAACAACTTTTAATAACTTTGTGTCATCAGTCAATTTAATTACCTCACATTTTACTCCCATCTCTATATCATTTATAATTATGTTAAAAAGCAGCAGACCCCTGGGGAACCCCACTGTCTACCCTTCTCCATGTTGACCTAGAAACATAATCAAGTTCATCTTCTGAGATGTGCATTGCGGTATATTTTTCTAGGTTGCAAATTTGTTGGACTCATGCTTTAAATATGCAGTACTTATTGTTTACTATGAAGATTTAGTGGTACTTATTAATAATCAGAGATTATTCAATGCTCTAGAAATTCACTTGCACAGTCCTAAGTTCATATTAACTGTTCTTGCTGTTAGAATGTTTAACATCAAACAATTTTTATATATAAGAAGATGCAATGTTTTTCAGGCATTGCCTTTGTAATATTTTTATCTGTCTTATCTACAAGAAAGTGACTGTATAGGCAGTAAATTATTTGCTAAAATATAGACACGATGGTCTAAATTTCCAATCAAATTAACCCCCCCCCCTTGATTTTCAAGAAAAGAATGTATGTTCAAGTTGACTTTAAACATAGTGACGTCAATATTCAGAAATGCAGTCACCATGTATCTTTAAAATATATTACTTAAGCATTTAAAGATTAGACATATTTTCAGTACTGCAAGATTGCAGCTACAGGTCTCAGCAGTCATTTTGAAGGTGCAGCCACCATGGCCAGGATCAACTGGGGATCACTTCTGCCCTGAGGGCCCTGTTGGACCACTAGGGGAGTTTAAGATAGGCCGAGGGAGGCAAACAGGGGTTGGGGGGAGGGGGAGGGGGCTTCAAACAGGGGTCTATTGCTCTTTGAGGTATCAGGATGAAGTGGGTCTATTTCTCTTTGAGGGAAGGAGAGAGGATCCTATTGCTCTTTTGAAGGGATTGTGAAAGAGGAGGCTTATTGCTTTTTGGGAGGAGGGAGGGAAGGGGCCTGTTGATTTTTGGGAGGGGTCAGTAGGGAGTAAGGGGCCTACTGCTCTTTGGTTGAGGGGGGGGTCAGAATGAAAGGGAAACTACTTGCTACTTCAGGCTGCAACCCAAAAGTTATGCAAGTGCCGGACAATATCAATGCTGGCACCTGCACAGCTGAGTTGAAAGGACTGCCTTGTGTGTGGTCTTATCTGCCCTCTTAGCTATCAGGCACTAGCCTTGAATATTGGCAGCACCTTCGTACTTGAAGGCTTCATGTCCCTGCTCCTGTAACGCCCCTCTTCTGCCTGGTTTCAAGATAGCTGGTTAGTACCACAGACATTTGATATAACACCCTATTTGTCAGACAAGTCAGAGTGGTTTACAATGTTATAAATTAGAACAGAATGCTAGTTAAAATAGGAAAGCAACACACAGTACAATCATCCAATAAAACTCCAATTAAAAACGAAAACAATACATAACATTTTCAAAAGCCCACCTGCCCAACAATAAAATCTCATCCTTGAAGACCACCTAGCCAGCAGACAATCTAGCTCAGCCTGAAACAAACTTGGCAAAAAAAAAAAAAAAGATTTCACTTTAACATTGAACAATTTATAAGATTGCTCCTTCTAAATACTTTGCAGAAGCTGGTTCCACAAATAAGGAGCAAACCAGAAAAGCCTCACTCCCCTTTTTCTAGGATCTAAGGGCTCTAGGTGGGACATAAAAGTATAACAAGTCAGTCAAATAACCAGGCTTCCCTGTATATAACGCCCTGTGCACCAAAGTGAACACTTTATATATGGGCCTAAACTCCACCGGGAGCCAATGATATTTACCATAAAGAGGAGTCACATAGTCCCTCTTTATCAGTCTCCGAGTAATCTAATTCCTTCTTCATTCTGAACCGTACGTAACCGCTTCAATACATGACGGGACACCCCCAAGTAGATGACATTACCATAAACCAGTTTAGAAATGAAGAATGCAAAACGTACGCAGCACCGCCTCATCAAAATAGGGTCATACTGCTCGTAACCATCTCAGGGGAGCAAAACCGTCTCACATAACCTGAGAGGCTTGCCACTCAAACTTCAACCCCGAGTCAATCCAAACCCCCAGATATCGGAACAAATCTAACAACTGCACTTTACCCTGCAAAAATTGTGGCAGCATAGTAGAACATGGCAGATGCCCAACCAACCAACATGCTGTTGTCTTTCCTACATTCAAGACCAACCAATTTCAGGCCATCCACTTTTCCACTTCTACCAAACGATCCTGCAAACATTTACTTCAAACTGTTGAATAATCTGCATCAAAGGTGCTAAAAACAAACAGCACAGAACATAACGTGGAACCTTGTGGAACCCCATGCTGTAACTCATAAACTGCTAGGCTCTCCCCTCCCACCTGTACCTTAAAAGGGCAGTTTTTAAGAAAATATGAAAACCACTTTAATGCCTGCCCGCTCATCCCCAGTGTATACAACCTATTCAACAATAAATGATGATCTAGTAATATTGATGGTCAGCCTGTTGAGTGTGATTTAAGCAGGCAGGAGCATCTCCTGTGTGCTCAAATCACTTTGAATATTGAACCCTATATTTATTATTTGTTACAGAAGAATTTCAATATTAATCTAAAGAGAATATCAATATCCCATATATAACAAAGCCCCAAAAGCTTTCGGAAATTCTAGATACCAATACATCAACTGGCTCACCTTTATCCACATGTTTATTCATGCCTTTAAAAATCGACAGCAGATTGGTGATGCAAAACTTTGTTTGGCTGAATCCATGTTGAATCTGTCCCATTAAATCATGTTTGTCTATGTGTTCAGTATTTTTGTTCTATATAATAATTTCTTCAATTTTGCCAGACTTTGATGTCAGGCTTACTGATCTGTAGTTTCCCAGATCACTCTGGTCACTTTTAAAAAATTAACATTACATTGGCCACATTCCAATCTTCAGGTACTGTGGATGATCGAAGTCAACCAAATTTCAATGATCCTAGTAAAGATAGGCAAAAAAAATATCTAATATTCAAAATCGTACAATAACATTTGATCTAGCAAAAAACAAATAGCATAAATCTATAACAGTGTATAATATCAGCTGAGAACTCAGGCTTCGCAACTCAGGCTGCAGTTCTCTGTAGTTGTTTGCAGCACTGCACTCCTTTGTAACCAAATCTCGTTCACTTTCAGTTGCTGCTTTGATCTCTTTCCCTTTCATATTCAGTTGCTTCAGAATACTGCACATATAACAAAAACTGCACCTTATCCTGAAAAGGGCCTCTCATCTCACCTCTAGCTGCATCAGAGGAACAGACTGTGTCTCAAAACTACTACTGCTAGTTGTGCTCTAAACTGATGTTATGGTAACAGTGGCGTTCCTGGCTTGGATGGCACCCGGGGCGGAGCGCCGATGCGCCCCCCCTAGGTGCAGCGCCCCCCCCCCCCCCCCCCCCCGCTAGATGACACCTCCCCCCCGGCAAAATGACACCCCCCCCGGGTGCACACCGCTGGGGGGGGGGTGTCGCGGCGCACGCCTGCTCCTCTGAGTTCGCTAAACTTTGTTCGCTGCAGCTCCCTCTGCCCCGGAACAGGAAGTAACCTGTTCCAGTGCAGAGGGAGCTGCAGCGAACGAACAAAGTTTAGCGAACTCGGAGGAGCAGGCGCGTGCCGCAGCACCCCCCAGCGGCATGCACCCGGGGTGGACCGCCCCCACCGCCCCCCGTCCTTTGTACGCCACTGTATGGTAAAGTCTAAAGCAGCAACTTTAGATGCTCAACTATAAAACAGTTTTTATATGACACTGTATCAGAGATTTTAACATCCAGATTCTATATATGGGGCGCTGGAATTTGGGTGCCGATCAAATATGTGCACTTAGAAGCCAATTAATTGCAATAAATCGATGTTAACAATCAGTTAGTATAGTTAGTTGTCATTCTTACAAATTTGTGCATGCATCTTCCTGGGCGCTATTCTATAACCCTATGCGCCTAAATCCCCTAGTGTTTAACTCAAAAGAGGGTGTGGCTAGGGGCACGGGCATTCAAAAAATTAGTGATAGAGTTATAGAATAGCGCCAAGTGTTGGGAGCCCAAAAGCTGGGAGACTAGTATTCCTGCAGCAGGGTAATCTAAATCAACCTTCAAATAAAACCAAGCAGGCTGTATTCTCAATGTCTATTCAAACATATACTAGTCTCCACAAAATTGTTTTAGGGATCCTCAGAATAATGGTATATCCATAACACTGCATATAGCTCTTCGTGCTAGTGTAGTCCTTCCTCACTGGTCCCAATTTTTGATTTTTATAGAAACATATCTTCTTGTAACAAACTTGAAGCAAAATATATTTTGCAAAATGTCTTTTCCAAGTACTTATCTTAATGCTGTTCCCAGCTGCTGCTGAAACAATTATCACAAAAGAGAAAAAAAAAACCAGACCTGCTGCCAACATGTCCAGGTTTCAAGTTCTTCTTCAGGATAACAATCTACTAAAGCAGAAAAACATATATTAATAGTTTAAATAAATACTCTTCAGCAAAGCAAGCAACACATTTTTCAAATTCTTCAGGACTCACAATCATATCATAGGTTAATATCTAGCTTTGTAAGACTGACTGCTTTGAAAATACGCCTCCACACATGGCTTGTACTCTGTAAGACATATCTTTATAGGGCGAGATGAGGGCCAAAAATATAGTTTACTTCAAGTTTGTTATCAGAAGATATGTTTATACAAAAAAATAAAAAATTGGGACCAACGAGGAGGGGCTACACTAGCACTAAGAGCTATATGCTGTGCTATGGGTATGCCATTATTCTGAGGATCCCTAAAAATATTTTGTGGAGACCAGTGTATGTTTGAATATTCAAGTGTCATATTCTGTATGATATATGAATAGACATTAGAATACAGCCTGCTGGGTTATATTTGAAGAGTTGGGAGCTGGCATCTATACCCGGTTTCAGTTGGCTTAAATACCAGTGCCAAATTTGGGTGTGGGAATGGGTTCTAAGCACTATTCTGCAAAGAAAACAATTCAGAGTGTCCTGCGCTGATTTTTTCCGCCGACAAAATTTGGGTGCCGTGTACTGATTATGGTCCTAAATGGTCAAATATTCTCCTATTTAACCCCTACCTTTTCCGAAGTTTGAATACAATTTCCCAGCAGATAAAACATGCACCAGTGAAGTTTTCTTTCCCTCAGCAGGTCCTCTCTTGGTACCCTTGCAGGATTCTATCTAGATTTTCAGTCCCTAATGAGAGACTTATGAGAAAATAAAAAAAAAAAAACCATGGGATAGGAGACAATGTTCTGTAGTAGATGGGGAACTGGCTAAAAATAGAAAACATAGAGTAGGGCTAAATAGCCAATTCTCTCAATGGAGGAATGTGAGTAGCGGGATGCCACAAGGATCTTTACAGGGACGGTACTCTTTAATGATCTGGATATGGAAACGAATGAGGTGATCAAATTTGTAGATGACATGAAACTATTCAACGCTATTAAATTTCATGCAGACTGCATGGAATTGTAGGATGACCTTGGGAGGCTCGAAGACTGGGCATCCACATAGCAGATTAAATTTAATGTGGACCAGTGCAAAGTGATACACATGGGAAGAATAACCAAAATTACATGATTCCAGGTTCCACATTAGGGGCCCTGTTTACTGAATTGGGCTAGATGCACATTAGCGTTTTTAACGCACACTAACCATTAGCGTACGCTAACTGTGCAGGCGCCCACAATGTTCCTATGGGCACATACACAGTGTGCACTAATTTTGTGCACATGCTAAAAACACTAGCGCACCTTAGTAAACAGGGCCCTAGGAGTCACCACTGAGGAAAAGGATCATGGACAATACATTGAAATCTTCAGCTCAGTGTGCAGCTGTAACCCAAAAAGCAAACAGAAAGTTGGGAATTTTTAGGAAAGGAATGGAGAATAAAACAAAGAATATCATAACGCCTTCTATCGCTCCATGGTGAGACCACACCTTCAGTACTGTATGCAATTCTGTTCACCGCATCTCTAAAAAATATAGTGAAACTGGGAATAGTACAGAGAAGAGCAACCAAAGGGACCCTTTTACAAAGTGGCAGTACATGTACTTCCACTTTGCCATATGCCAATCCGGCACCATGGTCGGGCTACCGCAGGAGCTCGGCAATAGCGCTTACCCACACTGTGAGCCAAGTTACCACTGGGTTAGCATGGGAGCCCTTACTGCCTCCTAAATAGGTTGCAGCAAGGGCTCCACCGGGAAATGGCCACATGGCAAGTTGTTCACTTACTGCATGGCCATTTCCCTTTTCTTAAAAGTCCTTTACCCACTGTGGTAAAAATGGGGCCTCAGCAAATCCGCACGCCCACACTACCACAGGGCCCCTTTTACTGCGGCTTTGCAAAAGGGGTCTAAAATGACTGAGAGGATTAAAGGACTTGCATATGAGGAAATTTTCGAGTTTAGGGCTTTTCAGCATGGAGAACAGATGGCTGAGGGAAGATATGATAGAGGTCTATAAAATACTGATGGAGTGGAATAGGTAAACATGAATTGATTATTTACTCTTCCATAAAGTACATTTTATATAAAGTTATATATTATAAAGTTTTATAATTTTATATTTTATAAAGTTATATAATTTCACATTTAAAACAAATAGATGAAATTGTTTTCACACAGAATATAGTTAAGCTCTGGAACTCATTCCCAGGGCAAGTGATAAAAGCAGTTAATCTAGCTGTGTTAAAAAAGGTCTGGATAAGTTCTTGGAGGTAAAGGCCATAAAACAGTTATTAAGTTATTCATGGTTAAAGCTACTGTGTATCCCTAGTGTTAAGTAGTTTTGGGACTCTGTCAAGGACTTGTGACCTGGACTGGCCACTGTGGGAAACAGGATTCAGAAGTAAATGGTCTGATCCAGTAGGGCAACTCTTATAGTCATATTCTAAAAATGTGGAGATTAGGAAAGAGAACTTCATTTATTTCAAAGTGGATTCTTCTGGCAGTTGTGCAGAGAGAGAGAGAGAGAGAGAGAGAGAGAGAGAGAGAGAGAGAGAAGGAGGGCTTTGGGAGGCAATCTGCTACAGTTCAAAATGCTAGATTGTCACATGCGTCATGCCTGCTATACTGCCTGGGACAGTGTTCTAAACAATTCTTGAAGCTGAAGCTGAAGCTGGCAGTTGGGAGGGAAGTAACTAAGGGGCCCTTTTACAAAGAAATAAAAAGCCCACTGCGAGCTTACCACACGGCAGTCTGGAACTACCGCAGGCCCAACTTGGGCAGTGGCAGTTCCGCCCCCAGTGTGCGGCATTCCAGCACTAGCAGAAATTTTTGAAAAATATTTCCACAGGGAGTTACCCAGCGGTAATCGGGCAGCAACACGCGCTGCCCAGTTACCACTGGGTTAGCGCTGGAGCTCTTACGGCCACCTCAATGGGTGGTGGTATGTGTGTCCTCCCCCAGTGCCCCCCCCCCCCTCGCCGCATGGACATGTGGTAAGTTCAGTCTTACCGTATGGCTATTTCTTTTTTTTGGCCTGGTTATCCACTGTGGTAAAAAGGGCCTCAATGCATGGCAAAAATGGCCACTGCTGCTAGCGCAAAGCCCCTTTTAACGCAGTTTAGTAAAAGGGCCCCTAAATAAGTGAATATGTACACCATGAGGTCTCCTGTCAAGCCTAAGAAATAATTTTAAATTTTATTGTAATTGTACCAGAGGTTGACAAGAAATACCAAGGAACTGGTGTGAATGTGAGTGAAGTTCAGTTTAGCAGTTCCTGTCTGGTAAGTGCCAGAGAAGAGCAGCCAGAACTGCATGTGACTATGGAGAGCCCAGTAATGATTTAATAGACTCTCAAGCAAGTGTGTGTAAGAGAATAAAGCTCTGATAAGATCCACATTCAAGAGAAAATGTTGTTTTAAAGTTATTTGCTTATAAACCCTCTGGGGGATTTCTGTCACATAGAAGGTCCTTATTGGGGCTGAACAGGGACAGGGGATAAACTGAGAGAACCCTGACCTCAGAGTATTTGAAAATAAATATTTTTAAAGGAACAGACTAGCTAAAATAGTTTATGTAATGAAGAAACCTTAGAGAAAGGTTGCTGAATATTCTGCTGTCCCAGTTTATTAGCTGTAGGATGAGGTGGCTCATGTATAGTACTGCTGCTTGAAAACTTGGTACTAAGAATTCTGACACTGATGGTATTAAAGGGCCCACAGGGCAGGGAAATTACTGTATACCTGCAGAGGTTTCAGTAAACTGATTATTAATTAGTTAAACTGATGTGTGGGAGAATAGACAGTCTATGGATTTGGAGAGTGTAAGTGATCAATTATGAAACTGAATTGGGAGGGTTAATTAGGGAACCCTATTATCATTTATTTTCCTTAATCTAGACAGGGACATTTATAGAGCAGGCAAGAGAGTTTGATATAACAACTAAAACTGAGATTAAAACTATGATTATCAGAAATATGGGAATAGTTAGAATGGGTCTTACTTCTTTGAGTTGTTTAAGTTAAGGAGTAGGGAGTCTTTTACTACAGATTAGCTCAAGTTATCTGCAGCAGGGCCCATAGGAATAAAATGGGACCTGCTGCAGATAACGTGAGCTAATCTGTAGTAAAAAAAATCCCTTAGGTTTACAGCCAAAAGGCGAGAAGACTTACCCGAAGAGAAGATCAAGTTCGGTCTCAAGTTAAGCTAGACAACTCAAGACAGAGAAGCCTGAAGAAAGGAAAACAAGTTGGAGCAAAATAAAAATTTAGTGTGCATACTAAAATTTAAAGGTGAAGTGAGACTTAGAAAAGACCACAACAATTTAAATTTAACTAAATCCATTTACTACTTATCTGATTTCTTTATTCTTGAACCTTGTAGGAATTTAGCTTCAGACTGTGAAATTGTCTTCTCTTGATTGGTTATAAGAATTGTTTAAAATTCTAAAGCAGAAAGTTTAAGTAGTAATGGATTGCTTGGAAAATAATAGAAAAGTTATAGAGTTGTTGCTTAATATTTGAACCAGATTTTATTGCTACCATTTCTGCTCAAAAAATATATTTTTTTATTGTGACAAGGTCTGCTCTCTTGTGAAGGTGGTTGCATGTTACATATTGCCTTATTAAAATAAGTAAAGGGTTTTAATACTGAGCACTAACTACAGGTAACAAGGTACTTCTGAGGTCATTCCACCTGGTAACCGTGACACGTTACAAAAGTAGGAAGCAGCCTTGCTACATGTAGTGATGTTATATCTCAGCCAAGCAACCCAAGGAAGCATATAACCATATAACCATCAAATTCTGACTCATCAACATATATTTGGGTAAGCTCCAGCCTATTTTCAAAATACCCTGCACTCATATAAGCCAAAATGAGCACTAAGATCTGAGATGTCCCATCAGCTCTGTTTACCTTCCACTAAATCATATAATTACATAGAGACAAAACTGCGAGCCTTCTCCATTGCTGCCCCATCCTTATGGAACGCTCTACCCAGATACCTGAGATCATGTGAAGACATTCATAAATTAAAGCACTGCTAAAAACACATCTGTTTGTCAAAGCCTTTTTGACTACATAATAACTTATCTGATTACCTATTACAGGATTTTTTTTTCTTCTTTTCTCTCTCTTTGCCTTCGATTGTTGTATGCTAAGACCGGGTTAATGATCTCATTTTAGCATAATATATCTAGCAACTATTATACATTCAAGTCTATGTACATGGACGCTGCTAATATACTTGTCGATTGTTAGGTGTTCAAGACTGTGTATGTGGATATTGTTACCCGCCTTGGATAAAGGTGGGATATAAATGTAGTAAATAAATAAAATAATTTTACCTGATGCCAGAGTTCTCATTTCCTTCAGCCCAACAGAGGCCTTTGTGTTGCAGTGAAAGTATGGCCACTTCAGGGGCATTCATTCATGAAACATATCGTCCTCTGGCACATCAAAAAAAACATGATGGCAACATTTTTAACTGCTAGAAAAACAAGTAAGCCAATTAGCAATCTCCAACCACAGAAAAAACAAATCAGTTCTGAAAAACACATTCCAGTCAATAAATGTGTTCATACCATGTAGTTTCACAGCATTAAGAGGAGGAGTGGCCTAGTGGTTAGGGTGGTGGACTTTGGTCCTGAGGAACTGAGTTTGATTCCGGGCATAGGCAGCTCCTTGTGACTCTGGGCAAGTCACTTAACCCTCCATTGCCTGCCACATTGAGCCTGCCATGAGTGGGAAAGCACAGGGTACAAATGTAACAAAAAGATAAACCCACTAATGTTCTAACTGCATTAAAGTTTTTCCTCTGTCATCACATGGTTGCACTTACTGCACCTTTACTTTTGCAGATAAAAGTTCAGACACTTACCGCAAGGGCAATTGCAGTTACAGGTGCCTGCAGACAGTAAACTCTACCTGCCCATGTATAAAATGCAGATGCACCAGTGCTGTTCCAGCTGTGAAACCGTGGAAGTGATGGTTCACACCTCCATCTGATTCTCCCTGACACAATCAGCCCCTGTTCCTAAACCCTCCTGGCACAGGTACTTTTCCTTCTTATCCTCATCAACAACAGATCCTCCCCTCCCCCCCCCCCCCCCCCCACCCGGAGTTCCTTGGTAGTCTAGTGGGATGCTCCCATCTCTTGAGGTGGTGTTAAGAGCAGCCACTCTGTTGGTAGTGAAGATTGAGCATGATATCGACCAGCATGCGGTCACAGTTGCCCATACCTCTACTAAACCTCTGTCAGGCCCATGACCAGTCCATACCCATGTTAAGCAGCTAACATGGGAAGTTTTAATGTGCATGCAGTAGCCATTAGCTCACATTTGTACTAATGTCTACTACATGGTAAAACTCACACTAGCTTCTTAATGCATCTTACTAAAATATCCCCAAAATAACAGGAAAAACTAATCTAAACATAACCTTTTGACATGCACCACCTAATAATTAAAGCTGAACTTCACTGTTGTCCTAAAAGTGCAACAACTTTTTATATTTCATTGGATAGTGCTACATAAGTACTTAAGTGTCGCTATACTGGGACAGACCAAAGGTCCACGAAGCCCAGCATCCTGTTTTCTAACAGTGGTAAATCCAGGTTACAAGTAACTGGCAAGATCCCAAAAGAGTACAATACATTTTATTCTGCTTATCCCAGAAATAAGCAGTGAATTTTCCCCAAGTCCATCTTAATAATGGCTTATGGACTTTTCTTTTAGGAATCTAAACCCCTGCTAAGCTAACTGCTTTTACCACATTCTCTGGCAACGAATTCCAGAGTTTAATTACACGTTAAGTGAAGAAATATTTTCTCTGATTTGTTTTAAATTTACTGCTTTGTAGCTTCATTGCGCGCCCCCTAGTTCTAGTATTTTTGGAAAGAAGTAAACAAACAATTCACGTCTACCCATTCCGCTCTACTCATTATTTTATAGACCTCTATCACATCTCCCCTCAG
Source organism: Microcaecilia unicolor (assembly GCF_901765095.1). Taxonomy (NCBI): domain Eukaryota; kingdom Metazoa; phylum Chordata; class Amphibia; order Gymnophiona; family Siphonopidae; genus Microcaecilia; species Microcaecilia unicolor. Next base: position 275,472,959 of record NC_044031.1, read on the forward strand.
CCGTCATTTCTCCAAGCTGAAGAATCCTAGCCGCTCTAGCCTTTCCTCATAGGGAAGTCGTCCCATCCCCTTTATCATTTCTGTACCTTTTCTAATTCCACTATATCTTTTTTTAGTTGCGGTGACCAGAATTGCACACAGTGCTATGTATTATGCAATCAGCTTTCACAGATCTGAAGTGAGTACAACTTTTAAAAACTAAAACAAATATATTCATTTATTTTATAGTAAGTATCATCTGCAGTGATTTACTAACCTTTTTTCTGTGGTTTTGAGTGGCCTCTTGCAATCACAATACTTTATACATGTAAAAACAATTTTTAAGGTTATGGACAGATCACTATTTGGTAATCCATCATTGTAGTTTTATTATCACACTAGCTTAAAGGCCCATCAGTGGCTTATTCATTAAATCTTCAATTTGCACTTTGTTTTAATACAGATGTTCTTTATATTCAATAATTAAGTCATTAACACAGAGAGCCGATTTACTCTGGGCTTCTCTAGATAGAAAAATAAAGCTTAGTAAAGGTCTCTTCAGTTTTAAAAATAAATCTATTTTACAAAGATTGGGGTTATTTAAATAAATTAGATTTTAAAATTTGGATTCAGTGAGGGAAGCTCCAGTGGGTTCAACTGAAGGGCATATCTGAATTTGGAGGGAAGCCTCCCTCCCTCCCTCCCTTCACACTTCCTTCTCTCTAAAGTTTAAGTGATAACACTGCCTTTCAGATTTAATTTTTGGGTAATTGAAAAAGGCATTAAGATGAGCACCATCTGTTTTTCTGTCTGTGTGTATTCTGCCAAGCCTTTAATGGAAGAAGCAACTAACTAGCTAGTCACACACACAAGGACTCACACCAGCTGCAAATACTGTAGCAGGATTTGCTTATCCACTCCTACTCAAGCTGAGATCATTTTCACTCACTTCTAACTCCATATGCAGTTTTTCCTTAGTCACCCTTATTTTCTATCTTACTCCATTTATTCTATCTTATCTGTCTATATGATCTACCTCCACTTAAACCCTATGCTGTCTGTGTTGATATTCTAAGTAGCAGACTTTGCCATAATGTATACTGATCAGGCGCATAGTCAAACCTTAAATTTTTTTGGGGGGGTGGGGTGGGGGCCTGAGAACAAAAAGTGATGAGGCACATTTTGCCCCGCCAAAAACTAACAGCGCCTAAGTGAAAACTGGCTATTTTTGGGGTCATACTGGGGTGGAGATAGCACTTGACCAGTTAAGGGAGGAAATTATCAACACGGACTACCATTAAGATGGGTAATTTTGCCACAAGCTGTGTTATTCTAGCACAGGGTCCCATTTTATGTAATGAGACCCTGTGCTATAATAGCATGATTTGTGGTAAAATAACCCTTCTTAACAGTAGCCCATTTTGATAACTTCCCCAATTAGTGCTGATATTCAGCACTTAACCCACCAGGGTAACCGCAGAAATGTGACGGCATAAAACACAGTCCTATCTTTGAGGCCCTTTAATTAAGACATGGTAGGATTAACACTCAGGTAGCGTGCACTAAATTGAAACTACTGCTGGGGCAGTGAGGGTGCCCGGCGGTAATTCTAAAGTTGGCATGCGCTGTTTCCCGCGGTAGAAAATAATATTCTATTTTCTACTGCAGGGGGCATTCCTGGCGGTAATCAGCAGCATGACCACATTGTCACATGCTGACTGATTACCAGTGACAGTGTCAAACAAAGATACAACTCGGTCTGTAGCGAATGGCATGACTGCTGTTAGCACCTGGGCTCTGACCAATAAACTGAAATTGAATGTGCAAAAAGCCAAGGTCCTGTGGTTCCATAATCAGGGAGTTGAGGTCCCATCATCAATATCTTTGTCCATTATTAAACTGGGCAAAATCCACTATTTCTGGGATAAGCAGAGTAAATGTTTTGTACTTTTTGGGGGATCTTGCCAGGTATTTGTTACCTGGATTGGCCACTGTTGGAAACAGGATGCTGGGCTTGATGGACCTTTGGTCTGTCCCAGTATGGCAATACTTATGTACTTATGTACTAATGGTCAAAGCTTTACAGTCGAGTCTGAAACCAGAGTGCTAGGGGTCTTGCTTGATTCTTCATTTACCTTCTCTTCCCATATTAAACAGCTACGGAAGAAAACACTATTCAAAATGAGACTTCTACATCTAGTCAGATCATTTTTCGTCCAAAAAACCTTTGCACTACTAGTCCAAATGTTAGTCCTATCTCACTTGGATTACTGTAACATTATATTTCTTGGTATTAAGCGTCAATATCAGAAAAAACTGCAAATCATAAAGAATTCAGTTGTTAGACTAATATACAAATTGGATAGTGTTTCAACTCGTCTTAACAAATTGAACTGGCTTCCCATAGCAGAAAGACTCAGGTTCAAAGCTGCTTGTTTAGTTTTTCAAATCTTATATGGTTTCACCTCTGAACAACTGACTAAGACTGCTTCACTAAGTTTGGTCTAGTCTAACAGACTGAAAGCACAATTCATGCTAGCATCACCGTTTCAAAAGATGATTTGATATCAGAAGATTTTCAGTTCTCTATTTCCTGTATTTGGAGTGAAAATATGGAACTCTACTTATTGCCATCAGAACAGAAAACCTGAGCTTCAGGGAGAAGTTAAAAACCTTTCTGTTCCCAAAGACTGCTTTGTAACAATCCATTGACTTCTACCTCCTAGTATCATCCATTATCATTTCCTATAATATTTTTGATCGCATGCATTACACCAATGGTCTCTAATTGTTCTCATACTTCACACTAACATTATCAGCTTTTGTCTCACCTAGAAATTAAACTGCACTGAACCCTGGAAAGGGGATATTAGCGGTATTCATGATTTGATTTGATTTTACTGCACGAGTAGAGTGTGAGCCCTTACTGCCACATAAATAGGCCTTTTTATCTGCCACGGTAAAAAATTGCCCAGCATGCATTAATTTTACGTGTCCAAACAAGCGCAGGCCATTTCTTTTTACCATAACTTAGTAAAGGGGCAGTAACCCATGGCTGGTTAAGTACTGAATATCGACTTAACTGGCTATGCTTTAGCCAGCTCTGCAAAAAAAAAAAAAATGGATATTCAATGCTGAAACCTGGCATTGAATATCTGGGAATAACGCCGGTGGCGGTCAGCAAAATACTCACTGCCACTGGCTGAATGTTGACCCCTATAGGGAGATACTAAAAGGGATTTAAGCAGACATAAGAGTCTCCTGCCCTCTTAAACCTTATTTAGTAGCACCAAACCACATAGAGGGGCATAATTGAACGAAAACGTCTATCTCCATGGGCGTTTATCTCCAAGAACGGGTCCGTGAAGGGGCGGACCGAACCGTATTTTCGCAAAAAATAGACGTCCATGTTTTATTCGACAATTTGTGAGCTGGGCGTTTTGGTTTTTCAGCAATAATGGAAAATGAAAGCGCCCAGCTCAAAAACAAATAAATCCAAGGCATTTGTTCGTGGGAGGGGCCAGGATTCGTAGTGCACTGGTCCCCCTCACATGCCAGGACATCAACCGGGCACCCTAGGGGGCACTTTTACAAAAACAAAAACAAAGGTAAAAGAGCTCCCAGGTGCATAGCACCCTTCCCTTGTGTGTTGAGCCCCCCCAAACCCCCTCAAAACCCACTGCCCACAAGTCTACACCATTATTATAGCCCTAAGGGGTGAAGGGGGGCACCTACATGTGGGTACAGTGGGTTTGGTGGGGTTGGACGACTAATAAGCATTAAGCAGCACAATTGTAACAGGTGGGGGGGGATGGGCCTGGGTCCACCTGCCTGAAGTCCACTGCACCCCCTAACAACTGCTTCAGGGACCTGCATACTGCTGCCAGGAAGGTGGGTATGACATTTGATGGTGAAAATAAAAAGTTGTGAAACATCATTTTTTTGTGGTGGGAGGGGGTTAGTGACCACTGGGGGAGTCAGGGGAGGTCATCCCCGATTCCCTCCGATGGTCATCTGGTCATTTAGAGCACTTTTTTGGGACCTGTTCGTGTGAAAAAAGGGTCCAACAAAAGTGGCCTAAATGTTCGCTAAAAACGCCTTTATTTTTTCGATTATCGCCCTAACGCGTACATCTCTCCTCGGCCGGTAACCACGCCCCAGTTCCACCTTCGCCACACCTCTGACACACCCCCATCAACTTTGTCTGCATCTGCGACGGAGTGCAGTTGAAAACGTCCAAAATCGGCTTTCGATTATACCGATTTATTCGTTTTTGTGAGATAAACGTCTATCTCCCGATTTGGGTCGAAATCTAGGCGTTTTTCTCTTTCGATTATAAGCTGGATAGTGTCACTGAATATTGGCTCTGACTGCCAAAGTACTGTGCAGTTTGTACCAGGACAGTCTGTACTGGAGCTGCCAGTTATGTGGGCAATGGCAATATTCAATGTCCTCTGTAGCCTAATGCTATTTCTGTTGCTTCTGATTGCTGAGTTTTCTAACCCTCTCTAGAGTTTCTAACTTTCATTTCCAGGTTGTTTCAGCTGTGCCATGATGCTCCACACCTTCTAATCTCTCCTGATGTCCCATCAGCCTGATCACAATCAGTTCCACCTCCTCTTTAACCTGCTTGGTCATGTTGTTGTACTTTATTAGCTGCTTCATAGCTCATAGTTGGTCAACACTGAGTTGGGTCCAGCTGTTTCTTCTTTCGTGTTGGGTCCTTTGTCAGGCATAGGAGGGTCATGCTTGCTTCTTTTCACTTCAGACATAGGTCAGTTTTCTGACCTTTTTGAGTTGCCATACTTCTGCTTGCTCTCTCTGGGGGTGTTTGATTCAAAATCTTTTATTATGACACAGCAGTTTAATCATGATGTTTTTATCATTTCCATAATTAATGAAACCCCCTAATTTCTTATTTGTCCTGTTTGTCTGTCTTGAATAGATTGTATGTTCTGTCAAGCAGGGGCTGTCTTTTATGTGTTTGTGAACAGCACTGTATCAAGTTTTCAAGTTTATTAACAGTTTAATATTTTGCCCTATGGCAAGGCCTTCAGGACGGTTTACAAAATTAAAAAGAATGTTAGAAACTATAGTGGAGGAAAAAAAAGATGTAAAGAGATAGAAGGGAAGGGGAGAACTTCATTTAATTAACAGGAACGAGAATCCAAAGTGGGAGGGGGTAAAAGTCATGTACTGTCTGAACAGAGTCGCGAGCCCTTGCCGACCTTGAAACTGCAATGATAAAAATCCTAGGCTTTATCAGAGTGATATAAAGCACCTTTAAAGAGAAAAGTTTTAAGAGCCGTACAAAAGTCAATGTGATTGGTCAATGAACACAATGGAATAGGTAGGGAATTCCACAGGGTAGGGGCAATTACACTAAAGGATCTGGACCGGATGGAATCAAAACAAAGTTGACATAGTGAGGGAGTGTACTCTATAAACCATGCCTAACTTTAGGCGAGGTTTATAGAATACTATCTGTTTACCTGTCTATCTAGATTGTAAGCTCTTTGAGCAGGGACTGTCTATTGTGTAAGGTGTACAGCGCTGCGTATGCCTTGTAGCGCTATAGAAATGATAAATAGTAGTAGTAGTAGCATGGTTTTGATCGGCATCAATTTATTTGGCGTCACATATAGAATCTGGCCCTAACTGCTACCGTGGTTTTATGTTCACTAATTTGTATGTTATCAGCACATTGTGGGGTCCTTTTACTAAGCTACAGAAAAAGGGGGCCGGTGCTGGCGTCAGTGCATATTTTTGACGCTCGCTGAGGCCCCTTTTACCGCAGCTGCTAAAAGGCTGTTTTTTCTAAAGAAATGGCCATGCGGTAAGTGAATCACTTTCCGCATGGCCATTTCATGGTGAAGCACTTACCACCACCAATTGAGGTGGTGATAAGGGCTCCCACGCTAACCCAGTGGTACCAGGCAGTGCACGGCACTGCCTGATTACTGCTGGGTAAACACTGGCGCTACAAAAACAAAAATATTTTTGTAGCACTGGAAATGATGCATGCTGGGGGTGGGAACTACTGCTGGGCTGCTGCGGTAGCCCGGCAATACTTCCTGTTTAGCTAGCGGTAAGCCTTTGTTGGGCTTACCACCGTTAAGTATCAGACCTCCTGTGTTAGGGTATAGAAATTAGGCGAGTCATGAATGAGCATGGACTGTGTAATACTGTGAGCGCATGGTAATTAATGCATACTAACTTCCATTTGTGCAGTAAGTGCGGCATCGCTTAGCCCCTTCTCAATAGGAGACACTAAGAGCAGCCTCGTTAGTTGTGACCGGGCTCTAGGTGCACTAATGCAAATGTCCATGTTTTAATTCCAGAGGACATGCTGGGCACATCCAACTATTAATGTATAGCCTTTGATCCTAACACATGCTGATTTTTGCTGTAAGGGCACGATAAGTGCAAAAACGTAACACACTTTAGTAAAAGACCCTTATGTATTTCTGTGTTTTTTTTTTTTTTTTTTTGTAAGATGCTGTAATCACTTAGGACGGGATTCAATAAATGGCGCAGACAAATAGTTTAAAAAATATACAAGGGGTAACAAACTTTCAAAATATCCTCAAAAAGCATGAAACATGCAGTTTGCCAACAAAATGACTAGCACAGACTATGGGGGCTACAAACATCTCAAAATTTAAATAAACAAGGCCTCAAAGAGCATCGGTCTGACTAAGCGTGTCAGTTTTTCCCAAAGGAATTAGCAGATATCATTGGCCTCAGTAAATCATAAAACTCTAGAAAAAAGACAGCTGGAATGGGTTTATGCATTACAGCACTGGAAGAGAGTTCTTTTATGCACCAGAGAAGTAGTGGTTTTGATGATCTGGTCTGGGGAAAGGATCCCTCTTCAGTCAAGCTAAGCATTTGTGGGACTTTATTTTGACACAATTTGTCAATTATCAGCAGTGTTTATTGGGTCTTTCTTCTATGTTTGTGCAGCGCTGCGTATGCCTTGTAGCGCTATAGAAATGCTAAATAGTAGTAGTAGTAGTAGTAGGGTCTAATGAGGATTTGATGTGGAAATGGTTGTTTTATGAAAACAGACTGTGTAGGTTTTGGCTATTTTTCTCCATTTTTTTGGTGAGTAACCTTTTTCTCCGTTTCTGGGAGTTTTTTTGGTTGCTTTCCTTTTTTCTCGAGTTTTATGATTTACTGAGGCCAATGATAAGATCTGGGAATTCCTTTGGCAAAAACTGACATGCTGTTTGAGCTTTGAGGCCTTGATTTGTTAAATAATGAGATTTTTGTACCCCCTCCCCTCCCCCCTATAGTCTGAGTTAGCCATTTTGTTAGCAAACTGCATATTTCATGCTTTTTGCAGACAAATAGGTGCCATGAAAAATGCTTAGTGCTAATCTATAAAGGGATGAGTGCCCTTTATAGAATAGCACCTAGAAAGGATTTCGGTGCCCAACTTTGGGTGTGAGGACTTAAGCCAGCTGAAACCTAGCACGCAAATAAAGCACGGATCTCTAGAATTCTGTAATTGTGCACACAAGGCCATGCCTCTTTTGGGTTGTGCATTGTGGGATTTGGGTGCCCAGGCTTATAGAATAGCCAGATGCACGCAAATCCACTATTTGACGACAATAAATATCAATAATTGATTATTAGTATCAAATTATTGATGTTAATTGGCTTGTTAATCTATTAGGTTACTTGCGCTTCACTGGATCGCGCCCAAATTTGGACATGGATATTTGGACGCCCTTTATAGAATCCAGGAATTAATGTGCAAATTACCACACGCTAGCCACTACTACACATGCCAACTGTCAGTGCAGTGATTTAGAGGGGCATAATCGAACGTCGCCGGCCAAATAGCTGGACTGAACCGTATTATCGAAAAAGATGGCTGGCCATCTTTTTTGTCGATAATATGGTTTAGCCCGGCCAAATGCAGTGGAGTTCGCCGGGTTTGAGATGGCCGGGTTTGTTTTTCAGCGATAATGGAAAGTTATGTCAGCCATCTCAAACCCCGGCCAAATTCAAGGCATTTGGCCGTGGGAGGAGCCAGCATTTTTAGTGCACTGGCCCCCCTGACATGCCAGGACACCAACCAGCCACCCTAAGGGTCACTGCGGTGGATTTCAGAAAAGCTCCCAAGTGCATAGCTGCCTTACTTTGGGAGCTGAGCCCCCTCCAAACCCCCCCAACCCCCCCCCCCCCAAACCCACTACCCACAAATGTACTGCACCCACTAAAATTGCTCCAGGGACCTGCATACAGCCTCTAGGACTTATTGCTGCTGTATAACTTTGGCACACCAGTTCACACCTGAAGACTAATCTCTCTGAAAAAGTCCTTTCTTGAAATAACCAGGTTTACTCACAGTTAACTGCAGATCAGAGGCTGTGCCCCACTGGCAAAGAGTCCCTTGGTACTAAGATTAGCAGTAGGTCAGAGCTGGCACAATGGTGTACAATGCCCTCTTTCAGCACCATTCAAGGTAAGAACTACGTTCTCTAACGTGGGTAACACAGGAAAGGGATCTAAAAGTGGCTTACAAAAATGGTCACTACCGCATGGACTACAACAGGAAACAAAACAGGGCACACTCTGACCAAGTTAGCAGGGGGGGAAAAGCACTATGGGAGTAGAGCCCAGTACCCTACACCCACCACAATGCGTTGCTAATGTGACTCTGCAGGGCACCTAACAGAAAAGGTGTCACACTCACCTGAGAGCCACATCGCAACCAGGGAAAGGCTGTTGGAGGATACAACACATTCTGCTGTCATGGAGGTGGGTACGGCATTTGAGGCTGGCATACAGGCTAGCAAAAAAGGTTTTTAGTTTTATTTTTTTAGTATGGAAGGGGGTTGATGACCACTGGGGGAGTATGGGGAGGTCATCCCCCATTCCCTCCAGTGGTCATCTGGTCAGTTGGGGCACCTTTTTGAGGCTTGGTCGTGAAAATAAAAGGACCAAATAAACCCAGCGAAATACTGCTTAACACTGCTTTTTTTCCCATTATCGGCGAAAGCCAGACATCTGGTAGCCACGCCCATGCCCGCCCATGTCCCGCCTTCGCTAATCTACCGACACGCCCCCTTGAACTTTTGCCGGCGAAGCGGCGGGAAAGCGGCGATGCTGTAAAAAATGCCGCTTTCGATTATACCGATTTCACCGCTTTTAAGAAATCGCCGGCCATCTCCCGATTTGTGGCGGAAGATGGCCGGCGATCACTTTCGATTATAAGCTGGTTAATGGTCAGCACAGATTAAATCACTCGTTAAGTGCTTTTTGTGTTGGGGCGTGATCTAGGTGGGAATGGGCGGAGAATGGGCATGGATAGCATATTTCAGTGGGCGCAAAAAGCATACCATACACTTCTGATTGTTCTATTATCGCAGGATCACTTAGCACCATTATTGCATCTAAGCTGAGAAAGAGTTCGCCGTCTACAGTCCTGTCAGTGGGGGTGCTGTTTCACATTTTCAGTAGTGATGAACAGGCAAGCTTTGCAGGATACCAGGGTACTTGCATGTCCCTAGCAATTGAAAACACAATATTGAAGACACCCTTCCCCACTGGTAGCAATACAGTTGGAGGACTCCTGCTCATCTTAGATGGAGCAGTGCTTAGCACCTCCTCAGTAGTAAAAAAGACACCAGTCCTACCCTAGCTGAGATAATATTAAACCATCTCTAACCACATGTGCAACTTTCTTTAAATTAATCCCTTATTTTCTAACTCTTCTTACTGTCTTATGTATCTATATGTTCCATCTTTGCCTTCACTATCAATTAAAATGTTATATTACGTATTGTGTTGACATTGTAAGTAGTATTCTATGCTGTAATTGAATATTTTTACTGCTGTAATTGCCTATTGCTCATGTTTGGTCTACTTTTACTGTACACCGCCTTCAGTGAATTCCTTCAAAAAGGCGGTAAATAAATCCTAGAAAAGAAATAAAATAAATAGGGGAAAGGAGATGGGATTTGATATACCATGTGCAGGTACTTATTTTACACCTGGGGTAATAGAGGGTTAAGTGACATGTCCAGAGTTACAAGGAGCTGCAAGGAGGCAGTAATTATTTGCACTAATTGCAGAGGATGTGTGGGGCACTCTACCAACAATGAGCACATGGCCTTTGGACTTAAGGCATGTTAATTTTTAGTGTCAAGGCAAGTTAACTACCAAAACATAGGGGCCCTTTTACTAGCTTCAGAAGGGCTAACGCATCGGTAGCATGCATCAAATCGACACTACCATGGGGAGCATTCCTGGCTGTAATCGGCAGTGTGGCCACATTGCTGCTCGCTGCCCAGTTACCTCATGAGTAGCACTTGAGCCCTTACCGCCAAGTAAATAGATGGCGGTAAGGGCTCAGGCAGTAAATAGCTGAACGCTACTTTTAATATTACCGGTCCATTTAAAAAAGGCCTTTTTAACCTGCTGTGGTAAAAAATGGCCCAGCACATGCCAATTTCACGCATCCAAACTAGAGCAGGCCACTTTTTACCGCAGCTTAAAAGGGCCCCTTTATGCACTATAGTAAAAGAGTCTCTGTGTCTTTAAATTTGTGGATTTTGCCAGGTCTTTGAAACAGTGTTCTCACTCATTTACTATACACAAAGTGGCAATGGAAATTATTTATATAGAATTGACAAGGGAATTTAGAAATGGAAATGAATCTGATTTCTATTATGTTTAATGAATGTACTGTGTGGAACTGTTAATTGTAATTGCAGCTTTACGAGAATGGGAAAAGAAATGGAAATCATCTTGAGTAGCCTATATGTAAATATAATGTTGTTATAGGAATGGAAGCTGAAGAACCAGGGGATCTGACATGAAGCTAGAGGGAGGTTGATTCAGAAACAAATCAGAAAACATGTTTTCATGGGAAGAGTGGTGGATACCATAGGAGCCAACTTTTCAAAATTATTGGGGGTGCTAAGTCCAATGGAAATAACCCCTCCCTAGACACATACCTGGAATTTTCTCAATATTGGGGGTGCTCAAGCACCCACAGCACCCACAGAGCCGGCTCCTATGAAATGCCAACCCAATAATGGAATTCAAAAAGATGGGGAGAAACACAGAATGGGGAAAAAAATTGAGAGCTCCTGGCTGGTTAAATCGCTTGTTTAGGGCTAACTGGTCATTTTCAATGGCACTTATGTGCTTAAGAAGCTACTTTTGTATGTACCTTACCTTGTCGTACTTTGCATTCTCAAGGTGAGAGATGCTTCCTTCTTCCTTCTGTGAATTCTTTTAAACTTGTGAGTACTTGTAAGCGTGTTTATTTGTGTTCTTTGGCATTTCTGTGGAATTGTCTTCCTTTATTCATTAGGAATACTGATAACCTTCATGAGTTTAGTAAATGTATTAAAACTTGGTTGTTTAATTAAGTAGAACAAGTTTGCTTTTACATGCTTAATGCTGTTATGAGGTATTTTAGAAGATGGATTTTGTAACCTGTTATTTATACTACAATATTTTATGTATTGTTTGTTATCATGATTATCCTATATAGTAATTCTCACCTCCAACAGGATGTGCTTGGGACCGTGCCTGCCGGAAGTGGTCTGCTAGGCAGGCATGCACTGACCTCAGTGACATCAGTGACAGACAATTTGGCAAAGCAAAACAATCTGAGTGCTGGCCTTTAGGACACAGGGTTGATAGGAGAGTTTTAAAAGACTGAAGGAACCCAAAGTGTTAAATGGGGGGAGGGGGGGAGTTCTGAACCACTGAAGGACATGCAAATTTGGGAAAGGAAAACAATCTGAATGCTGGCCATTAGCACCCAGGGTACATAGGACAGTTTTAAAAGACTGAAGGAACCAAAAGTGTTCGGGGGGGGGGGGGGGGGGGGGCAAGTTCTGAATGAATGAAAGAAATGAAAATTTACGAGAGGAACACATTCACAATCTGAATGCCGGGCATTTGAACACAGGGTAGATAGGACACTTTTTTAAAAAAATGAAGGACGTGAAAGTAATACATCTTGGGGGAGGGGTGAGGAGGAAAGCGGTGGGGTATCCGGATACTGGGCGTTAGGGCCACGGGGGTACATAGACTTTTGAAAGCCTTAAGGAACCCAAAGTGTGGGAAGGAGGAGGAAAAGGAGGGGAGGGAACGGGGTGAGGGGCATTAGGAACAGGGGAGGGGGCCCTGTCACACACTCTCATTCTCACACACACACACACCCGCACATTCACTCTGGCTCTCTCTCTCAAACAGACACACTCCCAGGAAAACCTTGCTAGCGCCCGTTTCATTCGTTCCAGAAACGGGCCTTTTTTACTAGTATATATATATATATATATATATATATATATATATATATATATATATATATATATATATATATATATATATATAGTTATTGTGATTATGCATTTAATAAAGCGGGATAAATAAACTTTAACTGGTTAGTTCTTATCTGAAAACTGGCTGTTTTGGGGGCATTCCAGGGGCAGAGTCAGCCCTTGGCCAGTTAAGTGCTGATATTCAGCACTTAACCAGCAAAGGTAAACGCATATGTCAGTCCTATCTCTATGTGGTGCCCCATAGCTGGTTAAATGCTGAATATTGCACTTAACCAGCAATGTTTTAGCCGGCTCCACAAACTTGGATATTCAGTGCTGAAGCCCGGACATGGCCTGACATTGAATTTCCAGTAATGAAGTTGACAGCGGTCAGCAAAACGGTGAGTTCTGCTGGATAAATATCGACCACCTTATTTATTAAAGCCAACATAAGAATAGCCATACCAACAGTGGACAATCCAGGTCACAAGCAGCTGACACAATCCCAAATAGTAGCAACATATACAGCCATCATCATACAGTGCTTCTTTCATGCACATCTGCTTATGTGCTAAAATTAATAACTTATATCAATCATTAAATCAACAGGATTAGTAAGGTGAACAATCATTATAGAATATGTTCTCTGTTTACTACTAAAAGCCCTCAATTCCTTTCCATTCTATCCTCCCCCTAGGTAGCCCCTACCCTGTAATAACTTGTCTAAAAGGTATGAGAATGTAGTCTTCACAACTGTTTGAAGCAGCTTATAAATTGCCAAATATGTAGGCACAGAAGCTTGAGGCCTTGCAATCCTGCCGTAACATACTTTGCACACCAAGAGCACAAGTCCCAAGAACATCTCAATCCCTTGGAACAACCGTAAACAAAGACATGTGTGTTGGGGGAAAGTGGGGGGTGGGGGCAGAGGATAAGCTACTCATGTTAACCCTAAACAAAGACATGGAGGAGTAACCTCCGTGGGGCAGTAGTAAAGCTGGACAGACTACATGATCATTTCAGTCTTTTTATTTATGTATTTATTTATTTATTTATTTATTCATTCATGCTTGTATCCCACAATTATCCAAAAATGAATTTTGGCTCAATGTGGCTTACATGGCATTGATCCATGTTATGATTCTGCTAAGACAAGCAGGGGAATCACTGGGACTCGCTTCTGATGTTAGGGATTGAGCTGACGTCTGAGGCAGCAGACATCAGAGGTCAGATCTATTTATACCTACCTCTCCTTTCAGTCTATGCTTTAGCGTTTGTTCCCAGTCACCTGAAGCCTATTACCCTCTCTCTCTGTCTGTGCTAGTAGCACACCGTGCTTTCTTGGGAGTTGTTTTCTCCTCTCATTGCTCGTAGTTTCTCTGTGCTGGTTGTTCCCAGCGTATGCTTGTTTGTTTCCCTAGCTAAGCTGCTTTCCCTGATTACCTTGCTTCCCTGCACCTGTGGGTGCTCTGTCTGCTCTGTCTCTGTGTGCTGTTGAGTTCTGGTAGGAATATTGTTTGTGTTTTTCCTTTGTTAGCTTTAAACCTTTGATTGCAATGTAAGCCCTGCTTCTTCCTGACATGAGTGTTGTTAGTAGCCCTTCCCTTTAGCCTGCTTTAACTCTTTGTCTGCTGTGGTTGTCTCCTGAGTCCTGTAGCATTGCTCCTTATTTGTCGGGTGTATGTAAAGGCAGCTTTCCCTGTTTGTTTGCTTTTCCCTTTGTCTCTAGTGTCTGTTATTTGACTTTGTGGCACAGCCTTGTGTGTGGTTTCCCTTGACCTTTGAGTGCTGAACGGCACAGTCCTGTGTATTCCTATAGTGGTTTTCCTTAATCCTTGAGTGCTGTGTAGCACAGCCTTGTGTATTCCTATAGGTGGCTTCCCTTTTCCCTTGTGTGTTGTGTGGCACAGCCTAGTGTATTTGTGTGCTAAATGGTACAGCCTAGAGTGTTCCTGTGGAGCTTCACTCCTATAGAGTCTGTGTCCCATTCTGTCCTTGGCTTTCTTTCCACTGGTCATAGGCTGTACTACTACTACTACTACTACTACTACTATTTAACATTTCTATAGCGCTACAAGGCATACGCAGCGCTGCACAAACATAGAAGAAAGACAGTCCCTGCTCAAAGAGCTTACAATCTAATAGACAAAAAATAAAGTAAGCAAATCAAATCAATTATTGTGTACAGGAAGGAGGAGGGTAGGTGGAGGCAGGTGGTTACAAGTGGTTACGAGTCAAAAGCAATGTTAAAGAGGTGGGCTTTCAGTCTAGATTTAAAGGTGGCCAAGGAAGGGGCAAGACGTTGGGGCTCAGGAAGTTTATTCCAGGTGTAGGTTGCAGCGAGGCAGAAGGCGCAAAGTCTGGAGTTGGCAGTAGTGGAGAAGGGAACAGGTAAGAAGGATTTATCCATGGAGCGGAGTGCACGGGAAGGGGTGAAGGGAAGAACGAGTGTGGAGAGATACTGGGGAGCAGCAGAGTGAGTACATTTATAGGTTAGTAGAAGAAGTTTGAACAGGATGCGAAAACGGATAGGGAGCCAGTGAAGCGACTTGAGGAGAGGGGTAGTATGAGTAAAGCGACCCTGGCGGAAGACGAGATGGGCAGCAGAGTTTTGAACCAATTGGAGAGGGGAGAGGTGACTAAGTGGGAGGCCAGCATGAAGCAGATTGCAGTAGTCTAAACGAGAGGTGACAAGGGTGTGGATGAGGGTTTTGGTAGAGTGCTTGGAAAGAAAGGGGCGGATTTTACGGATGTTGTAAAGAAAGAAACGACAGGTCTTGGCGGTCTGCTGGATGTGAGCAGAGAAGGAGAGAGAAGAGTCAAAGATGACCCCAAGGTTTCGAGCCGAGGAGACAGGGAGAATGAGAGAGCCATCAACAGAAATAGAAAACGGGGGGAGTGGGGAGGTGGGTTTGGGGGGAAAAATGAGAAGTTCGGTTTTGGTCATGTTTAATTTCAGGTGGCGTTGAGACATCCAGATAGCAATGTCAGACAAGCACGCTGAAACTTTGGTTTGGATGCAAGGTGAGATATCAGGGGTAGAAAGGTGGATTTGGGAGTCATCAGCATAGAGATGGTAGGAAAAGCCATGGGATGAGATTAATGAACCAAGGGAAGAAGTGTAGATAGAAAAAAGGAGGGGACCAAGAACAGAACCCTGAGGTACGCCGACAGGCAGAGGGATAGAAGTAGAAGAGGATCCACCAGAGTGAACACTACAGGTGTGGAGGGAGAGGTAGGAAGAGAACCAGGAAAGGACAGAGCCCTGGAATCCAAGTGAGGACAGGGTATCGAGAAGTATGCTGTGATCGACAGTGTCAAAAGCAGCGGAAAGATCAAGAAGAATGAGGATGGAATAGAGACCTCTGGATTTAGCCAGTAATAGGTCATTGGAGACTTTAGTAAGAGCAGTTTCGGTTGAGTGGAGAGGGCAAAAACCAGATTGTAGTGGGTCAAGAATAGCATGTGAGGAGAGAAAATCAAGGAGCCGCGGTGAACAGCACGCTCAAGTAATTTGGAGAGAAAAGGGAGGAGGGAGATGGGTCGGTAATTAGAGGGACAAGTAGGGTCGAGTGAAGGCTTCTTAAGGAGAGGTGTGACCACAGCATGTTTAAAGGCAGTAGGGACAGTTGCAGTGGAAAGTGAGAGGTTGAGAATGTGACAGATAAAAGGAATAAGAGCAGGTGAGATGGCATTAAGAAGGTGGGTGGGAATGGGATCAGAGGAACAGGTGGTACATTTTGAGGAAGAAAGGAGAAGTGTAGTTTCCTCTATAGTAACTTCAGGAAAGGAGGAAAAAGAATGAGGGGAAGGAGAGAGAGGGGAACGGACTAGTGGAGGGAGAGGTGGCGAGGTAGAGAATTCAAGGTTTATCTTTTGAACCTTGTCGTGAAAGAATTCAGCAAGGGTCTTGTCTGTTGCCCTTCCCTTGTGTCTAGCTAGTGCTGTGTTTGTTGCATGTGCTCCAGTCCCTCCTGGGACCCCTCATTGTTCTTTTTCCCCTTCCCTAGTGTGTGACTCGGTTCCAGATCGGCCGTGAGGCCCGTACACTTGGACTCTATATGAATGGGTTCCCGTTCGGCCCACCTGAGTGGTCTATCTCCCTTTTCTGCTGGTGCTGGTTGAATATCCTGAGTGAGCGGGGCTTTGTGGCTGTGGGTTTGCATAGCGCCTTTTTGGTGCACCCTAAGCCTTGGCCAAAATCCTTCCTAAGCCTCGGCCTAGGCTCAAGGGCTCACAAACGGATTAACAATCCAATTACATTTACAAGGTTCTACGGTGCTGTGTTTTACAGTGGTTGGCAAGATAACTATTAGAGCATATGGGTTTCTTGAGAAGATATGTCTTAGTTCATTTCTAAATGAAAAGATGAGTTACAATTACAGGTTGTCTTGTATATTGTTGTTCCAGAATGATTAGTGCATATTTTACTCATAGAATTTCCTGAAGAGGAAGGTCTTTAGCTCTTTTCTGAACTGTATGTCTCTGTTGATCACCCTCCCCTCACCTATCCACACCCATCCTGTTAGAATATCAATGATATGCTTTGATGTCCCCATGCATACTTCCTACCCACCCCCCTCCTCCCACCCTGTCAGACTGTCATAGTAATGCTTGAATGTTTTCACTTATATACACTGTCAGCTAGCACATTTGCTTATTTCCGATCTGAGGAAGAAGGGCAACCTTCGAAAGCTAATCAAGAAATGTAT
The DNA here is from genome assembly GCF_901765095.1 of Microcaecilia unicolor. Classification (NCBI taxonomy): domain Eukaryota; kingdom Metazoa; phylum Chordata; class Amphibia; order Gymnophiona; family Siphonopidae; genus Microcaecilia; species Microcaecilia unicolor. The sequence goes on from NC_044031.1 coordinate 275,489,946, forward strand.
TAAGTTATGTCCAATAAAAAAGGTATCATCTTATTTTCTTTTCCATGTTTTATTTTGTTTGATTTCTATTGATATACTATAAGACAGAATGACTGTCTGGGGAAATAGTCTCTGATTCTTCTAAGTTTCCATAGTGGTTTGAAGCCTTTTGATGTGATTGTAGTAACTTGATCTTCAAGGTTCAGATGTTTGTTGAGAATGATTCCTAGTATTTTTATTTGTATTTCAATTGTGTAATATTATTGATCTATTATGAGATTTTGGTAAGTAGTGGGATTGTGCTGGCTGGATAAAACAAGGTGTTTAGTTTTGTCTCAGTTCAGTTTAAGTTTGACAGTTGTGGCCCAATTTTCCATGAGATTGAGTCCTTTTTTGGCCTTATCCAGTATCTCTGTGATGCTGTTGTTGAAGGTATGTAGATAGTGACATCATCTGTATATATGAATGGGTTTAATCCCATTTTTCTAGTTTCTTGCCAAATGGAGCCATTGTGACATTGAATAATATTGGTGATATCGGGGAACCCTGAGGGACCCTACATTCAGGGATCCAGGAGACTGAAAATTAATTGGGCATCTAGTTCTTAGAAAACCACTGAACCAGGCTGCTACTACTCCAGTTATTCCTATGTTGTCAAGCACGATCATTATTATTGTATGATCTACTAGGTTGAATGCAGGGCCACTGAAAGACTGGGCCGGGCCTGGGTCAATGCCACTCCCGGGGCCCCGCCATCGCCCCCCCACCCCGAGGTCATCGTCACCACCGCCCCCCTCCGTCCACCACTGGGCCGGGCCCCCCTGAATTCAAATCATAACGCCTCACCTTGATCTCGCTCCGTGTGAAATAAGCACAGCAGCGGCAGTCTGCAGATTGCGTCCCTGCAGGCCTTCCCTCCCTGTGTCCCTCCCTTGCGCAAGTTATGTCAGATGAGGGCGGGACATAGGGAGGGAAGGCCCGAAGGGAGGCGATCTGCAGACTGCTGCTGCTGCGCTTCTTTCACATGGAATGAGGTTGAGGTGAGGCGCTATGATTTGAATTCAGGGGGGCCCGGCCCGGTGGTGGACGGAGGGGGGTGGGTGGAGGGGACTGTGGGCCGGGCCCCCCCTTGGAGGCCCGGGGAATTTTGTCCCCCCTGCCCCCCCCTCGGCAGCCCTGGTTGAATACACTAAACATATCGAATTGTAGTAGTAGTATTGACTGGCCTTGGCTTATTATTCTTCTGAATTTTGTGATCAGGCTGGTTATGACTGTTTCAGTGCTATAGCATGGTCTGAAGCCTGATTGAGAGCTGTGAAGGACTCAGTAGTGTGTTAACTATTCTATTAATTGTCGTTCTACTAGTCCCTCCATTGTTTTTGTGAGGAATGGTATTGATGCCACTGATCTGTTGTCTTCTCCTATGTTGCTGAGCTTTATTGGAAAAGTATACCTACCAGTTGAACAAAACAAGATACAGTATACTACTCTGAAAAGCCAGAACACAGTTATTAAAATTGTTGTCAAAACTAAGCTAACTCGCCAGATGTCCTGTAGTTACTGTGTATTTCTTAGCATAGTAACATAGTAAGTGACAGCAGATAAAGACCTGAACGGTCCATACAGTCTGCCCAATTGTCACACTTATTATCAATTCATGATTAAATCAGCAATGAATGTGATGTAAAATCCCTGATCATGGTCTTTCTTTGGTGTTTCTGGGACACGTGCATAGACCATAGATGTCGACCTGGTCTGTCCTTACGTATGTTCCAACTGCTAGATTTGCTGTTGAAGCCCACTCCAAACTATCCGTTTTGTCAATTGCAGAACACAGATTGTAAAAGTCTGCTCAGCATTATCCTGAGGTTCCAGCCACTGAAGTTCCTGTCAAAGCCCTATCCAGCCCATCTTTCATCGGGATTGGCATATACAGGACACAGACCATACAAGTCTGCCCAACACCGACCCAAATCACCATCTAAGCGCCACTCAACACATCCACACACATGCAGCCATTTACGTTTAATGTTTTTTAATACCATTTTCTAATTAGAGATCCTCTGTGTTCATCCCACGCCATTTTGAATTCTGTCACCATGGATTGACTAACCTGCTGTACCTCATTACTCAGGTCAGTGAATGCTATGGTAAATTTTATTTTGCATTGCTTCAGCCAGGAATAATGTATGTTCCTGCTGCAGCAACACAAAGCCAGTAGGCTTCAAGTTGTGTCAGTTGTCTTTTAAGGAGCAGGACTAGTGCTATAAAAAAAAAAAAACTTATCTCCACCCCACCCCACCCCACCCCCCCACAATCCCTTTTTACTACCCTGTACTTCTGATCCTTTCTTAAACTCCACACCCCTGATCCCCTTTAAGAAACTTTCTCACTCCCCCCTCCAAACCCCTTTCCAAACCCCCTATCCACTGCTTCCTCCAAAGCTTACCCAGGTGGGTAGTGAGTGGGAGGAATGATCATCAGGAGCTTGCTGTACGGCACTGCGTATGCCTTGTAGTGCTCTAGAAGTGATAAGTAGTAGTAGTAGTAGCTCCTGTTCTGAGATCTTCAGGCTTCAAAATGATGACCTCAGCCCCCTAGTGGTAGACTCATAAATTCCTCTTTTTTAGACAAATGTTAATTTGAACTGATAGAGATGAAGATTGCCAGAGACACCCCATTAATTCCATTTACCTTAATAGCATTTAGATCTTAGCTTGCAGTACAGCTGTACTTAGAGTAGATTATAAATGTAATTTTTTGCACCATTAACTTGCCTGATTAATCTTGGACAGCAAAAGCGCAATTAAAAAAAAAAAAGATTTGCAGCATTTCACTTTAAAGTGAAAGTTGTTGTCTCTCCATAAACATCAAGATATGCAAACCACATTTTACAAGTGCATCTTTAACGAAAACAAATTTAACCCTCTTCTCCACAAACCCCCTCTAATCCCCCTCCTAAAAAGCACTCTTTTATGTATCTAAAGACATACTATGTGCTCATGTTTTTTTTACCTATCCATGCTTCAAAGAATATAACTGCTAACCTGCTCAGCTTTTCTGCTGTGCTCTTGATGAGAGCCGTCATAAGATATTTGCATAGTAATTGGAGATCATTAGTAATGGGTGCATGCTTCTCATGGCATATTAAGACAAGTGCTTGGCACTGCATTCTTCTTGCCTTTTCCTGAGCTTCAGGAATTTAGTGCAGGGTCTATAAGGGACCTTCACTGGCAGAAGATGTCACTGTGATTTCCACATCACATTCAGCATGGAAACTAGGGTAGACATCTGAGGCAGCAGTAGAAATTCTAAGGCTAGGCTCCTTTACATTGATTTAAATTGTTACTGGATCTATAGCACTCTACAACTATATCTTCTGTAAATGCTCCCCCCCCCCCCCCCCCCCCGATATTCAGCGCTGACCAGTTAAATATTCCCCGCTGCATATCCCCGGCTAGCAACTAGCAGATAGCTGGTAATATTGCTCGATATTACCAGCTATCAGCTGAATTTTGAAACCAGTTTAGCGGCCATATTTGGCCATGTGAAAACATGGGATATCTTTGGCCAGTTCAAAGATAACCAGCTAAGTCTGAATATTGACTTAGCCAGTTATCTTGTAACCAGCCAAAAATAAACTGGATATTCAGTGCCGATCACTGGTAACGGCCTGACATTGAATATCTGGTTTTAACGCCGAGTGCGAGAGTTAACCGGTCTAACTCTCACAGTCTAAATATTGGCCTCTTCATGCTTAGCAAAGGTAACTTCTTAGGTCAATGCTCAAATGCCGCAGTTGGCATTCCATTTAAGTTCTGGATGCAATGTTTGAAGATTATCTTCAAATATTTAGTGCCAACTGCTATCCAGTTGGATAAAAAAGCAAGACCACCATTATCCGGTTAGTAGTAATATTCAAACTGCTATTTGGATAAGAATAAAATGTGCCCCATGGAGATTGCATGCATTAATAGTGATAGCAAGTAGTATTCAAGATAAAATAACCCTGAAATAGGGCAATTTTATAACTGGACATTTATATGGAAAGTCCATAACCGTGCCTGTTTTAAACCTACTTTATAAAGGCAACATTGGTACCTGTATGCCTTTATAAGTATTTTTGTAAACATATATAAATAATTTTATCTTTAGAAAGGAAATATTTTCTTATGGAAAGGATGGTGGATGCATGGAACAGCCTCTAGATGGAAGTGGTAGAGATGAAGACTGTATGTGAATTCAAGAAAGCATGGGACAAGCACAGAAGACCTCTGAAGGAGTAAATGGTATGGATGAGCAGACTGGGAAGGTCGTATAATCTTTGTCTGCTGCCATTTTTTGTGTTTCTATATAAAATAAACTCCCAGAGCCAGCCTCAACAGCCCATGAATGCCCACACACAAATTAACACCTGCTTTGAAATGGATGTAAATATGTGTATGCATTTTATGCAGGTTCCCTCATATTTTATAAAATATTTGCACACACTGCAACTCTACATCCACTCCATCTAAACTATACAAAACCAGCACCCTCTTTCTGTGTGCCTTTGTTTTGGGGATAATTTTATAAAGTCATTTTGGCCTGTGTGTGGCAAATTTGGTCAGGTGTAAAAATACCTACAATGGAGATCACTGCTGTTCTGGAGCCTCTAGACACCAGGGATTTGAACAGATAGGCAGTGAGGGGAAGAGGCCCTATGGGAAGGTGGGGAGTCTTCTTTGGGGGAGGGGGTTGTGAGCTGGAGGATGTTTAGGGGGTCATTAGAAGTGTGATGTGTTTTAGGGGGCATCAGGGGAAAGGAGGATGCACCTCTTTGTGAGGCAGAACAAATAATGCATCTCACAAGATTGATCGTAAGCTGTGCTAATCATGCACCATAGGAGCCACTCACCTGTGGTACTGAGATACTGAATGACTCCCGTGCTAAACTGAGGTGTGGTAAAAGCCTGATATTTTCCTCACCTTAATAACTACCTCCATAAGACGCCCTGTTGCTAAAGGGTTCTAAGCAGTTAGCACATGAATTAGCATATAATAACTGACCATCCAGCTCATTTTCGAAAGTGATCGCCGGCCATCTTCCGACACAAATCGCTGGCATTATTTTCCATTATGGCCGAAAACCGATGCCGGCCATCTCAAACCCGGCGAAGTCTGACATTTGGCCGGGCCCAACCGTATTAGCGAAGAAAAAGATGGCCGGCCATCTTTTTCGAAAATATGGTTGGCTTCGCCCACTTACGGTGCCGGCCCCGAAGATGGCCGGCCAGCTATTTGACCGGCGCCGTTCGATTATTCCCCTCCATAGTACCTGTTATAGCATGGACATGACCACACACAGTTATTCACGTGCTAAGGGCTGGCTTCTAAACTGGCCCTCAAAGATGGCACTGGAAAAGATCATCGCTAAGCATAATTCTATAAAGGGTGCTTAGCTCTGATTCCCTCAATCTAACCTTGGGTGCCAGACTTACACCTGCTGAAACCTGGTATAAATGATTGCCCCCAAGATAGGCGTGCTGACCCATTAGTCTGTAAAAACATATACAACTTTTCTTAATGCCCCTGACATGCCCATACCCCCCCTCCCATGACCATGCCCCATTTTGAGTTGTGTGCTATGGGATTTGAGTGCTCAGCATTATGGAATAGTGCACAGCTGGATTAGCCTGCACATCTCAATTAGTGTCAATTAACATCAATAATTAGTTGTTAGTGTCCAATTATTGGTCGTTAATGGCTTGTTATCCAATTAAGTTGTGCACACATCTCAAGATAGAGCCATATATAGAATGTGGAGGTAAGTACATAGTTAGGAGGCAGGAATGGGTGGGAATGAGCATGGATGGCAGATTGCAGTTAGCATACAGTATTTTACCATACACTGTCACTGATGCAAAGAGCGCTGATACATGTGTGCATTCTATAACAGGTTGTCTAATTCTAAGTGCCGATTGTGTGCTTACAATTATAGAAAACTAGCATTCATATACCAGCTCATTTTCAAAGTGATCGCCGGCCATCTTCCGACATAAATCGGAAGATGGCCGGCGATCTCGGAAAAGCGGCAAAAACGGTATAATCGAAAGCTGCTTTTTTGACAGCATCGCCGCTTTCCCGTCGCCTCGCCGGCGAAAGTTCTAAGGGGCGTGTCACCGGTGAAGCGAAGGCGGGACATGGGCGGGCATGGGTGTGGCTACCAGATGGCTGGCTTTTGCAGATAATGGAAAAAAAAGTGGCGTTAAGCAGTATTTCGCCAGCTTTACTTGGTCCTTTTATTTTCACGACCAAGCCTCAAAAAGGTGTCCCAACTGAACAGATGAACACTGGAGGGAATGGGGGATGACCTCCCCGTAGTCCCCCAGTGGTCACCAACCCCCTCCCACATGGTGGAGAGGAAAACGGTAACAGAATTCAAACATGCGTGGGATAAACATAAAGGAATCCTCCTCAGAAGGAAGGGATCCCCAGAAGCTTAGCCAGTATTGGGGGGCAGGGCTGGTGGTTGGGAGGTGGGGATAGAGCTGGGCAGACTTATACAGTCTGTGCCAGAGCCAGTGGTGGGTGGCGGGGCAGGTGGTTGGGAGGTGGGGATAGTGCTGGGCAGACTTATACGGTCTGTGCCCTAAAAAAGACAGGTATAAATCAAGGTAAGGTATACACAATAAAATGGCACATGTGAGTTTATCTTGTTGGGCAGACTGGGTGGACCGTGCAGGTCTTTTTCTGCCGTCATCTACTATGTTACTATGTTACTTTTTTGCTAGCCTGTATGCCAGCCTCAAATGTCATACCCAGGTCCCTGACAGCAACAGAGGTTCTTTGGGTACCAAACACAAGTGGACAAATACCCAACTTCAAAATACCTTTTGGGAAGAATGAACTCCCCCTAAAATCACAGGTCAGGAATCTTGGGATATTACTAGACTCATCACTCACTCTGATCCCACAAATTGAAACAACCTTCGAAAATTGTCTCTATCGCCTATGGCAGCTATGAAATCTCTCTCCATATATTGAAAAGACAAGTCTGGCCACAGTGGTCCATGCCATGATAACATCACAGCTAGACTATTGTAATACCCTGTACACTGGCCAAACCAAAACGAGTTTGTATCAGCTCCAATTAATTCAGAATGCTGCAGCAGTACTGATAGAAGGCTGAAAGTGGTGTGACTACATCAACCCTACACTGGCTACCAGTACCCAATCATGTGCACTTTCACCTGCACTGCACATATTTGCACCAAGGATGTAGTTTAAGGTGAACTTGTCATGCTTGTGCATATTGTATATTTTATATGCATAGAGTATATGCTTACAGCCACACCTTTAGAGCAGGTACAAACTTGTGCAAGAGCAATTGTGTGTTCCAGGTGTTGGTTCTATGTGCCTATTTTATAAGAGTACAAAAGTTTCTTATAGTTTTGATAAAACAGGCAAGTGATAAGCATTTTGTGACCATTCCATACAATACACATCTCCCACAGAATACACATTCATAGTAAATGATGGCAGATAAAGACCTGTACGATCCATCCAGTCTCAATTCAATTCAAATTTTATATACCTCTATTATCTCCTATTCAGTGTTCAGTACAGTTTAAATCATAAGTAGAATAGGTTGGGGATAATGTATGGTTAGGGCATTGGTTGTGTGCGCGCTTGGTGGTTGAATATAATGTTGTATGACTTTAGAAGGTATAAGAGTAGTAAAGTTTTTCCTTTGTCCTGCAGGTGGTCAGTGATGTGAGTACTGATGGTTATGTGGCAGTCTTTGGAAAGAGGAAAGTTTTTAGTCTCTTCCAGAAACTGAGGTAGTTAGTTTCTGATCTAGTGGTCTGGGGGAGTGAGTTCCACAGAGAGATTCCTAATACAGGGAAGAGTGAACGGAAAGTCTTTTGAAATCAGATTCCCTTATAGAACAGTGGGGCTAAGATTAGTTCACAGCCTATCTGGTTGCTAAAACACTTAAAAATAGTCTTCAAATAGTCCTTTTCTTGACCTCTCAACCTAGTCAACCTTTGTTTAAAGCACAACACAGGTCTGCATTCCATAATTTATGGAATTATTTACCATTTAGTTAGCTCTTCGGTATTGATTGTTTCACCTAGAGCAACTCACTGTCAAACAATTAATCATGCCAAATACAAAAACCAGTCCCACACACACTATCACAGGCATTCATGTTTCTCATATGATGACAGAGGACACATATCACTTCACAAACAACGCACAAAGAAATTTTGTAGATATAGGACAGCTCTCAGAATGTGTTGTCCCACTTCGTGTAGCTAGCACTTTCAAGCTGTCATTGCTCAAGTGGTCATATTTTTCGCTTTCATCGGGCAACTCCTCTCGCACACCACTACCTAATGTGCTCAGTTTTCATATATTATTTGTATCAATAACTGTAAAATTCCTAAACATTCAGATATGGTTCTCAGCCTATCAATGTCCTATAAACTTGACTCAATATATATATTTTTTAGAAATGTACTGATCTGGAATCCATAAAAATGCCATGCTTGATTTTCACGGGCTTCCTTGACAAACACTGTGGGTTTCATCAACAGACTGCCTCAGGGAATTGGGTGAGCTCAAATGAAGCAATTATGTCCAACTTTAACTCCCAACTTTTCATCAAGACTCCAATTCTTACTCCAACATGGCATGATGGCATTCGGGCTCCCTTCCATTTAAACAATTCCTAGAAATGACATCATCAGTATCAACCGACTTTATTCATACAATCAGACAAGCAGCAAGAGCATAGAACTACTACATAGAGCATAAATAAATACACAAACTAATAGGAAGATCCCAGGGGGAAAACTTTTAAATGTTTAGATTGAAAATATCACATGAATTATAAACATAAACATTAAAAAAAACACCCAAATTAGCCCACCCACAAAAACCTTCATGTAACCATTACCACAGAAAGTTAAATACCATTAACAAAGAACATCAAATGATAGAATTCTGCTCAATATTTTCATTCAAACCTACAGGGATCAATGATTGAGTCTCAAAAAACCAGAATTATTCCCAAAGAGCCAGTAACAAATTAATGTCACCTCCTTATGGGAATACAGTTACTTAGTCAATAATCAGCCACCATAATTGGTCAAAAATGTATCATTTCTCTAAGCAATGAGTCGCAATAGGAGCAAACACATTCTGAGTATTAAGTCTACTTTTAAGTTCAAACAGTTGAGTTTTCATACTTCTACAAGTGCATCCAACATAAATCTTATCACATGGGCAAAAAATTATATAGACTACGTGAGAAGATGCAACATTTGTAGAAGTATACAAAGCAAATGTTTTTAAAGATAAAGGATTTGTTCAAGTAACACAAGACACAGTTAGATGGCAACACTGACATTTCCCTTTGATGGATCTATCAGTCCTAGACTGACTAGAAAACATAGTGTGGACTAATTAATCCCTCAAATTATGACCCTCAATATAAGTAATACATGGATGTGACTGAAAAACAGAATGAAATGTTAACACTTCCCAATGATTTTGAATGATGTTAGCAAGTTGAGGAGCCAGATCAGTTTAACTCAACACAGTTAATCACAGAAGACTTAACTTTCTTGATCTCACTGTCAGGAGTACATCCTCTTCCACATTCCCCCTAATCTAATTGCTATCATCATGGTCACTGCAAATGCCATTGTACTGCAGGCACATGTTTCCTCATGTGCAACTCACTAACTTCAGCCTTACTAACTGCATGTTGAACTCATTCATTATAGAAGTCACTCAACATCAACAATCCTTTGGGTGAGCTTTCCGCAAAACAGAACCACCAAGACAGCAAACAGAGCAGTGATGACTCCTTTCTAAGACAAACCTTTCATCATGATTATCTAATGACTGTAAGCTCAGTTATTACGAAGGGAGAAGCTAAAATCTTAGCCATCCATCATAAACTGCTGCTCAGTAGCAACCCCTCTAGACACAGTTTTGTAAAATGTATAGTAATAACCTCTAATCTTTACATTTGTTTATATATGATGAAATATTACTGTCATCCTTTAATGGCTAAAAGTTATTACCGCCCTAAGGAGTTCTAGAATTCTCTTTCTCCTTCTTCCTCGCTTTCTGCATATTTTCATAGGTTTTATGACATATTTGCATGAGTAATATAATTTTCAGCTTAATTATACATTAGACCATGATTGACGGTCCAAACTTGTGAATGTGTGTGTGTGTGTGTGTTTGGGGGTGTGTATGTAGGAAGCAGGAACTTATGCAGAAATTATAGAAAATAGTATATCTCTAGCTGGTGTCTTATATGAGCCTCAAATACTCAAAATTGCTGTATGGTTATTCTAAAATTAAACTCTTAAAACTATTAAATACTGTACATTATGTAGCTAAAGTATAGCTGTTTTGTTAGATCAACAGTAACTGTCAAATATTTGTTCATTAGTGTGTTAAAAATCATGACAGAACACACAGCTATTGTGATCAATTAAAGCTGCCATCACCTCTTCATCAGTCATTACTTTTTTGAAAGGTCTAATTGTTTAAGAATTACACTAATAACTGTCATTCAAGTTTAATTAACAACTTTAAGCAGAGCATATTAACCTAGTGCACAGAAATGTTTGTAAATGAGGGAGGATAAAGAAATAAACATTAGGCTCTTTAAAAGGCTTTTAAAAGTGGTGTAACAAGTATTTCCCCCTTTTTTGGGGGGTGGGGAGGGAGGGGAGGATGAGGGAGTGGGTATTTTCAGATTTACAGCTGTTAGTCACATGACATTTCTATTTTCTGTGGCATCTATGACATGATAAATGTCAATAAAGAGATTTTACAAAAAAAAAAGGCTTTTAAAATAGCATTTTATAACATTTAAGGGTAATTTTCAAACCCCACATGGAGATTGCAGTTCACAAATGTTTTGTACTTACAGGTCTGCAAGTCAATTTTCAGAAGGTCAAACTCCACAGTTTACCCTTAGTAATTTACACAGCTTCTATAGAGAGGTGTGTAATAAGAAATAAGAATGATTGAATATTTTAACACCCAACAGACAGGACTTAATAAGGATCTGGGTTTTCTAACTCATTATAAAACATAAGCTGTATTTCTCTGTTTATTTCTCTGTTTAGTACCCTCCTCTCACCTACCAACACCCATTCTGTTAGAATATCAATGAAATGCTTTGATGTCCCCATGCATACCCCCACCATCCCACTCTGTCAGACTGTCAAAGTAATGCTTTGATGTTTCTCTTATATATACTATCTGCTAACACATTTGCTTATTTCCGACCTGAGGAAGAAGGGCAACCTTCGAAAGCTAATCAAGAAATGTATTAAGTTATGTCCAATAAAAAAGGTATCATCTGATTTTCTTTTCCATGTTTTATTTTGCTTGATTTCTATTGATAACACAGCTTCTGAGCAGGTACTTTGTATCTGCTCACTTTAACACTTGCTGGGAAGAGGACACAAAAATACCTGTGGAGATGCATTTGTGCATATTCCTTTAAAAATGTGTGTAGAACATTTATCATGATTTAACCTATTAACTGATATACATTAAAGTAAATTAACATGATTTTTTAAAACTTTTATTTTTATACAAAACATATAACAAACCCCATATAAGAGAATTCCCATTCCTAGCCCATGCAAAAATCTAACTACTGACAATATCCCAAGGACACCCAAAAGTTTACACTATAAATAAACATGAGAGGTACTTGCAAACCGGAGTACAACATGAGACAATAACTAAACCTCTTTAAGACAGTGCTCAAGGAATTATGAATTAACCAAAGTCAAGGTATAGTGAAAGACTGCCAGTGATCATTAAGGTCTGGTACCATGATAAGGAAGGATAATTAGCATGTTTTTTTAAAAAATGTTTTGTATTTTGTTAAAAATAAAATTGTCAAACTTACCCCCCCCCCCCCCCCCCACACACACACACACACAAAGTCTGATATTGGGGAAAAAGGGCAAAAAAAAAAAGAGTCCTTGTCCTAATCCCTCGAAGAAATGTACATGTCATTTTTAAATG